>NC_086352.1:10167000-10509083 GCF_036324505.1 Eleginops maclovinus | reverse complement strand
AGCATTTCATGTCCAATTAGGATAGTTGACGCTGGCACATCTCAGGCTCTTGTCTGTGATAGGCAGACTCTGACAAAGAGAGAGAAGGGATACCTCTGACTGGGTTGACAGACTGGGTCAAAATCCGATCTCCAGTGGGTTAAGTAATTCTGACACCACGTCTGCCTTCCCGTGTAACTGAGGTGAGCCACAAAATACAGGGCACTGAATCATAAAAAATTTAAAGTGATATTTCACTTTTAAAACAAAATAGCCGCAGCATCGTTTTCACCCCTGGAGTTCATCTTAAAGCCTAAATGTCGAGGTGCATTTCAGACCAGACTAAGAGAAGTCAGAATGGGTGATGCTTCAGAAAATGCTTTGATAAAATGGAAGACTTGACCGGTGAGGCGTGTGATGCAAATTAAATTCCTCTAACATACAATGTGATTGAAGCCAGAGTGGAACTGACCAAGCTGAACACAGACCTCACAAGCTCATCATCCCAGCCTCTGGCTCCTTGGTGTGCAGGAAGATCTACCCCCTGTAGCTGAGAAAACACAGATGTGGCAGCATCATTTAAATACCTTGCTCAGGGGGGAGCAATCTCTTCCATGTTTCCTGAGCTGGCAACCACAATTTGCTTTGAATGGGGAGTTTCATTCTGAAGAGAAATTGCCTGTTGTTTCCAGTCACTAATTTGCATCGCTTTGGTGTACACAAATATGCTTCAATGAGTGTAAAGCTAGTCCTCATTTGTTTTAGAGGGAAAGTTGGGGCAGCGGTATATATCAGGCTCAGGAATTGCTGTGATCAAAGGAAGAACTCTGGTGATCTTCAGACTACATAGCAGGGCTTTAGTGGTATGGTTGCCCTGCTCCCTATAAAACAAACCTGAGTAAAAACAGTAGGGAATAAAAATAAAAAGCAAAGTGCCTCTGCCAGATGGAGCCCTGTTTGGTAGATAATGCCCATCGCCAAGCCCCGGAGGTACATTAGCAATGCTTATTTAAACAGCTGGGCTGAATATTGCCCTTTTAAATGGAATGAAATGGTCCCATTAGCGAGCCATGCACTCTACTTCTTCCACTTATTGTTTCCTGCTGCTGTAAAACTCTCTCAACATTGAAGGAAAGTTGATTAACAGTAAGTGTAGTTGAATGTGTGGCAAGGTGGCAGTTTCTGGAAGCTTGGATCAAATGGAAAAAATACACTATACGGATCTACACAGCATGTGACTAGACATATCTGCTCCTCAAAGGCGATCAAGTGTAGACTCACAATCTTGGAATTCTGCTCTTTGTTTCTCTTCTACTCAACCACAGAGGGAAATTTTGTACGGCTTAGACTGATACATTTATTTCCCAATAATGGTAACAAATTCAATTACAAGTTTTATATTTTTAAAATAAGGAGAACAGAGCAGAGCTACTTCTTGGAGAATTCTAGTTCAACTAGCCTTTGTGTTGCATTGTAATCTGTCAATGGGGGTTTTGTTCGTTGAAATTTCTGAAAAGATATTTGTGGTGTCTAACTGAGACTGCTGAAGCTACAAGCTTTTTATTTTGAAAGAGGAGATATATAAAACATGTTCACAAATCCTTAAAGAGTTGATTTGCTGATGATACTGATAGACCAACCTTTGTAGTAAATCTGCTTTTACAGCTAATTTTGACGCAATGTAGAAATCCATGATGTCAGTACTTCGCCATATCCCCATTGGGATACAAGCGACAATTATTTACCTGACCTTACCACAACTGTAAGATAAGTGGAAGATTAAACAACTATTATTTTACAACTGTTAGCCCTTCATTGGGCTGTGTAGACTTGACTTCTAACCCTTTTAGAGGAACACATTAAAACAAATATGTTAGCGTGTTTAAATCAATTAAAAGCCACTATTTGTAAAAGTAATCAAATTATCAATCAGTGATTATGCCGCTATATGATTGCCATTTTTTTTAGTTTCACTGGTTGCACAAATGTCCCTACTGCTCCTTGTCAGGTAAGGAAAAAGAAAAACACTGACTCACTTAGTGAAGCTACAGGCAGAGACGGGTGTTTCTAGACTCGGGTGTTGTCACCTTGATGTTGTGTCTTAGGGCTCTGAAGAGAAATGGATGCAGGGCTGTGTTTTGACATTGGTGCAAAGGATTTAAGCTCATTCTGATTGGGTGACAACATAAATACTGTGAGAATTTAGAGCGGTGCACCACAGGGGACAGAAGTTCAGCCTACAGCACAGTCAGTTTGAGCCTGTCCGAAAACCTGTTTGGAAGAGCACACCTTACCAACATTTTATAATAACTTTGCTGTGCATTCACACAGCTGAATATTGTGCAGGGTGTTGGAGTATGTGTCTTGGTGAAGCATTGGTGGTTTGACAGCACACCCTTCCTAGACATTGGCTGTCAGTCCGTCAGATGAGCTATGCTTTTTTCCAGGTCTGATTAGGTTGACAGTTCCCTCGCTAGCGAGTGGTCATTTCCTGGAACAATTGGCGGCATTGCTTCCTGCGGTGAACACTTTTTATACCTTGCCTGAACTTTAAATGAATGTAGGGATACTGGAAAGGAAATGTAGCCTGAGGGCATTGTGGATTATATATGTCCAGTTGGAGCCAATATTTCTTCCTTGCAATTACATTTCATGCTTGATGTGTACGTGTGCAAGAATTAAAATGCTTCATCAACTAACTTAATCAAATTGCACTACAGCATTTTAAAAATGCATACATGCCTACACCATACATTGACTGTGAGAATATACA
This sequence comes from Eleginops maclovinus, assembly GCF_036324505.1. Taxonomy (NCBI): domain Eukaryota; kingdom Metazoa; phylum Chordata; class Actinopteri; order Perciformes; family Eleginopidae; genus Eleginops; species Eleginops maclovinus. The sequence continues at coordinate 10,506,331 of NC_086352.1, read as the reverse complement.
GTACAGTGTTTTTTTTTTGTGTATTTGAGAGATATATTGGGACATAGGTTCGAAAGAACAAGGCATACAGATAGAGTTATTGAGGTGTGTATGTTTTCATTTTTGCCTCCATTAGAGAACAACATATTGCAACCCTGATTGGAGAGTTCACAAAGCAGACTGGTTTTGCTTTTCCATCTGAGCTCTCAAAACAACATGAGAAGGAACAAAAGACCAGGAGAGGCTGCAGTCCTTTCAATTCTACGAGCTATTTTCAGATAGATATATCAGACAGACACAAACAGTCTTACAATGGATGGAAAATAGGATTGATGGAATGCCAGAGAGTCCAAAATAGAGGATGCTATCTATTAGATTTGTTGAATCAATCACTGTTCAACTACCTTGGTGGAGTAACATATGTTTCACAAAAGACACATGGTTTACAGACAGTTATAAATATAACATCTTTGAATAAACTTGGTGCACTTCAGTAAGCGACTGAACTAAGCAGTCACACTTTACTTTCCCGATTCATTTGACCTTTTTAAGAAAATGGTGTGCAATGCTGAGTCGTATTCCTGAACAGTACAGTGGAAAGCTACATTTAGCTTTTTCATTGACTGAGCAAGCTAGTCAACAGTTAGCTTACAAGCGAAGGCGGTTCAGTCCGACCATTGTTTAATGGATGCAGATAATAAGAGTTGGAATCTCTTAAATATATTGTTGAGAAAATCCCATATCTTTATCCCTTTTAACTAAAAAGTTGGACTGAAAAGCAGCTAACATTAGCTCAGCAGCCAAAAGGATAATTTTAGGTCATAATGGATGTATTCAGTGTCAGACTTACTCACCAAATGTTTCTAATCACTATAGAGTACATACAACATAGCATTCACCACTGAATATAACTAAACATCTGAAGGCTATTATTGAAAAGTGTAATGTAGAGGAGCTATCAATCAAGTGATGTCAAAATATAACTTTATTATGTTTGTTTGTATTTTTGTTAAGTTATTTGGTTCAAAAAACATCTATTTTGTCGAGATATTAAAACATAAAGTAAAGATATATGCCTACAAAAATTCCATATCAATTTACAGATTGTTTTTTTTCTATTTTTTGCAGAAGCTTTGTTTACAATAGTATTATTGAAAAGCCAAAGAAAAGTGATAGACTGGTTTGAAAACCTCCCCCAACAATCAAACACTGCAGATATAAAGATAGAACATTCTAGACATTTTCCTATTTGGTATTATTCGAGGAGAATGGCTGTGTCTGTGAGTGACAGGTAAGAGGAGGTGTCAGTGAAAAATGACTTCTCCACTCGACAATATACAACTTGGCTATTACTTCAATAGTGAACCACACTGATTGTGCACATTCGTCTTCTTTTTGACAGCGCTTAAATAACATATAACCGGCTTTCAGACATAGTTTACTGGAAAATAAAACTGCCAATGCTTTTGTTGAGATCATGTTTATATGTCAATATGTAGACTGATTTATTGAGGAAATAAGCACCCCCACCCCTTCTCCTCCAAGGTGAACCACTATACAGCAATGCAAAGTTTCCTAAATTGCATCTCTCTCTGTGATTTTAGCGCACTGCCAGTTTGTGTCTGGAGGTTTGGCTGAGAAAGCGCCGTCTCCAGATGGATAGGAATGATATAGTCACTTCTCCTAGGCCCCCGGTACTCTAATCGGCTTTGAGAAGAGAGACTGATAGAGGACATCATTGTCTGTTGCTTGGTGTTTCAGCCCTGAAGGCCTCAGCTCCTGTGTACCAAGGCCAAGCATCTCACTGGCCTCACGCAATCCAGCTTGTGTGAGGCGCGATCTGTTTTGTGCCCCAGGGAGCTAGCCACTGCTGGAGCTCACCAAAGTTTCTGAAGTCAGCCCAGACTCACTTCTTTTCATGTTTAGATGTGTCAGCGTCTCAGCAAGATCCAAGTATAGCCATCTGTAGAGGGGAAACCTTCTCAAGGCTGTTGTCTTAGTTCACAACAAAGCTTCACATTTGTTTTTCTCTCATTTCAACTGTCAGTGACAAATGCAGCCATTAATGCACCATTGTTCTACTGTAAAAGGTCTTCTCTTTTTATTGAATCTTCCGAAAAGCCCACGCGGCTCAAATTAAATGTCCCATAAAGCTTCCACTTAAATTGTCCTCTAAAGTGTATGCAAAGGTTTTGCAAATTCTGCCGTTCAAATCTGTTTCAACAATTCCCCTGGCTTTTTAAATTTGTACCGGCTTTCAGAGATACACGATAATGAGGAGGCAAAATTAAAAAGTCAAAGCCCCATTAACCACCGGAAACAAAAGTCTGCATTCATTATTCATTTTGCAATTTTACTGCATTTCGCTGACTATATTGTCTTCTATGCCACCTTGCATCCAGCATTACCAACACACAATTGTACCAATGTGGAGTTTGCACTTTCCCCAGATTGCCTAAATGTGATCTGTGTTATCCTCTGGATAATGCATGCTTTCCTAGTTAACAATGCATCATGCTTCAATGTAGGAGAGGTTCTTTGCAATGATGCATTTTTAATATTACCAACCTTGCCTTCGAAGGACCAATAACACTGTCTCTTTATGAATAAGATGTAGTTGCATTAGTTTCACTTTAGCACCTGGGAGACTCGCGAGTTACGCCTCACCTTGTGTTTTGGTCCAAAGTAATGGGCTGGGATGTATTTGATCAATAATGCATCATTAAGATAAATGCAGAGCACTCCTGTTGTTTATTTCAATTAATACAAAGGCTTGCACTTTAAATGGCACTTCAATTGTATCTGTACACATTTTCCCAAAGAGCAAACTGGTGCCCTTATTAAGAATATTGTAATATGGATGGATACATTATCCGTGAAACATAGGTATGTTATAGGCAGCCTGTTGCATTGAAATGGATATTGCAGTTCAGTTGTAATCATATTGTACTCACTGTCCTTTGTGGCTGATATCCTCGTACATGTTGCAGGTTGACCTATACAGTGTGATTTGTGCATTGATAGAAGAAAAGTTGTTTTATACTGTATGGATTTGATTAATTTTCCTCAAAATGGTAGCCGCAAAACTCAGCTTTAACTGGTTAATACATGATTAATTGCAATTCAGATGTTAAAGACATACCAACATGAAGCATGCAAAGTCTCTATATGATATGTCTGTTTTGGGAAGTATCAAATTACTTATTACGTAATATTACACTTTTTTCAAAGATGACTAGTAAAAAGGGTATACAAATGACTTATTACACCAGTAGTAGGAGTATGATAGACATTGATAGAATTATGATAAAGGCTTTGTCTATTTGCTTTCAGTGTAGAGATGTGAATATATGAACCTAAATTCCGGGAAACACCTGGGGTTGTTTACATTTGAAGGGGGGCATGTAAACACTACTCCACCTCGAGCACTGAATTTCTGGAGTGGTGTGTGAAGTCACTGAGGCAGTAAATTGATGGTCAGAAAATACTATACCTCCAGAATATAGGCTGGCTGCACAATCGTGTAATCCACACCGTCTTACTTTCTGTTTCCTTTGGCGACATGTCAGAGGCTGTGCTGAGAAAAGCAACATTAATGATGGGTTACATTTTTTTCAATAACCTGCCCAAAAATGTCCTTGATGTATACACATTCAGGCACACCTTTTTAAGAAAATGCTGATGCAGTTTTCTGCAGCTACAACTCATTGGGTATACAAATATACCCAACACTGACATTCATTTCACAGCATGGTTGCCTGTGCAAGTTTCTGAATGTGCAGGCCCTCATACACAAGCCTGTCCGAGGACATTTATGTCTTGCTGCCTCAGTGTGTGTGCATATGTGTGTTTGGGGCTATGCTGTTACTTTGCATGGTGACTCAATTCCAACGCTGGGGCTGAGCACAGGGCTGTCCTTGGCTGTCGCTTCTCATCATTTGCCGGTCAGTGTCACAGCTGAGCAGAGGGCAGCATATGAGCAGTGAGGAGATGGAAGGAGTCCTAGTGCTGAGTGACAGACAATGGCATTGAGTGACTGCGTCCTGTTAGAACCCCTGTTGTCTTCATGGGAAGCCTGGCCCACAAGAGGCATAGAAAGAATGAAGGAAAAGTGCAGCACAACCAAAGTATGCATCCACATGGCCATACCTCCACACACATATGCAGATAGACATACCAGCAGATGTGGCGGTATTGGAATACATGCATGTAAATGGGATTCAGTTCATGCATAGACATGCACAAGACAGACAATCACACTGCTGTCTCTGTGCTATTGATATTCCTCACAGCTGTGGCCTTCATAGACTTACAAGTCATCATAGGCTGCCTTCAACCACCACATATAATGGAACTCTCTAGCACTTCATTCCCCTCTTTCTCCTTTTCCTCTAAAACAGAAATGTGAATTTATGTAGTAGTTCATATACGTGCAAATGCATGCACCTGTGAATGCAGAGATACAGCGAGAAACAGCTACATTTTAAAAGGCAAAGAACCTCCCAGAAATGTATACACGCCAATGCATTTAGCGCCTCAGCAATACAATAAAACATTTTTAAACAGAGGAGCTTCAGCCAGAGAGGTCTGTGATTAATGCCACACATATATAAAATCCACAGGGCACTGTAATAAATGGTCCCTCCTTGGGATTATTAGATGTAAGAACAATTGGTTTTACCCTGTGTATCAGCAAGATTCCCTTATAGCCCAATCTCTCCACAGAAAAAAAACAAAAGAAATGTCAGCATCATCAGTGAGCAGGCTGTAATACACAGAGGAGTGTGAAGAGGAAAGAAAGCAGTGCCTGTCAAATATGCAGCAAAGTGAGAAGATTTGGGCTTCCACATCTACTGCTTGATCCAGTTTCGGAAAACCCGGGAGCGCTGCTACTAAAATGTAATGATCCCCAATCGGTGAGCAGTAATGTCTGGGAGAATTTCAATGAGACAAGGTGATGGGTATTTGAGATTTGGTAAAAAAGAAGGGGTCAGTGAATATGCAACACTAAAAGGGATATCCACAAATTCTCTCCAAATTTCTTGCAGTAATCTGGAACACCCATTTGAGCCCCTTTAACCTAGCTACTATCAGAGGAAAGTATTACATTCAAAGGGGAAATTAAGATCTCACATACAGGCAAAGCTAATACTGCAATGCTTGTGTTGGGAAAAAGTGTGTATTGACCTGTGTGCATGTGTGCACTGCTCAATGTTTCTCCTTGTTTTTGTGTTGGAAGAAGTACTCAGATCCTTTACAAGTGCAAATAGTCTTAAAATACTCCACTACAAATAGATACATGAGTATAAGTAGAAAACTATTAGCATCAAAATATACCTAAAGTACAAAAAGTACTCATTCTGCACAATGTCCCATTTTAGAATTATATAAAGGACACAATTATTATCAGCTAAATGTAACTCAAGAATTAAAAGTAAAAGCACACGTTGCAGTTTAAACTGTCATCCCTGCTGGACAACGTGTCCCACCCCCTCCAGGACACGCTGTCTGCACTGTGCAGCTCCTTCAGTGACAGGTTGCTGCACCCGCAGTGTCTCACGAAGAGATAACACAGGCCCTTCCTTCCTGCAGCGGTCAGAATGTACGACCACCACGGCCCCTGGTAGACGCCACACACATAACAATAGTGACTGACACCCCTGATGTGAAAATATACCCATGTGCAATGATGTCAACACAAAAAAAAACAGACTACGACACCGCTTTTTGTACAATAACACTTAATATGTAAATTGGAATTGTATTACAAATGTTTCTTGTAAATGCTTTGAATGAAAATACTCAAGCTACACATATGTCAAAACAGTGTGCAAGTAGAAAACTTAAGTTACTTTCCACCACTGATAAACACAGCAGCTTTCCCTGCCCCAATTGGAAGCTTTGACAGTGTTCGCTGTGCTCCGCAAAACATCTTAATACGTAATTGAATTTGATATTCCGCTTTGAAATATGATTTATAAGTAAGCATGCTGTCAGTGGGATGAGGCAATGTCACCTCTTACCATGCCTTCTCAGTTGCCTCAAAAGTTTTCATGAAAAATCTGCCTTTTAAAATAAATCAACACCAGAAGATTAACTTTAAGCACAACCCCGATAAGGGTTCCATGAGTGTTTTATACTGCTGTCATTGTGCAAGAGGTGTTGATAATATTTTTCTTGCTGAAGAAAAAACGCTACTTTCCTCATTTTTCAAACCACTGTCCCTATATCTCCCCCGACAATCTCTGCTCTAGGCACAGGCTAATCCAATTGTTATATACTTTTCTCCAGGAAAAATACTTTACTTAAGCTTTTACCTTTGCTCAGGTTATAGCTGAGGAGTGAAGGCCTTGAAAAGTGCTTCTATATAAGGGTAGCTAACTTTTTATCACTATAGCAATAACAATGCAGTTTATACATGCGTCAAGCTCTATACACAATCCAGAGGCTCTAGTGTTGTTTTTGTAAAGAACCTGATAACGGTCAAGAGTTTGATGATGAATCGATGTAATCCTTTTATCAACAAACAACAAGTTCTGGATCAGTTTCTGGGACAAAGTTGTAAGTCAACTACAAATTCAAATGCTGATTAAAGTCATTACACATTGTCAAGAAAAAGGAAAATAAAATCTGTTTATGTACAGCTTGCTATAACCAAAGCCATCTTTAGCATGAAGAGCGCTGTTTAGCCGACTATCTGCCGCCACATGCTCCCGCGTCTAATGCTCCTTATCACTGTCCATGTTATTCATGCTCTCATTAGCACTGTGGACCGAGGCATTACTGTCTGCTCCATGCATTTATACATTTTACATCACAAATCCCAAGAGACAACACACAGTGGGTACTAATATTTTTGTCGTTTCCTTCGCTCTGGTTACCTGCTGAGATATGTGTTTGAGCTCTGTATGTGTGTGACAGAGGACGAGACGTTGCAGTAGAAGAAATGGGTGGTGCATGGCGTGAGAGCTCTTTGTTTTCCAAAAATGCAAGCTGTGAATTTCCCAACATGATAGAAAATGATTTTTAGTAGATTTATTTTGTTGCCGAGTAAGTTAAAAGCATAACTTATGAAAAGGAAATTACATGTATTATTCATTGATAACAGCATATAATGTCAGCGTGGATATGTACATGTACTATACATGCACATACTACATTTGTCCGTGCAGGCATGTTTGTCCATATGTACTTCTTCCAGCATGTGTGCATTTGTTCATCTATATTAAAGAAGCCCAACAGCATGTCAGCATGTGGCTCAGGATGACAAATCTCCTCTCACTATCTACAGCCACGCAGCTCTCCACTGCGTGGCCGGGGCTATGTTTCCCTGCCTCTCTGACACACAGGCAAGAGGCCTGCCTGCTAAACTACCCCCGCTCCTCAAATGGAGTTCTCATTTTCAAGGGGAACGGCTGCATGGCATAACGCACTTTGTCTTGGGAATTACTTTTTCTCTGCCTGTGAGGCTCTCTGGGATGGACATGGCTGGCTGGCTCTAGGGGAGACAGATGGAGGCCGCTGGCTAGCCTGACACATGTTGAGAGGCTGTGATGAGTCAGTGACGAGGGGTGGGCGGGATAGGGGGGCACAGCACTCTGTCTATGTGATGTGTTGATGAGAGCGGGGAGAATCTGAGGGCGGAGGCCTCGCTCGGCCTGGAATCTGCTGTACCGAAACTCGTGATTGGAGTTGCACTAACCTGTATGGCGAACGTGATTTGGATAGGAATGTGGACATGTTTCATTATGATTGCACTGATCAACAAGCTGATAAATATTGTTTTCTTCTTATTTGTGTATGAGCATCACTTAGTCTACAGGGATAGTAGTGGCTCTGTGAAGCTGTACTTAAACACAGCAGTGCTTTGAGCTAAATGGTTGCTATGTTCAACATCTTGGTTCAGTGTTAGCAGGTTAGCAGATAATTGAGAAGTTCTGCTTAAAACTACAATGTCGACCTCATGGTGGAGTTATAAAACCAGGGTATCACCAATTACATAAGTATGTATCCTTTAGGAACAATGGATGGTTGTCACAAAATTTATGACAATGCATACAACAGCTGGCGAGACATTTTACTAAAGGTCAACACAACTGCCTGTTAATCATGCTTGAAGAAAAGTCAGGAGATGTAATCCTCTGGCGATCATAAATGTCCTCTCAAATCTTTAATTGCTATACATCTAAATGCTGTTGAGATATTTCAAACTAAAGTAGTGGAACCACGTACAATCTTGCATTGCCATCTATCCAACAATTAGGATAAAACTTTCCAAAGCCGGGTTTTATGACCTGGCGTAAGTAGCCCTAACATGAACAAATATATACAGTACATCTTGTGATTCCTAAATGAAATCTTGTGCATCTGGTTCCCCTTGAAGTTTGTTGTCCAAAAAATACAAGTTCAATAGATTTTAGCTTAATAAATATCAGACGCCAGCTTTAATTCGCTTTAATCCAACAAACAGAATACATTTACACTGAGAGGGAAGAAGACTATTTTTGTACTGCAGACCAAATATTAATTATTCAGAAGCTGATAGTTTGTATCGTCAAAATTTGAATATTACAAACACCCATCACAAAACAGATTGGACAACAGCATGGCTGAGGCGTGACCTAGAGGAAGCAAGTTTTAGATCACAGGAGGCTGATCCTTTTTCTCAAGTAATTTGTGTCTTTGCACCATATCTCGACTCTACAAATGCAAACTAGAGGGTAGTAGTCTTCCTTTGGCGTTTCCTGCTATATTCCGGACCATGGCATTGAAAGAGGAACTCGGGGTGCCTTAGGCAATGAAACAAGAGTGGCAGTAGGCATCAGGGTCGAGCTGAATAATTCAGCCCCTGGATCACAGTACATTTTCATATTCATATTTTTACTGGCACATTAATCTGAGCAATCCTTGCCTCCTCTGCCTTAATGCATCTTCCTCTTCAGACCCTATAAATATCCAAATCAACTAATGACTCCTCTTGAGGAATTAAAAAGGCATCATTAGCCAGCACCTGAAGGTTGGGTCTGATGTACTGTGAGGACTCTGTTGATGCTGATTAGAAAAACAGTCTCAAGGGTTGATCTGTATCACAGCGGAGTCATACGTAATGAGCAAACCTGTCGTACATTTAATGTACAGCATTTCCCTCTTCACTATTGTAAACACACTACAGTTATTACATTAAAGATTAATTAGGCTTCGTCGTCTTGCATTGTTATGTTGGCACAGTATTTGACATTTTTCACAATGTACATTTACTGGTGTCCAGGCCGTCCAATAGACTGTAGAGGCACACAGTAAAGACTTTATACATTGAATGTCTTTTTATAGGGCGACAGCTTTAAGACTGAAATACTCTATGCATAGAAAAAAATCCTTGACATTTACATTACACACATTGTAAAGCAGCTCTGTAAAAGTAGAAATACTAACAAAAAAGGCCTTTAAACTGTAATAAATGTTATGTCAGGTTATTTCAGCTCTTTTGGCGCTGTCAGCAAGAAAACAGCAGGTTGTATATTTTCATTCTAGAGGTAATGTCAGAATCCAGGCCAGAGCGCATTGGCAACATTCAGAAATTAGCACAGCACATCCAACAATTTGGACTCAAGGAAAATGGCAGTAATTCTCAAAAGCTTTCTTCAAAATATCCCCCCTCCCAAGATAACCTACCTTAGAGTGCTCTCTTTAATTAGGCTCTTACTTTGATGGTTTAACTCTCCTTTGAGTAAGGTAGACTCAGAGAGGGATACATTTTATCTACTTTAGTCTCTGGCACAGCTGAGAGGAATAATGTTTGTGCAATGGGCAACAGGTGTGCAAAAACAAAGTACGGAAAGGGAGAGGGGGGAGAAGGAGGTGCACCGGGGAAGCTGGGGAGGCAGCAGAGATGACCCACATTGGTGTGACTCGTTATGAATTTGCAATGATGCTGCCGGGCTTGTTAGCACGCGGCTGGTGAGCGAGGAGTGATGGGAGATGCACAGTCGGCTATCTCCGATAACCCCTCTGCAATTCTATTACACAAGTTTATAGCTCTTGGCAAACGGCACACCAAAGATACTTTAGCTTCTGAGAGAAGGGCAGGGTTAAAGGGGGACGACTACTTAGCATTTCACAAGGAGACAGAGAGGGCATCCTGAGCAAAGTGAGCACGCAGGGGAGGTGGGGAAAGAGCAGATTGAAAGATATGGATAAATCTGGGCCGACTGTTCAAGTACTGATGCATGGTAATAGGAACGAACAGAACAAAACAACTCTATGGGATTAAATGTTATTATGGATTATATTTGTCTTAATCTTTCTGTGAATTTGAACCTTTATGTCCCATCCCCAGCATTATTTGAGAGGATTTGTAAAAATCTCCCTGATCTGCATGAATATTGAGAACGTTTTTGAGTGATATTTCCTGATCCCATTTCAAGCGCTGAGCCAGTTTGAGAGGTGCAAACTGTCACAGCTAATGTAAATGCAGAATAAGATAAACTTTGCTCTATTGTTCAGCAGGAATAATACTCACACCTGCAAATTAACAACTCTTGTCTCACATACACAGAAATACTATTCCCTGGATGTCTGTGAAAGTGCAAGTAAGAATAAGCTAAACTCGCAGAACTCTAAGATGTTTGGTTTAGGTGCTGTGTATTGACATAATGCAACTGTGTTATCTAAATGAATAGGGTCTACAGGATTTAACAGGTTTTGTCAGTAGTGAAAGATAGTGTCTACCCCTGAACCAACAACAAAGCTCGCACAAAGTAATGTTAAATTACATTGCTGAATTATTTATACACATAGGTTGCATAACCTTATATTGAAGATGCTTTGAATGACCTGAAGCTTTGAATTTCTCTGCCATCCCTTTATCTTCCTGATCAAAGGCTGAATTACGTTTTGACATGATGTTGTGACGACCCTGCGTCCCTGTTGTCCCTGTAATGGTGTCTGTCCCTTTAATGATTGTTCCCTTTCTTTCATTAGCGCTGATTGAAGGCACCTGGCTGAGCAGTTAAAGGCCGGAGCCAGAGTCTTGCCAGGTCTCTCGTTTGGCTGAAGGACTCTGGGGAGATCAGCCTCGTGTATGCTTAGGTTTCCCTTTTGTTTTGGTTCGGCATGCAACACCCTGCATCATACCATGTTCACACATCCACATCTACACTACTGATCTTACTGACTAACACACCTCATGATGGTAGGTCTTTGATTTGTTTGCTATAATAAATATATTTTCTTATAACTTTGTCCTTGCCACCGTTTTTTGTTGTGGCCAAGAGCCGGGCCAGGACAAATGGGGGCTCGCCCATTTTTGTTTTTGTTGTCTTTGCTGCGGTGACGGATAGGTGGGAGTCGTAGTAGGAGTTGGTGCGTGTGTGTGTAAAAGTTTGTTGGGAGTGCAAGCAGTGTGGCCGGCTCCTTTGTTTCGACTCATTACACGCCGTTTGTGGTAAGGACACTTTATTTCAGATCGTTGTTTGGATTGATTGGATTACTTTACGAGGCTTTGTTTTGTTTAAGCATTATATTTGAAGAGAGCGTTGGCCAGTTATTATTCGCTGTTATCAGCTGTTCTTTCCTGACAAATGTAAGTTTGTTGGTGCGTTGTGTGTGTGTGTGTGTGGAGCGGTGTGGAGTTTTCCCTGATAGGTTGTAGCGGCGGTCCCCTTGGGGTCGTTGAGCTGGGTGTGTGTAGTGTTGCGGCGAAAGTGGTTGAAGCTTCAGCTTGGGAGCATGGCCGTGGTTTCAGCAGGGTTACTAGCCTGCTAGTCGCTCTGCTGTGCCAGCGGTCTCCAGTGCGTAAATACCCACCACAAGTAGCCGCATGAAGACTAGGGGGGAGCTTAGTCAGTGGGATGGTCAGTAGACAGCGGGGAAACTCCAATCCAATCCTTGTTAGTTTTTTTGGTGTGTTTTGGTGCTTAAAGGTTGCGTTGCTGTCTTCCTGTGTGTTATCTTGAAATAACATGGCCGACATAGAGGCATTCATTAAAGCTCAGTCTCAGGAGTCTCTTGGTGCTTTCACAAAGGATCAATTGCTCTTGATTGCTGAGCAGTTTTCTGTGTCTATTGGTGGTGACAAAAGGGTGAAAGAAAACATCAAGGACTCTATAATATCGAGATTGATGGAGATTAAAGTTTTGCCTGCAGAGAAAGGGGAGGTTTTTTCAAAGCCTCCTGTTCAGTCGAGTGTACTGTCTTTTGAGCAGCAGAAAGAAATGTTGATGTTACAGCTGGAACATGACACAGTTAAATATGAATTAGAAATTAAAAAACAGATTGAAGTGGAAAGAATTCGACAAGAATCTGAGAAAGCCAAGCTAGATATGGAGGGATGTCGCCTGTCTATGCTCAGAGATGGCATTACTAAAATAGTGATGTAAGAGTTCCAATCAAAATCTTGAGAGACACAGGTGCCTTTGACTCCTTTATTGTTGACTCTATTTTGCCATTGTCTGAGGAAAGTGACACTGGTGACACGGTTCTGAGTCGTGGGATGGGGTTAAAGGTTCTCCCTGTTCCCGTTCATAAGTTGTATCTTAACTGTGACCTTGTCAAGGGTGAAGTGGCTATTGGTGTGCGTCCGGCTTTGCCGATCGAGGGGATACATTTCATTCTGGGCAACGGTTTGCCAGGTAGCAGAGTGTGGACTGATGTTTCCCTGGCGCTTTCAGTCACCTGTGGTCTGAATGAGTCTGTGCCTGAGGATAACTCTACAGTGGTACCAGAGGTCACGTCCTCTTGCGTGATCACATGGGCTATGGCCAAAACTGATCATGACTTGTCATCAGAGGACAACTCTGAGGAAGTGGATGTTCAACCTTTGTCTGAGTTTCCGTTATTACTCACACACGATGAAGTGGTAAAAGAGCAAGGTAATGATTCTTCATTGAAAGAGATTTTTGAGTGTGTTTTACCGGTTGCTGAGATAGAAAATGGCTCAAGTGGATACTTTTTGCATAAGGATTTGTTGTTTAGGAAACGGATTCCTATGGATGATAATGGTGTTTTGGATCACGTTGTCCAGTTGGTGGTGCCAACTAAGTTTCGTCCTCTTGTCCTGAAAGTTGCACATGAGTGTGGACACTTTGGTGTTCGGAAAACATATTTAAATATCCTTAAACACTACACCTGGCCACATTTAAAAAGAGATGTGTCTGAGTACATTAAAACATGCCATGTGTGTCAGTTAACAGGGAAACCAAACCAGAAGATCAAGCCAGCACCATTACAGCCGATACAGGCGGTGAGTGAACCATTTGCTCATCTCATAGTTGATTGTGTGGGCCCATTACCATGTTCAAGGTCTGGTTGCAATTATCTGCTCACAGTAATGTGTAAAACCACTAGGTATCCAGCTGCCTATCCTTTGAGGTCGATTACAACGAAAGCTGTGGTTAAGGCTTTGTCACAGTTTATTTCGATATTTGGAATTCCTAAGGTCGTCCAGAGTGATCAAGGTTCAAATTTTTCTTCTCACATGTTTGGACAAGTGTTGAAGCTTTTGAAGATTAAAAAGAACCAATCAACAGCTTACCATGCACAAAGCCAAGGTGCCTTGGAAAGGTTTCACCAGACTCTGAAATCCTTGCTTCGTGCATACTGTACGGAACTGGATAGAGACTGGGAAGAGGGTCTCCTTTGGTTAATGTTGGCTGCAAGGGAGGCTGTGCAGGAAAGTACAGGTTTTAGCCCTAATGAGTTGGTCTTTGGACATTCCGTACGTGGTCCCTTGGCAGTGCTGAAAGATGGCTGTGTTGACACTGAGCCACCAGGGCGCTTAATTGATTATGTGAATGGCTTCAGACATCGTTTGTTGGTAGCTTTGAGTATGGTACAAGAAAAGCTGTCTCTGTCTCAAAGTAAAATCAAAGAGTTGTATGACCGTGGTTTGGCTCAACAGGAGTTTAATCCAGGTGACCAAGTGTTATCACTTATGCCTATTGTTGGTTCCCCATTTCAGGCTAAGTATACAGGTCCATACACTGTCATTGAAAAAAGGTCTGACCTAAATTATGTTTTGTCAACACCAGCACGGAGGAAGGCCAAACGTCTTTGTCATGCAAATCTTCTGAAACCATACCACATGCGTGAAGTAACACAGACACAGAGGTGGTGAATGATAGAGTGCATCCAGCTCGGGCTGTGACATCAGATAGTTTGCTGCATCAGAGAGATAGAGTGCATGAACCTGATGATAGTTTGCTGTATGGTCGTTTGAGAAATTCTGAATCGCTAAGTGATTTAGACGGGTTGTTTTCTCATTTGCCAGAGTCGACGCGTGAAGAACTCTCAGCGTTGGTACAGAAGTATCTATGTCTGTTTAAAGACATTCCTTCGCAAACTGACTGGGCTGAGCATGACATTGATGTTGGGGATGCTCGGCCTATTAAACAACATTTTTATCGCATGCCAAAAGTTAAACGCAATTGTTTGGATGCTGAGATTAATTACATGTTGGAGAATAAAATCGCTGTCCCATCAGCATCTAGTTGGGCGTCTCCATGCATTTTGGTGCCAAAGCAGGATGGAACACCTGGATTCTGTACTGACATGAGAAAAGTGAAATCAGTGACTAAATCTGACTCATTTCCTTTGCCAAGAATGAACGATTGTATAGATCAGGTGGGATCAGCCAAGTATGTTAGCAAGTTTGATTTGCTTAAAGGTTATTGGCAGGTTCCTTTGTCCAAGCTTGCACAAGAAATATTGGCATTTATCACACCCTCAGGACTTTATTCGTATAAAGTAATGCCATTCGGGTTAAAAAATGCTCCTGCTACATTCCAACGTTTGATGAATCGTGTGGTGTCAGGCCTAAAGGGCTGTACTGTGTATCTAGATGATTTGGTTATTTGCAGTGATACTTGGACTTCGCATATTCAGCGCATCGAGATGCTTTTTGAACGATTGGCTGAAGCACACCTGACATTTGGCCAAATGTGAATTTGCAAAAGCCACAGTGACATACCTTGGCCATGTGGTGGGACAAGGTTGTGTGGCCCCAGTTCAGGCTAAGGTCAGAGCTGAATATCCACAGCCCACAACCAAAAAGGAACTCCAAAGGTTTCTGGGTATGGTGGGATACTGCAGGAGTTTCTGTCAACATTTTTCAACTACTGTGTTTCACCTGACAGAACTTCTTAAGTCTACTGTAAAATACACTTGGTCAGTTGATTGTCAAAAAGCATTTGATGATATTAAATCTCTGTTGTGTTCCTCTCCTGCACTAGCTGCTCCATGTTTTGATCGACCTTTTATGCTCCAGGTGGATGCAAGCCAGGTGGGAGCGGGTGCGGTTTTGCTCCAGGGTGATAACCAAGGCGTGGTGAGACCAATCAGCTTCTTCTCCAAGAAGTTTAACAGTTACCAGAAACATTACTCTGTTATTGAGAAGGAGGCGCTGTCACTCATTTGGGCGTTGCAACATTTCAATGTTTATGTGGGAGCAGGAGGACCAATTCTGGTTTACACAGATCACAATCCACTGACTTTCTTGCATTCTATGAAATGTCCCAACCAAAGATTGACAAGGTGGTCTTTGTTCCTTCAGGCTTACAACCTTGATGTTAGGCATATTAAGGGATCAGACAATGTTATTGCTGATGCCCTGTCACGTGCTCCACTGAGCTAGTTAGTTGAAAAAAGGTGGTACGTATATCTTTTGTTTGTATTTATCTTTGTTTTTGGGATGGAATTAGTGTTACGGTGGTCCTAGGGACACCGACTTTAAGGGGGGGGATGTGACGACCCTGCGTCCCTGTTGTCCCTGTAATGGTGTCTGTCCCTTTAATGATTGTTCCCTTTCTTTCATTAGCGCTGATTGAAGGCACCTGGCTGAGCAGTTAAAGGCCGGACCAGAGTCTTGCCAGGTCTCTCTTTTGGCTGAAGGACTCTGGGGAGAGCAGCCTCGTTTATGCTTAGGTTTCCCTTTTGTTTTAGTTCGGCATGCAACACCCTGCATCATACCATGTTCACACATCCACATCTACACTACTGATCTTACTGACTAACACACCTCATGATGGTAGGTCTTTGATTTGTTTGCTATAATAAATATATTTTCTTATAACTTTGTGCTTGCCACCGTTTTTTGTTGTGGCAAAGAGCCGGGCCATGACAATGTACTGTACATCGGATGACGTACACTTTCCTTACACCTTCCACAGCGCAAGATAAAGCCATTTTCTACCGGTGTTATGGATTAAAAACGTCACAATATTTCATGCAGTAACAAAAACTGAATCCATTAATGTGGCGTAAACAATTTGGACATATCAAATTATTACCAGTATTTATTGTAGTCCAAAAGCAACCCAGTATCACAGAATATAGGTCCAACGTTAAGGTGTCAGATAATTCTAAAAGACCCTGAATTTATCAAACAAAGATTATTTTTGGGTGATTTAGTGGCATCAATGCATGAAAAATAATCTGTCGTGATTTAGATTCAAGTCCCACAATACATAGACGACAGACGGGTTGGGGGTGAATGTGCGGATGGACTGACATGTTTGAGTTAATGTAACAGCAACATGGATTTCCAGTACAACAATAAATAAATGAACATGTGATTCATCAACCAGTGGCAGTTATTGATGGGACAAGGTTGATGCCTTCAAGTTTCTCACTGCATATGGCTTTCTATCCTTAGGGCAGTGGGAACATTTATAATGGAAGCTGCAGCATGTCTTGCCATACTAAGCTCATTACTATTTCCACTGCATCCTCACAGCAGGAGACAACCACAGTGACCCACAGTACGCAGGACCAAGCCGTGGTGTTGCCTTCACTGTGATGTGTTCGGCTCAATAAGCATGTTTATGACGTTTAGTTGTTGATGGGAGCTGAACACTTCATACTGATTTTCCATTAAAACTGTTGTGATGGAAAACCACTGGAAGAGTGCAAAGCAGCTACAGGACCAAGCACAACATCTTTTTAACTAACCTCTCTAGATCTTGTTCCTATATTCAGACTGGTTTGCTGTATTTCTGGAGTTACTGGCTAGGAAATGATAGATGCCGGCAAAATAAAGACATTCAGCGAAGAGTTAGTGTAAGTGACCATTGAAAGGCAAGTCCTTCAATTTCACACAGAGTCTGTTAACAAGTCTTGAGGGGTACTACTGCATATATAAAGTCTATTACATATAGTGGCTCTAGAGGACGGCTCATTGAAAATGAAGTCACTGCAGACCGAGTTTGTTGGGTTTGAAGACTAAACATTTAAAGGATGTGGTAGAAGAGTTAGAACAAAGTCAGTTAAAAATGGAAAATATCTCTGATGTTGCAGCATTGTGACACTTGAGCACAAAGCTATACCTTAGTGCAGAACAAAACAGCAGCTTTTCTTACATCTTAACAAAAACAGATACGTAACAACAACAACAACAACAACAACCCAGAGTCTCTTGAACATTCTTAACAATGTCCTTTTTATCCACCGCCTGCTGTGATAACCTCTCAGAAGACTAAATTGTTCAGCCAATTCAGTGTATCCTGTGCCCTGCTGAATGCTCCAAGAGTCATGTTCGATTCTTTTTGATTTGGAAAAGATCACTGCTGTTTCAGTTGTGTGAATGCCGTTATTTATTTCACAGCTTGCTTCAATCTTTAGTAATAATTGTTCTGCTGTAAATGTACAGTTTGAAAACTTGTTTGGAAAGCAAGTACTGTGAGCATCTCTAACCGAACATTGTGAAAATTAAACTCCCTTCTCACATTTGCAGTTTCTTTTCATTTTGAAGTAGGCTCAAATGCATTGGGTGGCACGGAGCATGTCTATTTTTAATAGTGTTAATGTCCATTACATGCAAACAAAACAGTACAAGACATGTATTATTAGCCTAAGCTATATTCACACATAGGCTATCCAGTTACATCATAATTTAAAAATTGATGAACAATAAGCAGACTGCTTAAAAGCTTGTCTTAAATATGACCAGTATGAACAATGACACCACAGGCCCTCTCAGACCAGGACCCCCAGTGCAGCTGTATCCATAGACCATAATGCCACCACTGGTGAGGAAAGTAAATCAGAAATCAATCAAACACTTAAGCTTCATTTCATTGTGTAAGAGCGCTGATCCATCACAGGGTGTTATGGTCTGAGACAGCCTCGGCTCCTCTGCATGCTGCATGACTGCTGAAGAAAAAGAAAAAAGCAAACACTCACAGACCAACACACGCATAGGACTGAAATATCAAAAGGTCAGCAGACAGGCAAGAGGAGAGACTGGTGTCGCTGTAAGACAGGATGGGCCTCTGAGCTTTCTGTCCCTTAGTGTTTGTGTGAAATCAAGGACAACTGGAGATCGTAAACAGGGCACGGTGTGTGGCCATGCATATTGCAAATGCCAGATGTGCCTTCCAATTCCTTTGGTTTATAAATCATCATTCAGATTCAGCCAACATAAATCCCAAAAATCCCGCGACGGAAATATGAGGACAGCGATTTGATGTGGCCTCTAAGTGAGAGTTCATTCAATCAGTGGAGACATTTCCACTATACATACATTTAAATAAATGATGCAACACATAAACCGCCAAGGACCTGCTTGCTTATTCATGAGCATGAGTTGAATGTGCATTGAAAACTGCAATTAATCCTCCTTTGATTCTGCATCATGTAATCGTGTGAATTCCTCACACAATAGTCATCACAATTAATATTTCAGCACATTGGTACAATTCCAAGAAGAACTTTTCTGTCTGTCCACCATCTTAGTCCTCAGTCAGAAAAGAAAAAAGAGACACATCTGCACCACAGTGCCACACAATGGCCAGGAGAGGAGAAGCATACTGCATGTAATTCATTAAAGGTTTTTTTTGTATTTGCTTAACAAAAAATGTAAATTATTTCTTAACAAAAGTGGGTTGTGAATGGCAACGTTTTTAAATATGCAAATAGTTTTGGCTGAAATTCAAAGGGAGACAATCCTTGGCCCATGTATTAGTTGATTAGATTGTAATGGTAGTCAGGGTGTTGGGTTTGTACTATTAAAGAAGCCTTATGCTATTAAAAAAAAACCAAGCATCTAATGTTATAGTGTCTACATACTTAAAGTCGAAATATTGTTTCTTTATTGGTGGATTCTCCATTCTGATTCAGTTTTAAAATTCAGATTTTAAAACCTTGCAAAACAAGCATCACTTCCATCAAATCATTGTCCCCCTGAGTCACCTTCAAACTGACAGTTACTCAGCTCTTGTCAGTCAGATATGGACAGTTATAGGTTTGATATAAAAGATATATCAATTATGCATATGATGAGGATGAGTGTCAGAGATTTATGCAAATTATTTCCACCTTGAAGTTTGAGGACGGGTGCGAAAGAATGAACAAAAATGTTGGTCACATGGTTTTGCTTTTAGGCACACAGGGGCAGAATCCCTTGTAGAAGACAGGAGAAAGTGTGTGTTTGCAGCTTTTAGAGCGCTGAGGGGAATCGAGGGTATTGAGGACTGAATGAGCTAATTAGTGAAGAGGAAATGGTGATGTATTGCTGGAGGATGAGTGCTATACTCTTCGTAGAGGGAGTAGAGGGAATATGATCCCTCACAGAAACTTTAACAATTACATGAAAAACTGCTTTTTACAAGACGTATACCTATAGAGTAGAATCCTTATAACAGGTTAGCTCACATCTCTATGCACTTTTTCTTTTACATAGCTTTTTTAGATACCTTGTTGAATATTGATAGCACTATAGTAAACATAGAACCACCACCAGTAACTATTTAACTTAGCGTAGTGCTAAAAACAGGGAAATAAGCTAGCTTTTTCCTTTCTAGGACAGACTAAAATAGCCTAAATTTAGCCGTTCTAGCAAAAAAAAAGCATAAGAACAGACATCTGGACAATGCATAGGTTAGGTGTCAGACAAACCTCCAACATGGCTCTCCACTATTGTTTTTCAATGCCAATGAACCAAAAACAAATCTCATTAGAGTATGTCAAATCCAGTGATGTTGGAATTTATTGACCTCATGACTTTTCAGCTGATTTGTATTTTTGAGGTTAAGCACACAATGTCAACGCACTTTTCCAGCCTTTTTAATTTTGCTTATCGTCTCCATAGTGTGACACATAATGCATATTGTATTTGGTGTTTTCTGCATCCGAGGATGTTCTATTATATATCCAATTGACAATGTCGGCCTGGTCATGAATAAGTCAAAATACTCCAATATTTATCTTACCCATCTTTGCAATGATACAAGTGTGTGCAGTAAGGAAAGAGGGAGGATATAGAGTAGCTGTATTGATTGTTGTTTTTCGCCCCTTCTCTGTTTTATTATAAAAAATAAATCCTGTGCACATCTTGCATCAGTGGATGTGAACCCAGAAACTGTGGAGAAGGTTGCCAAAAAAAGAACAATAATAAAGGCCGTTGATCCATGCTGCATCAAATAAATATGAGTATGATAGCTTATTGGGAGGTAAACAATACACGTCAAATAAAATCTCTCCTGGGATTTATTGCCTTGGCAACAAATTACCAATATACTGTATATGTTTTCCTGCGATTGCCCACCTTATGCTTTGTGTGTTTGAACATACCTGTGCTTCTTTTCGAGCATGTGCCAGCTATTAAAAATTGAGTTGTATAAAACGTCTATAAACTGCATGGCACAATCAATCAAAGGCAGAAATATAACATAGTTGGACTCGCTCCAGACTCCCAGTAAAACTCACAGGGTGGAATGACCTTAGCATTAATAAAATATATATTTTATGGGAGGAAATAATCCAATTCTCTACCAATGAAGGCCTCACTGCCACAGAGTTATCTGTGCTTTACACCTGGGCCTTTCCACTAAGAGGTCATTTAGTACACACTTTTTGTTTTGTTTTAGGGAGAGCTCCATTAAATACATCATGAATATCCAAGATATACACATTTTCTTTTTTTAAATGATGGATTGGAAAAACTGTGCTGCAAGCTGTTACTGTGTTCTAAGAAGGGAGCCTCCCGTATGTGCAGAGCGACTAAGCAGTGAAGCTACAAAGGAAACATGCTCAAGGACACCTGTTTCTCTCAGGGAACAGTTTGTGAGAAGCATCTTGCCACTGCAGCAGCCATGTGCAATGCAGGAAAAGCACAAGATCCCATTTCAGTGCCCCAACACCACACAAAGTCACTATGTGCTTTAAAATCTGAAGTAATATTAAATCATGTCCTAAAATGCCACAATGTGAACATCTAAAATAGCATTTCTTTATTGTATTTGTGAAACGTAGATTTCTGTTAGAGAGATTAAAGAAAACATATAAAGCGACTTTATTAAACTGCAGCCTACTCGCCCAATTAGCACCATAAAAAGGTCTGTGATGCTACTAGAAATCACAGAGGACCCTAGAACAAATTCATGAGTATGGACGATCCACCTAACTCGAATCCACTCTGCATTTCTCTTTAAAATTATGCTAAGGAATGCTCGGAGCCCCTGGCTGTTCAGTTCAGTTATCTGCCAAAACCCTCTGGAATTAGGCGTGCATTGCTCAAGAAGTTGCCATTATGAATGTGCTTTACTGTTACAGTATCTCCTTTAGAAAAGTAATTTCATATTAGGGTAATTGCCGCTGGTGGGGTTATGCAGGGCTGTTGTGTTGAAGAAAATGCTGATGAAGAGGACGGGGGAGAGAAAAAGTCAGGCTGGCCCTCCCTCCCTATTTCTGTCTCTCAGTCAGATGAGGTCATCAAACACCAACCTGCTTTGTATATTAATGATGTAACAGCCAGAGGTTTTTGGACACCCTTTCCCCAGAGACTGCTTGGCTGAAGGCAGAGGAAGACTTCATCTTGATTTAAGAGAGAGATAACACCCTCGATAGAACTGTGACAAAGGCTAGATAGGCAGTGTGAGGAGATAGTGGGGTAGTGTAGGCGCCGACAGAGAGGAGAGGACAGGAGTGGAGCGAGGCAGAGGAGGGGACTGTGCGATACACTGTGCCTTTAAAGCACCCAGCCCCTCCTCCACAGAGCCGAGCAGAACAGCCGAGTGGTGCTGGCAGGAGCCTGAGCCCCACGATAAACTCTGGCATCAGCTTCCCTTCATCCGGCAGTCAGCGAGGACACAGTGAGGGTGCAGGGGCAGAGAGACGGGGACGGAGAAAGGGAAAGAGCAAGAGTGACAGAGGGAGGGGAGAGAGAGACGAAAACAGAGAGGATAGGCAGAGAGGGAGAGGCTGTCATAGGAATCACATAGCTCCTTTTTTACAGCTTAGTCTGCTGCCTCCCGGTGCAGGCGAACGCTGACGGGGATGACGGGTAGCGTGCTTTTCGGCAGCACAGTTATCTGAGTGATGGTAGCGGCCGCGGTGGCATCACAATCCAAAGCAAGAGCTCTGCTCACCGCTCCGGCTCTTAGTCATCTTCAGCCCTCCTCTTCAGCCTCCTCTCTCCCTGCTCAGAGTGCTATCAGGGCCATTCATCGTTCCCATCTCATGCCTCCTGCGTCCTCCTCCTCCACAGCTTCATCCTCCACTTCTACTCCTCCTCTGATGAGCCACAGCCTCAAAGTGAAATAACCCTGCTGATAGAAGCTTCTCTCTCTGTCAAGACAGTAAGTAGGGGAGAGAGGGAGAGAACTGTGTGTGTGTTTGTGTGAGAGAGATAGAGTTAGAGTCAGTGTGAGATTGAAAGGAATGAGAGGAAGACAAAACGTCAAGGCGAACGAGAACAGAAGATGTTAGTGTGTGCGACAGAGGGACTGCTAAAGAACCAGCAGGTTGTGTGTAGCGTGAATGATCCTGCTATGCGTGGACAGTGAGCGCTGGGCATAGCAACAGCAAAGTGATGCACAGGAAAGGTGAGTAGGTGTGTGTTCTGGCGTGTGTGTGTGGAAGTGGTGCTGAACCTAGAGATGCATTTTGACAGCAGCAAACGCAGATAATTGCCCTCCATCTCTGAGTCTCCTTCACTCTATTGCTTTTCTTATGTTGCTATGACTTCGAAAAAGAGGGAGGAATCGAATGGATGGGGGGGGGGGGGGGGGGGATGAGACATGACAGAATAAGTGATTGCTTTTCTTCCTGTCTGTCCAGGTGCCATGTGTGATTGGCCAGCGTACCCCGTGGCAGTGGCATCGCCCTGGATTTGCCGAGAAGCTCTTCCCCCCGCTTGTTCTCTGGGGCTCCTCTGGGAAGCTTTCATGGGATTTATCTCTTCCTGCTGGATGGCACTGAGCTCTCTGCCTCTCTGAAGAGAGTCCACGGAGAAAACATACACTACACGGATAAGAAGTAAAATAATTATCCAATCACAGCACAAGGAGGCAGACCGGGTTCCCTTAGCAACAACTGAAGGAGAGAAGAGAATCCTTTTCTGTTTCTGCTCCCTTGGTTTTTGGGCACACCCCTGTGGACTGCTGTGGGTCAGTGTTTTCTGAGAGGACTTGGAGAGCGCTGTTGCATAAGACAAGCTGCCACCCGAATTCCAGGAGAAGGTGCTTATTTGACTTCCAAACCCCTTGTAAGTGCGTCTCATGGACACTATGATTTTTTTGTTATCCCTCTACAAATTGTCATCACAAGTCACGTTCCGCTGGCTTGGAAATCAATTCATTTTGATCCCACGCCACCTGGAATAAGCTCTGCTTTCGGGGGAGATTGGACGCTGTGTGAAAAATACCCACACCTACCTTCCTCCCTTTCATGGACGAGAATTGAAGGACAACCTGATTAAGTCATCAGCTGCAAAGAAAATGGATGTGAAGCAAAGTTTATTCTGAAGCGAGTTTCTACTGAAAATCTTTCCATTTTTCCTGGAGGGGGAAACTGGCGCACAGCACAGAGGAATATCCCCTTTTTCCAAAGAGGATCTGTCCTTTCTCTCCTAACAGACAGTAGCCCTCGCTGAAGGACTATATTTAGAAGGCAAATCTTGTCCCTGCTGGCCACCAATAATGTAGAACACGATCATTTTGAAAATTGAGCCACTGCTGGGAGTTCTATTTTTCTATCTCTGTTGGAAAGCTTTCTGTATAAAAGGGTTAATATGAACCCATTTTCTGCTTTCACTTTTGTATGTTAGCCTGCCAATATGTCACTGTGTTTCACAAGTAAGAAAGCTTGTACAGGACAAGTGGAAGAGGGACAAAATCTCTTCCCTGTATAGTCAGGCGTTTTAAATAGCATCTTCTCGGGAACAATTTCAAACGTACACACTGACACATGAGATGAGTTTGCTCAACAACATTATGTAAGAGTTTCGTACCAGCTTCAGCACATGTGTTTTGCCTGTTTCTTTTCCATGGATTTACAGCGCTGGACTTTTCCCATGCTCATTTTCTCTTCGTTTTTGGAAGTGTCTACCAGAGGGCATGGATGTGTGACCCTGTGCCGGGTGTGCGGGCGAGGCAAGGTGTTTTGGCTGCCCAGGTGCTTTTAAGATGTTGAGGTCTCCCTGCGTGGCCGGGGCCCCTGTTCGGATCAGTAGCACTGAGGCTCCTTGTAGCCAAAGACATGGACCCCGACTCGGCTCCCCCACGCCCTCAGCCTGTTGGCCACTGGCCCCACGTCGCCCTATAAAGGATGTCCCTCAGCAGAGCTCCGGCCCGGGACACCTCTGAGACCCCCAGCCCGAGAGAACGCATCCGCAGCCACATGAAGATGGTGATCGACCAGCTGGACGGCATTCTCAAAGAGCTCAAGGATGTGGCCAAGGAACTCCGGGAGGTGAGGTTTAACAATCAGTTTACACATATCATGCTCCTTAGGGGGGAGGGGGGAGTTTAGCGTACAACAGGGGGAGAAAGAGACAGAGGCAGAGAGAGAACGTGGGTGCCAGGTGGGTGTGCTTCTCAAGTAGGCTGCATTTAATTAAGTGTAAAATTATTTTTTCCAAGCATGGAGATTTTGATTAAGATTTTGAAGTGATGAGATCTAACTTTTTTCCCATTGTTTTGGAGCAGGAGGATACTGTTGATTAAAACCGCAGCGAGGCGGTCTTGCTTCTACAATCAAACAAATGCTTATCGCCAATTACAAATGTCCTTCATGTGTTCAGTGGTGTCTTGTGGGAGGTACAGTCAATGTTAAGAGCTGTTGAAAAGCAACAAAGCCAGGCTGTAATGAAACACAGAAAGGCTTAGATAAGATACAAGACTTAGCGCCGCAATAGTTATATAACCGTTTTGTTAAGGATCAGCTGGATTCCTACTGTATTTTTACAACTGCCATGGTAACACTGGGAGATTTTTGTGTGTGTTGAAAAAAGGATCAGTAAAGAAAGATACCGTGCATGTGAGTGTGTGTGCATGTGCTCTTACAAGTAAATGGACTGAACAGACATGTGTGCGATGGCTGATAATCAGGGTACATATGTTTGTGAGCGTGTGAGAGTACAAAATGGCCATCATCTCTTTGGGATCTTCCCCTGCAGTGTCCTCAAAGCTGGGAGCTCTTCCTGCAAAGCTCCTCCAAAGAAAGAGATAAAGGCCGATTGAGAGACAGAGACAAATGAAACCAGAGCAAACAGTTGTGTCTGACCCATCCCACATCGTCCAAGCTTATCACATGATAATCCTCCCACCTGCTTCTGATCAGGGATGCAGAGGGAGTGTGTGAGTGTGTGTGTGTGTGTGTGTGTGTGTGTGTGTGTGTGTGTGTGTGTGTGTGTGTGTCTAAATGTGTTGAAAAAGCGAAATGGTGGATGTTAGCGCATGTAATGACCTGAAGGAGGAGGAGGGTTTTGAACAGCCAGGGTGAAGCTGCCATAACTCACTCCATCACACCGCACTCCCTCTTCTCCCTGACTCCCAGCTCTGTCCCGCTCACCATGCTCTACTTTATGTACTTGCACAGTTGGAGGTGCAAGGGCACAGCTCACAGTGCACCTTCCCTCTGGTGAGCAGGAGAAGCCGGCCTGTGCACGAGTGATTGATGATTATGGGACAACTGCAAGTGGAATAATGCTGGCTGGAGCTATTTATAAACAAAAACACGGCGTGTGCCTCTGCCAGCTCCAACGCATATTACCATTCTTATCCCAGACCCCATTAGAGAGGGCTCGGCACAGAGGCTCAAATGTCATTTTTTATTGGGAGAGCACAATCCCACATATTGAAATGGCTAAGGAATCATATTAGCTGCAGTGGCAGTCATAATGCTGGTATCAATATCCTGCAATTAACTGACCTATGAGATTGCAGAGGGAATCAAAAGGAAGATGAAGAAACAGAATCAGTGTAGCACCATCAGATGCATGGAAGCCTAATGTTCCATAAAATCTCTCATTCTTGGTCACATGAAAGGAGCAACATAATAGATAACAACTGTCGCATAAATAAATGATGAATTGCGATGTGAATGTAGTGAAATAAATAACTCCGTGAAGGAGCAGTAATGACTGATTATCACCCACAAGGTCTTTGGGTAGCTGGAGATACTGCAGTGCTCCGAGGAGTTAGAGCTGACACTCCAAAGCACGTAGCTGCCTGGAAATTAGGGAAATGGTCTGTCATGATTCTTACTTCACAGTACTGTTCTCACAGCTCAAGATCACATATACGTGTAATGCCATTGTGTCAAATGCTGAATTTGAAAGCGGTTCAAACATCTAATTTCACCATTAGTCAAACTGCCATTAAATCTGCCCACATTTAATTTGCAGATTGCTCATTGTAAATTGCAATAGTCATTTAAAACATTAAGTCCTGTACATGTATTAAAATGTGATTTTAAAAGGTTTTCAATCTGGTCTTCATGGGCTTCTCCATCAGCCGTTAAAGAAATGATAATTCTGCAGATTTATTTAAGGTGATTAAAAGGGCCAGGAATAAACCTTGTATCACTTAATACTAAATTATTGTGGAAAATCTACCAGTTTTTAATTGAATAAATATTTCAAGCCCCAAGGAACATTTTAACAAGGCCCAAGGGCAATCTCACATCCAAAAAGTAGGTGACACAGAAAAATTGTTTGAATACATTTGGCAAATTAAGTAGCTTTGCTTGGTTTGTTAGAAGTCCAAAGAAAGCAAACTAGGGTAGTTTAACAGATTTCACAATTGGAAACACCATCCGAAATTGCTAGTTTCTTCTGCACAAATGTGGTCCTGGATAAGTGATACTAACAAGCACCAATAAGCAAAGTGATTAAACACTGAACATGATGGTATAAATTAAGAACATTTGGCTGAAACAAACAAGAACTTCCCTATTAGAAATACTTTCCACTCCACTGAGTCTAACCCAATGTGGCTCCTAAAAAAAACTAGTTCCTAAAAAAAGAGGACATCCATTGGTCCTTCTTTCTACTCAGTCTACTCAAACCCTGTGGTTACCTTACCTTTACACGTTTGTCTTCCTCTGTGACAAATATGTGGCAATCAGTCATTTGGACAGTGCAATAGGAAACACTTGCTTTTAATAAACTCGTGGTCTGATGCTTATTGCTACAATTTGTATTTTAGCAAACAGTCATTTTCAGGGAGCCTGAGAAACGAGCAATGAATGAATCTTAAATTAAAAAGCTATACCAATGTAATTCCTATGTAAATCTGTCAGGGTTGTGTTTTTTCAGTCAAACCTTCGCAGAGTTTATTATTTGTTTTTCAACCTCACATTTACCCATTAACCATGATTAGCTTTCAAACATGCAGTACAATTTATATATGGGTCACTTAAATCAGCTGGTGTATACTGTGGAATAAAATCAAGACATTTAGCATGCATGTGGCTACCTAGCCCCGAGCGAGCCAAAAAGAAAACATAACTAAATATACACTGTCTCTACAACAGTGTCATAATCTGAAAAGAATCTATAAGAAGTATGTAAACATAAAGCTGTTTTATTAGAGGGATCATTTTATTTTGAAGTACTGTGATGCTTTCACAGTTGCTTGTCCTTGCCACAGCACAGTCTCTGGCATAAATCTCCTTTACATGTCAAAGAAAAATGCACCACGGACTACACATAGTTTTCCAAGATTGCTCCCTTCAAAAGCCCATTACAGTCAAATGCAGCCTGTCTTGCTTGTGAATCCCATTACAGGCCTCATGACAGGTAAAATGAGAAGGATCTAAACGGAAGGACATTGGAAGGTAATATACTGATAAACTACTCTATTTGTAATAATAATACTGACAGTAGTGGCAACTTTGTAAGAAATACTTTACTTCGGTATCATTTCAACCTTGGACTTAGAAGTTTGAGCGCAATCAAAAATAAAATAGTTGCGCCAAAAAGATGCAAAGCAACCTCTGAAATGTCTGACGTTGAGTTTTTCCATGGGAGAAAGTGCAAGCAAGGAAACGCAAATGTTGGAGTGCACTCATGTTGGTTATTAGAAAGATAGAGACTTGTAAATTGAAAGAATTTAATGAAGCGCAAAACAAAATAGAGAGAGACTGGGGAGAAGAGGCAGAGGCACTTGGGGGAAGGGGCTTTGGCAGTGAGCTACACGTCTCTATATGGAACCAAACGGGGATGATGGACTGTTATTATGTGGATGTAGTTATTATGCAGAATCATACCACGAGCAGACGATGCTGCACGTCTGTGCACAGCTCAAAACAAATGAACACAAGAAGGCAATCAGGACTCAGGAATTAAAGCTCCAAAAGAGAGGAGAGGATATAAGCTCGACAAAGAGCAATTATGAACAGCAGAGTACAGCATGTGCAGGACACTGGCCTCCATCAGTCAGCCTTGCTGTAGTTGTATGCTCATGCTCAATGTACTAACAGAGACTGGCTTACCGTTTAGACTCAGCTACAGGCCTGAACACAGGGCAGGGAGGCAGCAGGAAAGCACTGGCGTCAGGTGAAAGCTGCATCCTCCCAATGTCAGCTTTTTAGGAATAAAGTCCTAAACCCTTTATTAATGAGACTTGCCACCGTGCAGTTTTAGAACTACATAATGGATTTTTGAAAGTGTTTCATTAATGTGTTCTATCCACTGAAAATCAGCAGTGAGTAGCATCAAGATTGAGAACCTTTCAGGTTTTCTTGTTTCTACGGTTAACGTTGTGCTTGACAAGCTTATCCCAGCATTAAATCTGCAGGAACACATTGAAGGAAAAGGTTTGACCATTACATTTCCATCCATCCATCCATACTAGATAGCAGCATGATAGCAGTGGTTTGCCTGGTAAATAAAGGCATTTGTGCTAAAAATTGAATCTATAATAGGAAAGTGTTATGCAAATGATTTAAAGGCTACCATGTGGTGCTCCTTCATGTCTGTCCCATGCTTATACAATCCATTGTTAAAGCCTGGTGTGGTATCAAACAGCTGGCCCCTGATCAGCCAGCCAGCGGTGTCTCTTTGTCGAGACAGAAACCAGTTATGACACATCCACATCGAGGGGGAAACCACGGTCCCTTATCTGCTGGAGCTGCCACGCTCAGCACTGAACCAAATCTGTTCCAAAACCCAGAGGGAGCCCAAGGGAGACCAAAAGCAAAATCAAAGGGCCATTTTTTTTTTTTCTTCGGGGGCCATATCCTCTCCTCACACTGTGTTTCCCCCTGCTGATGCTACTGCTGAGGAGGGCAGGGAGCAGAATACTGCTTAGCAAGAATACTTCAACAGTTCACCATGAGACTCCAGTAAACACTAGGACTAGGACTTTGGGAATAGAACACTATAAAGGACACTGGTAAACAGAGTCTCCATTGAAAGAAATAGTTGATCCTATTACTAGGGAGTATTTTTCAGAAGGTTTAAGGGCATGGCATTGGAACATGTGATAACTCCTTTTGGGGAAATGGCTTACTGTCGAGGCATGTACAACAATAGAATATTTTAGAATAATTAACGTGGGCAATTATAGCAAGGATTTAACAAATAAAAATTACTCTATAGCCAAAGAGTTGGGAAAAATATGAGGAATACAAGTTAAATTCAATACATAGTGCCTCCTCTGTGCGTGTGCATATTGAAGTCATTTCATTGTAAATAAAAATCCAGTTTAATTCAACAATTAAAAATGACTTGATGTGGCTGAATACCACACAATCTTGGCAGGAGATTGTGGTTCTATGTTTGTCCAAATGAATGGTTACAATCAGAAATTACAATCAGTCACAAAGCTGTGTCCTGGTGGATCATTTCCCACAAAGCAACCATTTTGACTTGGCTTCACAGTACTGTGGGTTTACTGGCCAGTTGACCACAGCCCAGTGGTCCCCATTGACGACTGCCCAGTCTGTTCTCCATCACAGAGTCCATTTACTTTTGATTGAGGCAGGCTTGGCCCAATATACGACCGGTGAACATGTCCACCAGCTGCCCTAGCAGACAAACAACGCACCATGGGCAAAGTGAAAGCTTAACCACTCACACAGGAAAGTACTCTTCAACCTGACATACCTGGGCCAAAGGGTTTCTTCTCATTAAAAACCATTTGGAAGAAATGACAAGTACCCGCTTGTGCTGTCTGTCAATTTGTTCTTCCTTGTCCGACCTCTTTTGTGTGTGGAAATTAAATTCCTAAATTAAACATGCCTCCAGCGCAGTTCTCTTTACTCAGGAAAACAAAAAGAACAAGGCACCTCAAGCCTTATCTATTCTTTGCTGAACATAAAACACCCTGCCATCTCCACACCTGTGTTTCAGCCTTGAGCTGAGCTCCACATAAAACCACTTGGAATGAATCAGAGGCTCAATTATTTTCAGCACTGATGAAATACTGCTTCGGGATTTGAAGTGAAAATGTCAGATCATGTCCTGGTTGAACTGATTTTAAATGGTTTCCGACCTGGGCACATCATGCTCATGTCTGGTAGTACAAAATGATCATGGTGACCCCATTGAATCACTAAAATATGATGGCCTATCACTGAACAGGTAATGAAGGAAGGGATACACATATGTTACATTTATTTGATGATCTTATCAAGAATAGCTGGCAAATTAAGCAATTCCAGATTGAAAATGTCCTTTTTATCATATGTAACTCAATGGTAATGGAATCAATTACAATATACAGCCTGGAATCAAGAATAGAAGTCACTACAGCATACAACACCCTCTGTCCTCATATCACATTAAATGTAAGCATTATTGAG
The DNA here is from genome assembly GCF_036324505.1 of Eleginops maclovinus. Taxonomy (NCBI): domain Eukaryota; kingdom Metazoa; phylum Chordata; class Actinopteri; order Perciformes; family Eleginopidae; genus Eleginops; species Eleginops maclovinus. Next base: position 10,475,332 of record NC_086352.1, on the reverse strand, counting down.
AAGTGAAAGGAGAGCAGGATCAAAGGAGGGGGGTAGCAGTAAAAAAAACGGGTTAAGACTTCAGCGGCATCTAACCTTGAGAGCTGTAGAGAGAATAAAAACGGCGCCATGCAAAGCATTCCCCTGAGCCTTTTTCACCTAGCTCTGCCGTGGGGCTCCAGCTTCTTTAGGATGCAGGCCCAGCATATTGACTAGCCCATCATGCCTGTAAGACCCAGTGGATTATCTGGCCCTTTGAGCTCTGCCTCCCTGAGCGAACTCCGCACTCAGCATACGCTGTAATGAGGGCTTTAGGTTATACCTCTGCTGAGGTAAACACTCCAAAAATTGCGCTCATCTTGCTCATTGATTTTTATCAACTAAAACGCCTACTGTGGGCCGCCAGTTACGGATAAAGCGGTGACTTATTTTTACTTTTTTAAACCATGCATGTTTGTATTTTGTGATTCAACAAACCCTTTTGCTTGTCCCTAGGCGAGGATAGAGCTGAATAGGATGAAAAGGGGAGTTAAAGACACGGACAAGAAAAACAAAATGTGTCCAAGAGAGAGAGAGAGAAAAGAAAGAGGGAAAGAGATGAAGGGTGGATGGAGATAATGGTTCCTCCTGCTGCACAGAATTGCGACAGACTGGGTGGAACAGTTTAGATCAATTGTTGCAATTGTGCTCGTTCGTGGGCGTGTTTAGGATTGTTTTGGCCTATCTCTGTGCTGTGAATAAAACCAGTAGGCTGTAGTTAATGGTGTGAAAAATGGCATCCATCGAAGTGCACAAGCAGCCTCCGAGAATAGCTACATAATTTCATTGTGTCAAAGCATACTGTACGCAGAGAGACAGCGTGCTCTCTATTAGGCCGTAAGACTCTCTCTTCCACCTGGTGTGAAAGAATGTTTTAAGAGTACAAATTCAAGTAAGGAATAATGAGAAGTACAAATTATTAATGTGAAAAGATCTTTTGTTTTTAACTTCATTTCCATTGCCTGTGAAAGTGCTCAGGGCAATGTGGGCCAAGCCACTCAACAGTGTATCAGCCTAATCCAGCTACAATCTTTGGAAGAGTGTTATACTGAGGGATCATCAGGCAGCTTTTTTTGTCCTGCTTTTTATTTTTAGCCATAGCCTGTGATGCATCATAAATCAACCCAGTTTCGAATAAGATTGTTCAGTTTTACCAGCAGTAAAAGCTGAACTGAGATAGCACATTAGTTTGTGTTCTCTGGCCATAAAAAAATGTCAAGCAGATACCGCACAAGTTGTTTCTTAGTATAATGAATATTCAAGGTGTCTCATATTTGAAGCTTGCATTTAATAGTTTTCTTTAGTTTTTTGAGGGAAAGTTTTTGAACAATACGATGATGTTTGGCTACTTGACTTGCTAATTAATTCAACAAGCTAAAAGGGGAGTACAACAGTGTTTATAGCATTGTGTTAAAAGGAGATGTTACAGTATTCCAACACTAGGTGTATTTTAAGATACTGTCAGTTATTAGGGTTAGGGTCAAAATTAAATCAAATAAGCCATTGCAAATTTAGTCTGACTTGTAGTTTGCCACTTTAAAATGTATTTCAGTTATGATGAGGAAGGAAACATCTTTGCAACATCTCAGGTTTGTTGGAGGATTTTGGAAAACATTTAGATGAGATTATGTAAGATTATACATCAGTTTAGACTCTGGTAAATAATTACTGAGCACATTTCCCCAAGCACGATTTCATTATGTCCTGAAAAAACAACATCACAAACAGAGGACAAAATAAGGACACGCTGCCATGGAAAACTAATTGTTCAAGGTCTGTACATTTTGGCACCACATCGGCTAGGTCGTGCTGTCTTCTTCACTTAGACTTATGTTATTGATTGAATCAGAGTCCAGACAGCAAACATGCAAATTACAATCTTAAAATGTTCTCTATCCTAAAAAGTTTATTACATGATCTGAGATGCATTGCTACTAAATTGTTTTTACTTCCCAAATGCCAACACCATGTCTTTGGCAATGTGATGGTTATAGTTGTATTGATGGTAACCAGATGGATACTTGGCTTTTCACAGCTTTTATCTATTTATCTCTAAATGTGGCTCCTGAAACAATTTGCTATGCTAATTATAACATGTTCAAAACATAGTAAAATGAAGTGAAGAATAATCACATCATTCTTCACAGTTTATTTTACTGGCACAAATCAAAGCAAATGTGGGTTTTTTTTACACAGGCACACAGTTCCAATTTGCAACAGGTGCTCAGAAAAGAATTAGTATAAATTTGAGTGGTTAAAATTCTGAAGTCTGTTCGGCAACACGATTAAATTTGATCTTCAAAATTGCTCACGGAAGAGAGCCAATATGTTTTCTAATGTTTTAACACCAAACGTACAAATGGGTTTATGTAAGAAAGCCAAAACATTCTGATTTATAAAACCTTGTGTGCATCTACGAGTGCTCATGGGTCAGCTCCATATCCCGCCGTTGACATTCACTTTCAACCATAAAGGATCAATGCAATGCACATCTTAAGGTTTATTATTATATTATACAAGTTTATTATTAGTTACACTACCATAGACATTCAACATGCTGATGGCTGGGATTGTTCCTAAACATTTGTTCCCTCCCTTGTTCTTTCCAATAAAATCCATTACACAGCATTACACATTATACGTCACTGCAGAATTTGTACAATTACAGCATTAAACTGATTGCTTCACAAATGGTCGCATAAATTAGTGACATCTCCTACCGAGGGCCATCATTTGAAAATGAAATTGTGATACGTGAACACCATTTATTTATTAACTTAAGCTATGTTATGGAAAATGTTGCCTGCACTGGGGCTTACCGTATAATGAGGATGAGGAGTGTAATGACTGTACGAGAGCCATCACTGGTTTTATTTCCAGACTTTGCTAATTTACACAATCTGTGCAAGTGGAAAAGTTGTGCCGGCCGAGGTGACAGGAGAAGGCAGAGTGTGTGGTGAACAGATTGCACTGGAGATGGAGTCATGTAGAATGCAGTGATTGTACACACAAATGTTTGTGTTAGAAGAATCCATTAAGACAACCAATCAGGCAACGGTTATACTGTAAATAAGACCTCTGTTCTAGGTTTTAACTTTCAAACTAACCTATATTTGTCTCGATACGTTCTGATTCTGATCATGACTTTCCCTTGGTTTAGGGGGTCTTGAATACAACACTGACTATCAAAAAACGGCAGAAAGTCCACTAATTTCTCTGATTGGCGATCACAGATTACTGGAGGGGATAATAGGCTAATATAAAGGTGATGCACTTTGTAACAGGACTAGAAATGTCAAAACATTACAATATCCGACTTGGATTTGTTTCTAATCCACCAAATTAATGCCAACTGCACTGTGATCTATTTAACATTTAAATGTCATTAATTTCTTCATTTTATGAGAAACCTGTCCGTCTGAATATCAAAGCAGGGTGTCTGAGCTTGGCCCAAGGTGTCATGGTTAATCTGCATCGAGGGTCTGTAGAGAACTGTATTATTAAAATAATCAGTTATTCCTTTAAATTTATTCATGAACAATTACATTTCAATATGAATGAGACTGCTACAAACTACAATACGAATACAGACTTCAAGTGAGGCTCAGGTGTGGTATGTAAACTCTTGCGCTAAAGAAACATGGGAACTGCAGAGCTGAGGTATTCATCTTCAGACAGCAGTGAATCCTTTAAGAGTCATCATGGGCAGCTCTTATAGACGAATGGATCACCAACTTTAAACAATCTCATTGGAAGTCATATCAAACACTGTGACACACCGAGATGCATTAAGGTTTAAACATTAAGCTTGTTTGCATGTAGAGAACATGTTGCTGACTGAGATCAGAAGACTGCGTCCAATATTTGTAGGATCTTTCATTTCAGTGGTTCTCTGCATCATTTATTTGACCCTTGTCAAAATAAAAAATGTGGCCAGCTGGTAGATTCTAAATTGGCTTGGTGGTGTTGGAGTTCATTGGGGATCCACACCTTTCCAGCATGGAGCTAGTTTAATGTCACTTAATGTTGGCGGAGCAAATGTTAAGGCTGAAGGTGAATAAGTTGGTCATGATAATGAGTTATACTTCCAGTAAGAATTCAGCAGTGGTTGGGTTTCCACTTTTGCTCAGCTTAAAAGTGACCTTTGTCACAATGTTTGTACATGTTTCACTATGGTCACTGTGATTCTTGGTAAAAGGGCAGCACCTTTACAATATGGGGGCTTTCAAAGACAGCTCTGCCATGTTTTTGGGAAGTTCCCCCTATTTCATTTTCTCTGGCCTTCCTCTGGCAGCTCACACTCCGCCAGTTGCACAGCATGGATGGCTGCCACCACTGTCATTGTCGATAACATGACAACCATCTAACGCAGGGCAGGGCAAGATGAAAGAGGCACAGCAGAGAGGACAGGCTAATTATTCAGACTCACAGCTAAGAGCAGACGGGGAAAAAACATGTCAACAAACTGTTTGGATGATTTATATTTTTTGTCATCTGCGCAGTCACCTGTGCAATCTGCGGTTTATGGCCAAGATGATGAAGCCAAAGATTTCTAACTTCTATGCAAAGTAGATGATACAGCAAGGTCTACGAGGGTGAAAATTATAATTAGACTTGCGGGTGTGCTGTTATTCTCAAGGATATTAAATGAGGATGGGACTGCAGGTTGATGCGGACCGTGAGCTGCAGGTTCTGATTAGAGAAAAAAAATCCTAATTATGATTATGCATAAAGCAGATTGGAAAAAAAATGAATTTACTGATGAATTCACAGATGAACATGCATTAGTAAATTCCCAAGGTTAATAACCTGCTGGACTGTCTTCTTTGTTTTCAACACTGTGATGTACCAACCATTTCAATAGACGTGTTTGTTTGTAGTGCAACCTGGGGAAAAATTCGTAACAGAAGCCAATGTTAGTGGCAGCAACTTCACATTTTACTGTGCAGTTTCTTTTGATTCAAGGCATTCCTAGATAAACTGTTTACTATAAATAAAGACCAACAGAATAAAGGGTATCCTCACAGCAATAATTCATCCCCTAATTAAAGCATTATCACAGGTCAAATGCATGATTTATTTAATTAATTCCAAGATTAGGATCAAAACAGAGAGCCAGACAGATCCCATTGATTTAAGTGGTGGTCACCTTGACCCTGGCCATTGAAGCTTACAACTCTGTGAGGTCATACACTTTAAGATTGATTGAAATAATATGGTTTTATTGAAATACTTAATGTAAGTAGTGCTTCCATCACTCACACAAAATGAAACAATGCAATATATTTGATAGAGCCCACATAGTTACATAGTTGATCGGTAACCACAGTCATTTCTTTAGTGAATCTATTATGCAAGGCATGTGTCCTCACTGACTCACACGTACATTCAGAAGTGATGCATAGTAGTGCACACACACAAATTCATTTTTGCATTCTGTGTGTGGTAAGGAGAGTATAAAATAGCTCAAGAGTCTGACAAGTAAAGCTGCTCCACAGTCCTCGACTCAACCATGATTCATAGTTTTGTGGCTCTGAGTGAGCCAGATTATTCACCGGAAATGAGATGGTTGATAGAAATACAAAAAATAAATTGTATTGGAAAAATATATGAAATGCTCCCATTTCTTTAAGCTAAACTTTTTAATTTTTATAAATCCATTCAGCTGTTTTTTTAGATGTAGTGAATGCATGGTTTCAAGGGTAATGGTAAACAGTGTTATCGTCAATAGTGTGTGGTCCAGTGAAAAAATGTGACGCAATTTATGTGGGATTTAAAGTAATTTATGATGCAAAGACCCCCACAGAGCTAAATGTTCAGCCACTACCACATAAATCACCAACCCCAGTGTGCAGCTTCAGGTTTTTTCTTTAACCAATTCTGTGTGCAATCGTAAACTGCAAAAAGGCAAACTACGTGACTAATTGTCCTAACATTTAATGACTTTGGTTTTAGAGCCTTTGACATGGATTAGAATGAGAGGGAGGGAGAGGTCGAGCAGAGGTGGAGCTGCATTGATGACCTCCATGGCGTCTATCAAGGTCACGGCTAGAATTATAACCCCTAGAATCAGCTGTTCATGTTGGCAAAGAGAGCAGCTTGATGGAGTGGTTTGCCCACAGTCAGGACTTTTGGAGTCAGGTGAGGGTGAAGACACTAAGGTCATCCATTGTTGGATTTGTGTGGTGGCTTTTGTCAGCACAAAACAAATAGGACAAGGGTATAACACAACCCTGCTGATGTCCAATGTCCGTTGCAGTCTGTAGCAGTGACCGGGGAGGGGAATATTTAGAGACTGAGAATCAAGAGATGATTTAGAGAAAGTGGAAGACATGGAGGCAGAGGGGGAGAGAAGAGGAGTCCGGGAAATAATAAGAAAAAAGAGCAGACAGGGCGGAGAGAAAGGCTTATCACTTGGCCTGCAGACAACAGTTCTTTTTCAGAGCTGGAGCCGTGTGCACAGGGCCGGAGGGAGTGCGTTTCTCTTCGGGGTGCACAAGCCAGAGGGTCAGCAGTTCATCGCATAATTCGATGGCTGCAAGTCAGGCGCAGATGCACAACAATAGAAGAACGGGACCTAGCTATTTAACACCTGTCATTCCTGCATCTGCACTGGGAGCTGTCAAGAGTGGCTGTTAGCCAAAGCATATTTGCAAGATTTCACAAAGGAGGAGGACAAAAGATGTATTTTCTTTCCATCTGAATGCTGGTGTTTTTTTTTGGAGCTCTCTTATTTTTATCTGACGGTAGTCCTTTACCCCTAAGAATTGTTAGATCCATCTGTCTTGAGTCACTGTTGCTTTGCAGTGTCATTTGTAACAACCAAAAATAGCTTTGGTCTACATTTAGTCAATGACATCTGCTATGACCTAAATGGAGGCGATATTAAATGGGCTGCGAGAAGCTAAATTGGTGATGGCACACACTCTTTAAAAAAGGAACTGTGTTTTCAGTACATTCTTAGGTCAAATGAAGAAAGGGAGAGGAAAATCAAGGGCACAGCCAACATCAAAAAACTTCAAATGCCTTTAGACTCACAATACAAGAACTGGAGGGCTTCATAATAAATGTTATGTTCTGTATTTTCATTTCACACAGAATATTATGGCAGAATTATAATCTCATGCAATATCAGTTAAAAGACGAAAATATTGTTGCTGGATGGAGGGCTCAAGGTTCAGCATACAATGAGATGCACTTTTATACAATAACCGAATTGGTATTCAAATTGGATTTTGATTTAAAACCACAAGAGCATTTTTTAAAAAGAGCGCTTTTGGGGGCATTTAATGTAATGTAAACGTTTTTTTACATGGAGAATTAGCATACTAAATGGAAAAACAGTTTTTCATCTCACGGTGACTTCAGGCATCTTACCAGGAAGCGCTGAAGTAAGTACAGCCACTGAGATATATGTTGGAATCAGCAAAACATGAATTCTTACTGTATTAAAAAGTAACACAAACTGGAATCCAGTCTCTTCTACAAAGATCTAAAAGATGACCGGAATCTTCTTTTAAGTTTTGGGTTTTTTGATTCAAGGAATTGCATTAGACAAACAATACACAATCCAAGCCACTCATTTAAACTTGTCTTTATTTTCATTATTACTCAGTGATATATATATATATATATATATATATATATATATATATATTTTGCACCATGTATGTGGAGTTGTTGGAGGAGCACGCGACATAAGATTTTCATTGCCAACATATACGCTGTATCTGCTGTGCATATGACCAATAAAACCTTGAAACCTTGAAACCTTGAAACCTATATAATATTTAAATGTCCTAAATATGATAATCAGAGCATTATTCTAACTTGCAATATTAAGATATAGTGGAGTAACATTGTCATCATCATCATCATCATCGTCGTCATTCAACATGGTCAAAAGTATGGATTAAGACTGTAAAAATCAAAAGTAAAACAAACAGAGCAGCCCGGGTAGGCGACATGTAGACTCTTTATGGAGAATTATGCACCGTGAGACAATACAATTCCCAAATCAATTAAGAAAAACTCTTGGCAAGCCTGAAGGCGACAGCCATATTTCCCCACATTGTCTATGTAAATGAAAACCTAATTTCCCTACTTATCACACCACTTTGCTCAGATCAATGTACCCTCTTGTTCTGCATGGAAGCAAGTCCCCCAGTGCTTAGTATCCAAGACTAAGTTGCCATTATGATGCACCTCTTTGATTCTTCTAAAAGAAGGATCTGATCCTCGCAGCGCTTCATTTCTTAGTTAGCGCTGTTCCTAATGATGGTTTCAGAAATTCAGACAAAGCATTTAATAGAAAAGTAATAACTTGAGATAAACCACTTTTGACATTAAGCACACCTACATTTAGTAATTTAAGGACAAAGACTGCATTTTTATGAGAGTATAGTCTTCGACTTGTCCATGTATAGGCTTTGTGGCTCTACTGGAACAGAGCACTTCTGGGCACTTGCATTCGGTCAACCCCCTCTGCTGGACCAGATGCAGCCCATCCACACACCTGGAGGAGGGCGACACCATTACCTCTCCCTTAGTCTAATTGCATGGACATAACATTGGCAGTGGGGAAACTGTTCCGATGCCAAATTCTGCTGGAGAGGTAGCGGGGGATTGATGCTCAGAAATGTGTTGCGGCAGCGCCTAGCTGATTGACAGATTGATAAAGGTTGAGTGTGGCCTCTACTCGCTTCAGGTAGACGCGGCTTTTGCCCAACCTCTTGCCCCGCCTCCAAAGGGCTCCAGGGCTGTTGCCGTTAGGGTCAGGAAGTGGAAAGAGTGCAGGAAAAACTTTGTGTTGGATTTAAATCTGGCTATAGCTGTTGGTGGTCAGCCAATTAGATATACATTGTGCAAAATTAAATATCATGCTGTTCTCAGCCTAGTCCTGCCTGCTTTCATGCATATGTATGAGTGAAAGGAAGAGAGTAGCTAACCCATAAGCCACAACTTTTCAATGTTTTAATTCAGGTTGTCTTTGCTGGTTAAATTTGGAGATGTAGTGTTTCCCATTACTGACATGCTTTCCCTCTTGTTAAACAAGTATTTGTCATCTGATTAGTTTAATTTTATTGGCACAATAGATAAATCCCTTGCTTCTCAGCCCATTTGTTTTAGCAAACAAAGCCATGTGACTTGCCAAGCTTTTTCCTGCCTTCGTTGCAGTAATGAATTCAAACCTACTTTCTTGCGCTTAAACATAGAAGGAGGGGTAACAAAGACAAATAACTGCTGCCTTCACTTGACAAATATGTGGTTGTTTTCTTAAGCAAGGCTAGCAGAGTCATAAGATATTGATTTCTGATCCTAAGATAGCAGTGAATATCCTTAAGGGACAACAAACGTTCTTGCTAAATCTTTTAGCATATCACAATGTCATATATTGAGTTTTGCACCCCAGGATCTGGTGCATATGAGCCCTATATCATTGAACATCTAAAAACTGAAATGATGTTTGAAACCTGAAACAGTTTTCCATTGTAATAATGTCTGCAAATCTACATCTTAATACCACAATATTATCCTAGAATGACCGACTTCAAATACTTTTGGTACTAAAACCTCTGAACCATGACAATTCCTTAATTGGATTTAATTTGCTATTCAAATACATCTCTCAATATGCATGAGCTTTATCTTGGGCTGACAGTTTTAAAAGTGTCGGATAATTTCAGCCTGATCATCTTTTTTTTTTTAAGTCTAAGGAAGAAAGAGACAGGAAACAGTTGGAGCTTGCCTGGGGTATCATCTTTGAGGGCCATTGAGCCGTTAAAGACAAAAAAAGCTTGAAGGAAGGAAGGAAAAAAAAGAGAGCTGGCATCGCTAACAACATCGTCATTCAGCCCACCCACCCACTTCTTACCCTCCTTTCAAACCGTCGTCAACATAACTGTCAGAAATGTTTCATGTCTCAGACCTGCTGTTGGACTTTGTGGAAGGTGCGGTATGCTCACAATATTCAGGACAATAAAGAAACAAACAAACTAGAAATGCAGTTTAATTTAGAAATAGCATTTATTTGATGAAAGGTTCTGCACAGCAAGCCTGAGCAACTCCATTTCAGAGAAGTGCAGAGTATTTCTGACGACATACCCACTGTAAACTTTTGTGACAGCCAGTGGCTGTATTTTCCATTCATGTTATGCTTTATTGGGTTTCCTTTTTTCATTCTGCTATTGCTGTATTTAGTGTTGATGATTTCCAATGAGAGAGGAAAAATAGGCCATCGTATTCTCTTAATTCACCCCACACTCTCTGCCCCTGTCATTTAATTGATAGATGCATGCCCTTTCTTTTTTCACTCTCTCCCGCTCCCCACAAAGCTCTCCATTTATTGCCACTTTCATTACTCAGAGCAGAACGGTGGGTTTTTGAGATCAGTGCTGGGTATCTGGAGGCTAATGAATTGGGTGAACTGCGGTGATTGCAGGAACATCTGCCTTTGCCATCTGAGGACACTTAATGACATTTTCAGAGTGACAATACAGAGACGAGGAACTAAAAGCTGGCTGCCATGTTTCACATAGCGTTTCTTGTATTTCCCCCTATTTATTCCATCATTAGGGGCCAACTGGTAATTGTACAGCTACAGATGGAGGCATTTTAGTATAATATATGCACATGACAGCTGTTGACACACAGGTTGGTTATCATGCTTATTCAAACCGCTGATTAAAATTGTTTTCCAATGCCATGCTACTAAAGAGAGCTAGGATTACTGATATGCCATTCCTGAGCTGGATCCCAGGAATACAGTATCTAGGACTGCGCTGGTTTAAGTGCAGGCCTAAAGCAACCTCCCAGCAGTCATGAGAAGCAACCAATCAAGCCCAGACCCAGGACTTTTGCTCAAGAGGCAGAACTGTGGCCAGAGGCAAGTAAACACACAAACATCGGTCCTCTAGTAGGAATAGGAGCAGTTCAGATCTGGTTTGCTCTGTTCTCTCAGAATTGGAAAGGCGAGTCCAGTTCCTTATTTTTTATTGGTTAAATTTAGACCAGTGTCCTACGCTGCAGATAGAATACTAATCAGGCCAGTGTGAAGCCGAACAGAGAGCTGCAAGAGACTCCTGTATTCCTCCTGCTTTTTCTACTGCATTAAAGCTTTTCGGGACAGTGTACTACTGAAGGTACCCGAGCCATAAGTTTAACTGTAGCCCAGAGATATATTGACTACTTCTCACACAATTATGAGCAGCATTTGAAACACCCTAGGCAATTTAGTGACACATTAAAGTCCCTTAATGGGATGCCGATTTTCACCACCGGACTATCCAAATAAAGTGTGACCCATTAAATGAATATTTCATGTGCCTTTTGATGGGATCTATCACCGGCTCTGCAAACACTACCTATCATTCTTGCCCTGCTCACATACTCTGATTTCCTCCCATTTTGCATTAAAGAGTGAATACATTTGAGGCCCAATCAGTCATTTGTTTGACTATATAAATTATTGAGTAGGTACAGTATTCACATACATAATTCAAGACTCGGAGTTGCAAATGGAAAATCAGCATTTTGTGTCTTTCTCAATCAATCGTATTTCAGAATATGGGGAGCTTTTTATAAAAACATCTCAAAACATTGCTAATAAACTTTTTCCGAGATAATATATATACGTTTTATTTGGGATCTGATGGTAGCGGTTTGTCAAAAGTAATGTGATTCGAATAAACTGTGCTTCAATTTTTGATTTTGAATAACATACATAGAACAACACATGGATAATTCATGCTCCATTAAGTGCTTCAATGGGAAGCTTTACTGACTACGTATGGAGGGAGCATGTCCAGTAGACTGTTAATGCTCATTTCTGACCAATTTCTGTTTAACATCAATAACACGGCTCTACTCCAAAGATTACAGGAAAAGCCAGAGTAACATTTGTGGCTGACCGAGCACACCAACCCCCATCTTGCTCCCTTCCTTTTTTCTCAGAAAATGAGAGCAGATGCCAAATGAAACCACTAAGCAGAGCAGCACTGAAATAAGACATAGCAGAATCACACTGGGTGAATAGTTTGAGCTATGTTCATATTTTAGCAAGCCACTTCAGGTCTTTGCAGGTCAGGGCCTGTGCCTGATATGATTGCTAGATGGATCCAGTTTTAGGGCATGTGAGTGAAAAATTAAAGCAGGGCAGTGCAAAGTAAGCACAGTTTGTGTGGGGTCATTTTTGAGAGAGGTGGCACAGGTTGTCAAAGGGCATAGTGTGCTGTCTCTTCCCTCTTATTTACGTCTTTCTTTCCATCATGCTCTCCTAGTCCTTGAACTCCCCTGAGTCAATAGAGATACTTCACCCTGGGGTATAAAATCAGGGTGACGCTACATTTGCGCTGGCCTTGGAGAGCGAAAGAAAGGGTTAGGAAGGTTAGCATAAAGGCAAGAAGAAGTGCTAAAGTCGGAGAAGGAGGAAGATTCAGGGTGCTTCATCATCTCCAGTGACAACTGCACACAGAGGGAAGCAAAGTACAGGTCCACTTACAATCTGCAACCTTATCCAGCCGACTGCCAGCTAGCGGTCACCTCGCAGACGTCTGGCCAAACCCATCTATTAACCCAGAACAGCTGGCCACTTTCCAGCTTGAACGACTGCACTTTTAATTGTGCGTGTGTTCTGGGTGTGGATGGGGGGGGGGGGTTTGCTATGATTACATTTACATTTTGATCATTACCGAGTCTCGCCTCACAGGTTCACTGCTCAGGAGAAACACAACTATGCACAGAAAGAACACCTGCCGTCGTTAAAATGTAATATCTATTTTGCGGGAAAAAAACAACTTAAAATTATGTTTAGTGATATTTTTTTTACTTTCATAACTTTGACCCACCCATCCAGCACACATAAACCTCAATTGATGAATACTGCGATGCTGCAGAATGTGCCAGCGTCTACATAATACAACAACACTAATTTCCCTTTCTCCTGCTCTTCTTGAGTCCTGAGAAGATGAAAATATCCATCGCTGTCGTCCTGAACACAGCATAATCATCTAGAATGTACGCTCCTAGCTTGTATCAAATTAATTGTGCATGGAGTGAGGAGGGTCGAGAGACGATATCATGGAAATGGATTTCGCCATGTCATCACACCGTTGCATAAAGTAAAGCTAGATTTTTAGTTTTCACCTTCTTGATCCCAGCTAAGTCCGCACGGCTGCTGCCTCTTAAAGAAAAGTGGATGCAGAGCACAGACGTGGTGCAACATTACGTATGAGCTCATTTCCAGGCTTGTCAGCATGGTGTGGAGGGGTGGGTATGCACGGTATTTACATTGAAATGGCTATGCAAGCCAACATATGATGAGAGTACTGCCTTGGGATTATCCCATGGCTTTGAAGTATTGCACTGCAGTGCCAACTTGTGCCTAAACACTTAAGTCACGAGGTGAAACCTGACAGGAATTATTAATGGATGTCTAGCCTTGTTAATGGCTGGTAAAAACGTTGCATACTGAGAAATAAAATGTAAAACTTTGAAAGGACATCTGAGGTGTTACTAATATGTTTCAGAAGGGATGTAGCCTATAGTTTTATGATAGCCATTGTTGTTGGGGTAAGAAAAAAAATAATTTGGGCAAATAAAGTGTCCTGATTTTGGTCAAAGTTTTCCCATTGTCATTATAGACTATGGCATCTCATTTGTTCCGAAGCCTTCATAATAAAATAACTATCATAAGGCATTTGACCACAGGATTTAAAGTTCAGCGCCTGACCAAATCCTTTGAAACAATCATTTGGTCAATTCTTACAATAACATTAATCGTTATCAGCCTCTTTGCTCAAAGTCAGAGCTACTTTTAGTTGCACTCATTTATCATGATATAGATAGAACTTATGTCTCGATTAAAAGACTCCAGTGTTATAGAGCCAAAGGTGATTCAATGAATCTCAGGAGCACTATAACTTAAACTGATAATGTATCAAGACACTTCATAAGTTTGAAGATATGAGGCAAATAACTCATTGCTCTGACATGATAATCGCTTTGTAACCCAAAGTAAAAGGATTAAATGGATCCGGAAGCATTCATGATCTTCACATTGGAGCTGATCTGTATGAGAATCATTTTCTTTTGTTGGCCAAGAGTACAACTACAATCGAGGGGCAGCAGATTAAGTTTACCAAACAGATCAGATAAGAAAAGTGGTATTAATGCATTGCTTCCGGTCATCGTTGTTTTACAGGGATGAATACGTTGAGATTTTCCACAATTTGTTACCATCTCAAATTAGAATTGATTTTGTTTTGCCTCCAAGTTAAACTATAACATGACTCCAAACCAGAACGACACGTAAGTATGGCCACCCAATTGGCACGATGACACCCTTAAAAACTGTTCAAAACAAGAGAGGTTTGTTTAAGGAACAAGAACAACTTGGCCAGGGAAAGTCCACAATTTGGTTTAAATGTTATAGTGACAATTGTCATTACAGATACAAAAATGCCATACTGTAGGTCTGGTGGTTTGTTAACCCATTCATTTCAGCCTTTTCCCCTCCCTGGGCTTTTTCACTCTTATATTGTCACCTGCCTTTGATTCATTAGTTGTTCTTTTTTTTAGGGCAGTTTATTCCAGAGTATGTTCTCCATTTTCCTGTCTGTCTTAGCAGAAAAGCAATGAAGGTTAAAACGGTTCAAACCATTCGGATTTACTGGAAGACTTAATGATGGTCGTGACTGCTGTGACGATCTTGTATTGCGCTAGAACACAGGTCAAGACATTATGATGTCATGTGAAAGTCAAGCTTTGACAAAGTAAAGCTGGTGCCACAGCGACAGTGCCCCATACTAAGAAGGACATCCAAGTCTTCATAAAGGATTGGATGGCGTCGAAATAAAAGAGTGGAAATGGAAGACTGTGTCACATTCATGATCCCAGAAAAAGGGAGGGGTTGACAGTAAACTCTGTAAATCCATGTGGTTTTTCAGACATGGAAGGAGAACGGAACTGACAATAGCTTGAGGGGCCTGTGCTCCACGGAGTGAATACCAGAGCGGAGGAGAGGAAAAATAAATAAAGAATGTGTCACCTAGTGGGAGGAGGCACCGAGGCAGGATCTGTCAGAACTCTGCTGCTGTCTGCAGATTAGATCTGGGGCTATTTAAAGAGGGAGCGCACGCCAAAGCCCCCGATGCCAGTGTCCACAGTGCATTCGCTGCTACTGTGACATCATTGGCAGCCTTCACCTTGTGACAAAAAAAGATGGAAGCACAAATGACGGACACAAAAGGGCGAGGGGGCATTTTCCTCTGCCGTGGCTGACCTGATCACGTTTTTGTTTTTTTGCATCCGTGTAGATTCACCACATAAAAGCCAAGGTCACACGAGAGGGTATATGTCTAATGTCAGAGATGCAGAGCTGCCGTACCCATTTTAAAGCTCAGTGAGGGCCTATTAATAAAACTCTCTGAACTCTTCAAGCTGAAATCAGAATCAGTGTTTTCCATCAGGATCAAAGCAGCAAGAGCCAGACAGGCAGACAGACTGATTTGGTGTGTGGTGTATATGTATCAGTTACGTGTGTATGACGTTGTTTTTTTTATTTGAGAGGGAAAAAAGCTAGTGATTGATGCATGTGTTTGCGTGGGTGTATGACTCTCTGCCAGAATATATGAGATGGCTGTGTGTAAGGGAGTGTGTGCGCTTGAATTGCAGTTTTTTTTTTGTATTGTGGGTGTGTGTGTGTGTGTGTGCTTGCGTAGATGCACGTTGTTTGTGCGTGTTTTCTGTCCTCCCACGGTCAATTGATTAGATAGAAAGCTGTTGGCAGGGCCCCCACTGCGTGTTTGGCCACATCACTCTGACTGTCGGTGGTGTTTTTCGTCTGAAATAAAGCGACATTAGCCCAGTCATGTTTGCCTCCCAAACATGAGCCGAGGATGATGAAGCTATGTTCACTACCAAACTGCAAGGCCTCATTTACCCCCTGATACCTTCCCCGCTCCCTCGCGCTCTTGCACTCCTGTCTCGCTCTCTTCCTCCAGGCTGCCGCAGACTGACTCTCTGCTACAGACTGAGTCATTCTCAGCCAGTCAGTTATCTCTCCATCCAGCCCTCAGATTTCACCACCCCTTTTGTTGTCATCAATCAAAGCTTGGCTGCGACAGAGAGAGAGGGAGAAACCCTGAAAGGTGTCAAAACAGTGTCCAACTAAGGACTTGTACTTGTAGGTTGCCACCACATTTATGAATAGACACAGAGGCATGAATTATTAATTTGGCCCCTTTTCGAATGTTTCCAACAACCTTGAATTAGTGTGTAAAAAGCAAGCAGCTTGCGCCATTAGGTGCCTTGGTGAACACCGGTTATTGCATTACGCAGACTTGCAAATAGGCGCTACAATAGGTATTGGACGTGGGGATTTAGCGAAGAGGGTCACGGAGAAATGCAAGGTGAAGACAAGGAAGCGAGGGAAAGCTCAGTCAGACAAATCTTCACAAATGCTCCCCACAGATGGCTGGATGCGGCGTCCGTAGCATACCTCTACCTGCTAATTACATTCTGCGCCTGACTTCACACTTTTTCTTCCCTATAAATGCCAAACTATTTTCAAAAGATGAATATGCTTTACATGGGACAATACATCTCCATTCTTCAGCCCTCCCAATTTGTGTCAACAGCACAGTACAATGGGCCCACTGTTTATGGACTGGCAATTTAAAGTGAGAAAACAAGAGATGAAGTGAGAGGCGAGAAGTATGGAAAATTGCCTCTCCTGTCCTTCACCTTCACTGTACATTGCTTATTTGTCTGAGGTAATTGTTCCTTTTAATGTTTCTGGGGAATGCAGGTAGAGAACCCCGCTGTGTTTTGCTTCTTCTAACAAGATGGCAGAGCAGAATGGAGCAGACGGGAGGAAATCTGATAGGTGGATGATGAATGCTGGAATGGAGTTTATTATGGCTCCATCTAGATTTATCTATTATGGAGTTGCATGTATTTCCCTGTCACCGGGAGAGACAATGGACAATGGGCTTTAGTTAAGTCCTTATGAATTTAAATAACATGGTCGTTTTTTTTATGATTGATGCATACTGAAGAAGAAGACAGTTATCTTGTGGTTAGCTTTCGTCCACACACCCCCAACCTTTATGCAAATGTAACTATTAGAAATTAATCTAGAAAGTAATAGAAACATGTCACTTGCACACTGCCCTAGTTACAAAGCACTTTGTTGAAGTTTGTTTACCAAGCTCCTCTTGCCAGAAGGACTTGTGTAAGTGAGGTAGTTCTTCTCCACACACCAACATGTTTCCATGCCACCCCTGCAGCCTATAATTATCAAGAACACACAGACTAGAATGCAAATCAAAAGAATTGTTGGAAGAAAAATGTGCTGCGGTATTGCTCTGAGGGGATCATATATGTATTCTCTGCATATTTCAGGCAAGTAATCAATATGTTTTTAAGCTTATGAGTTATATTTCAATATGTAATTATAGGAGGTGATCCATGGGCATTGACTATTTGTTCTCGCTCCAAGATGACGGATGAAATCCATCCCAAAAAAAAAGAGGAGAGAAAGACAAAAGCTGTTGCAGCTTCTTAATGGGGAGCCTTGCCTGCACATCTGGACTTTGATGGCTTATTTCACATTCAAAGGCTGTATTTTACTGCAGAATTTTTCAAAAGTGTACTCGTGCTTTAAAAAGGATTAAACCTTGGAGCATAAATGGAATGAGGATATGTTAAATGCACAAATAAATGTGGGATAACTTATGTCGGGATGCAGAGAAAAAACATCTATTAGTGAGGCAGTGTTTTCCTCCTTGCTTGCATAAGTTTAATTACATGTGACATTTTAGCACTGCAATCAAAGAAGTACACTTGCTGTAAGGAGTTCTTAAATAATTTAAAATACAGTCACTGCGGACCTTATCAAAATTCAACAAATGCCTGACTAGCTTGCATACTCTGTATGAGGGCTCTCAATATCACTCCCTCACTGAGGAATACTTGTTCAATAACATAATACCTACAATCAGAATTCTCCAGACTCCCCTCAGAGAGGAGGCACTAATTACTTTATTGATAAGTCTGATGATGGTTGATGTTTTTCCATCAGTTAAAAACTACTCTTGTATCAACCTGCAATACACACAGATTAGATCACGGCCAGTACCCTCACCACCTGCTCCCACCTGTCGTCGCAGTACGTTTTTACCTCACATTTGGGTGGCCTCATTGTATTTCATAGCTCATCCGATTACTTATTCTAACACAGGCAAGCTAAAATACGCAGAGTTCAGATAATGACAAAGAAGGTCATTGCCGGCATCGCTATCTCCGCAAGGTCTGGCAAGGAGGCGGATGATTGTTCATTTCTATTGTTAGCGACGGCAGACTGTTAGGAAGATGTTATCCACACATTACGGAGAGTTGTGTTGACATCTGTCACCCTGATGATTGATTGCCTGAAGGAGATTCTTCAGTTTGCTACATTCTGTTTGCTGTTTTACAAGATGCAATGTGTGGGTGGGTGGCCAGGAGAGCAGTCTATAAATAGAGAAACTGGTGATGGTGAGGGAGTGATGCGGGCAGGTATGTGTGGCAGCCAGATGGTGCCTTGTGGGGAATGTCTCCCAGTGATTTTGTTTGCAAATAGGTCTCTGTAAAGTCGCCGTCTCCTCTCCTCCAACTTGCCTGCTGTTATAGGCAGAGCTTTAGGAACTGCCATATCTGATAAAGGTGCTGCAGACTCAAAGATGTCCCGCCGCTTGCTCGAGAGAGAGTGAAAGTGACGCACTGTGACAGCTTTTGTCACTCTCTGAGGCGACCGCCCTACAGATTGTCACAGATAGAAATGGCAGAACCCTGGAAGCAATGACAAATTGTTTTGAGAAAAAGAAGAAAGAGAGTCATTCATGTCAATATCTGTGGCCTACTTCAGCATGGTCGTGGGGAAGAGGGGGAGCATGCCGTCACTCAAGATCTTTGCTTCTCATCTCTTAACAGTATGTGTCATAATTACTTGCAAACCAGGTTCTTACTGCAGATAGAAATTACTGCACATTGGTCTGATGTTCATTATTTCCTGCATCCAGAACGATCAGTTAGAAAAAAAACGCAAAACACTCAACATTTAACGTTAAGGCAGGATGATAGGTTAGCTTGGTTGTGGTTTTAAAGACACACTTCAAAGTTTGCCTCTTCTCCCTAGGCTTAATGACACGAGAGGTACACGCCCCCATTCATCGGCAAGTGAAAACCAACCACATACTCAATATAGTGTTGGAATGCGTTTGAAGTCTGGCTATATTTGCGAGCTTTTTGACGATGTGTCCTCCATTTCCGTAGCTTCCGTTTGGATCTGTGCTTATGATTTGACGTTGAAGTTTTTATATTTGAGGTTGAAGACCAATACATCCCAAAAATAGCAAGATAAGATAAATCAAACACAGGCATACAGCAGGGTCTCTGTTGTCGAAACACTGCCACACATTCATAATTTGTCATAAGACGATTGATTATTATAACGTTCATCTAGGTTAGAGATGTTTGGGGCTTTAGTTACCTGGATGTAATCTAAAACTGTTTACATAGATAATTGGGTTTTAGCAGATGGGATAAGGTTCTCTTAATCCATTAAAAAACTAACTTTTTCTTTCTGCACTGACATTGTAGAGCATAGTTTCATAATGTAAGTCTCCTAAAAGTCTATGATCCGAGTAATCAGTGGAGAAGACTCTGAATTGATTCTCATTTTGTCTGTTGAATGACTTCACTTTTTAGCTGTGTCGTTGTATACACACCCATTTAGGACCGACTTCATTTGCAGGCTGTAAACTTTACAAACTGAGTCTCAAGATGAGCGAAGCACAAAACAAACTTTGATTGCAGTAAAAAAGGATAAAGGCGCAAGGCTAGACAGCAGGACGATCAGCTCCAGTGCTGACTGTCGATGAAGAAGACTAAACTCCTTTTGAGCCAGATGCTGCTACCACCTAATCCACTGCTGTCTATAGTTACCGAGCATTACGATGTTATGACTTAACTATGACCAGGAAACAAACCTTTACCTCTGTGTGGAAGCAAATGTCAATGTATATAAACAGCTTTAAAGCCTGGGTCTTTTAGGTAAAACATGAGACTAAGGTAGGCTTATTTAGGAGTTTAATGTGGCTTGTGCGCTGAACTGACACTAAGTGGGCAAGGGAGTCGAATCAATGCACGACTCTAAACCTCATGATTTTGGGGACGGCCCTAATGTGCACATGAACAATTCTATTATGAGAAAAATATAAGTCAAGATTCTCTTTATGTCATCAAGAGAGCAATCCTTGATCTGCTCCACTGAGTGAGTGCGAGTACGACATTGTGAACGCTGTAACAGAAGCCAGGGTGATTTCACGGAGATATGGGCACATTTTCTGGTTCATAACTGCTAGCACCACACCAGATAAAGCTCATTTGGGTGTAAAAGCTCAAACAAAAATTTTACAAGTACACAAATTCAATCTCCAATTATTTTTAATAGAGCAGCTACAGGTTTTTTTTAATCTCTTGAAGTCTTCACTACTTACGAGCTCTTTTGCTCTCCCATCTGTACCTTGGGAGATAGTCTAAGGATTAAATCATAGGATTATTTTATAATTGTTTCTATCATCACAGATTTACAGTTTATATTTACTGAAATACATGCGTGTTCATGAGGCAATAGCAGTTCTCTTTTTTTAGAATTGTTTATAGGTGTAGTGCTACTTTAATAGTCAATAATGCCTTGGTATAATACCTCACTGTAAAATAGATTCCATTATAGAATACCCCTCACCATTACATAAACCAGACTGCTTATTTTAAACAGCTCACTCCTCCAGACAGTGAGTCATGGTCACAGGCCCGAGGGCGAAACTGATTTGTTGATGAGAGGTCAGCAAAGACCTGTTCAAGCTAACAGAGTGGCCACAAGTAATACTTAGTGCAACAACAGCGTGAGAAAAGACATCCAAGAAAAAACACTGACCATCAAATCCTGGACGTGCCGATTGGCCGATAACAGCAGTTAACCCTGCCAGGTTTCACTCCTGTTACATAACTGCAAGTATAGGCTTGTGAGCACGACATCATTAAAAAAGGGGAATTCCGAATCTCAGGGTTTTTCGTGACATGGAGATAACAGGTCGGTGTCATCCATTAAACATGTAGTTGATGCGCTTTGCAAGAAATGTTTGTCTTGAAAACCATATTGGTTGCTTTGCAAACAGCTAAGATTTCATGAAACCACAATGTGCTATGCAACCTTGAATAGATGCATCTCTTCAAGGCCATTATCCTTCAGTGGTAAATGTGTATCATATCAATATCATGAGGAACTATGACAATTTTGGTCCATACACATGTTTGATACCTGTATGTTAAGCACTTAACATACAGCACATCATTGTCTACTGACATGATGTGGTTCATGAGTAAAACAACTCGACTGCAAACACTGGGAGAACATTTGTCGGAAATGCACAGAAACTTTAGCAAAAATTGAATATCTGTGGATACATTTCAGAGGTCTACCAATGCTATGAGCAGCAAAGGGAAGGTTAGAATAAATTAAATTGCAAAAAGGTATTTTTTGTTGTTTTTTCTCTGAGCCTCAATGTTTTTACTTCAGCAGGGTAGATCCGTCTATATTTGTTGGGTAATGATATATGGGTTCATACAATGAAAGAAAATGGGGGCACACTCCTATTAAGATAAGCGCTGCGGGCCAAGGAAACCTAGAAATGCCAGTGGCATATTGATTGCATGCCCTGTATTAATAGTGGGGTTAGCTGCTGCTCTCACAGCGCGAACATTTCATCCACAGTCGTGGCCCGACAACAGTGTGCAGCAATTAAAACTAATCCAACGTTTTTGACCAAATGAAAAATGGTAGAAGTGCTTTAAAGACAATGACAGTCAATTGGAATGAATACCAGTACATAGTAGGTGTGAATTATGGTGGAAATTCTAGTTATAACATTTTGATTAATACATTTAAGCCAGTCTTCTCTATTGTTTCAATGTTACGCTTTAATGGTTATTAAATCTGTCAGGGAAAAAAAAATCGTATCATTCTCTCACTAAGGACAGACTGTTCGTGATGGAATATTTTGGGAAAATGTGTGATATCTAGCTTATTCATTGTGACTTCTCAATGGGCTTGGTTTAAACCTGTGAAATCTCGCTATGCTGTATGTACCATGGAAATCCACAAACAGGCAAAAATGTATCTTTTGAAACATGCACAAATATTAGAAATTAAAATTGGCTGTTGATCAATCATTTTATACTGTGTATATTTCGAGGTGCCAGCTAAGTTAGCATCATTAACTTTCAACATGCTAATACAGAGAGCTACAACACAAAGAAGAGTCCAGAGCATGTTGTTGAGCTGCTCTGTCTGGTAGAGGCAGGGAGAGTTCATTTACATTTTAGTGAGGGATTTACACTTGGCATGTTGTTGATGGATATGTCTTATTTGATCAGTGTGTATGAGTTCGGCATGTGAACGACTACAGCTGCTACACACTTAACCAGTGCAGTTATAAAAAAGTTACAGCCATGCACAGCAGATTCATGGCTGATTTCTTAATAAAAGCGGGGACATGCCAACAGAATTTATTACAGCGTAATACATTGCTGCAAATAAAGCAGAGCTGCAGATGTGGTCTGTATGCTGAATGGTTTGGGTAGTCATGGACAGTATATGTCAGCATTTCTGCTGCATTGCTAACAGCTATCTCCAAATTATTAGTATATTCTATGTACTCATTCACTGCAAACTTCTTAGCATGTGTATCTATGTGTGTGGATATGTTTATTCAGGTTTCACTATGAATCAAACTGAAATAATGCCTCAAATTATTTATTTTAAAAAGAAGTTGGACTTTCTGATGTTATTGGGGTAATGATAATTCTCCCTTCAAATGAAAGTATAAAGTTGTTCTCGCTCCATTAAAATGATTGAAAGTGGGGATAATTGTTTTCCACTTTCAGACCAAAAAATGGCATTAATGCTTTTAGTTCTTGTCCCTCTAATTGTATATCTTACTGTGCAGTGTTTGGATTAACGCATGTTCTCTATTGTTTGGATAGTTTTATACTGTATTTTCAAAGTGAACATTTTGTCACGAAATGTCAAAAAATGATAGGTTTGTTTCTTTCAGCAATAGCCATGCATTTACATTCAGTAATTACGCCTTCACATGCGTGTCTTACTTACGGAGTGTTTACAGTAGTAGTTAAGCATGCTTGATGTTACCAAAGATCTCAAAATTGGGACAAGTCTTTAGGATTACAACTTTAATCAAGTCATTGCTTCCTAACTGGGAGATCAAACTGCTGTATAAGAGACTTTTGAAACCCTTATACTGGTTGTTTTAGACTATCTTATTCAGAGAGTTTTCTAGAAGCTCACACCTTTCAGCGACAGGATCAGCAGCCCTCCTTGCTTCACATAGCAGCTTGCATCAGACAGAGTGACAGTATGGACACTCAACACACATTCTGGCAATAAAGAAATCAACCATGATGTTATTCACACATTTTGTAAGAAATAAAAAAACTTCATGTGCCTCCTTATAAACAGTGTGTTTAGACGATCGCAAAAAAAACTGTGACTTGTTGACATGGGTGACAGTAATGTTGTCAACAGCTGAAAACAGTCTGGCAGCTGTCATGGATACCTGAGTGATTAACACTAAGCCGCATGGCAGAGTTGTCCAATTTTACACATCCACACATCTGATCCTCCGGCAACAGTCTGTATATTCACATCTTGTTTTTTTTTTCCTCACCACAAACAGAGCAGATAGATCTAACTGCCAGATATTGTAGGAAAAACAGTGAGAACATGTTCTCCTCTGATAAAAAACTGTAAGCCTTCGGGGTATTTTTTTTTTTTTTTTGCCACCTTGGTGTGTTATTCTAGATTTTTGGGGGTGTGTAAATCCATTTACACCCCTGGAATTGTAAAACACCCATTGCAGCCGCCTGGAAACTGTCATTAGGCAATATCATCTGTCTCTAGCCCTAGAAGAGAGACATTGATAGTAGGCATATCAAGAGTTTGGCAGGAAATATTTTTAATAACAAAAACAGAGTACGTAGGTCGAATGGTAACACTGGACATGGACCATGGTTCTTACACAACCATAGAAAGTGCTCCGAACGGAATGGGCTACTGCGGAAAAAACGTTTTGCTGAATGTGGAGTTTGCAGCTTCATCCTTACTTATGATGAAGGCATTGATGGCTGTGTGTGACTGCATACGATAATGCTGAGTAAGGTTGAGTAAGGTTCAAATCAAGGCTATTTTTTTAAAGATAGGAATGTTCCTTATGGACCCAAAAGGGAGAACAAAGCTGCCAATCAGATCCTAAAAAGCTGCGTAAGTTAAAAGAGAAAATAACTCATGAGAAAGATAATTTTCTTGCCAGCCAGTCTTTCACTTGCTGCCTAGCTGTCTCTCTCTGTCCTTCCATATTTGTGTATTCTTTCTTTGTATTACAACTATTTGAAGTTGACAACATACTGTATATCGATGCTTGCTGTTTCAATTAGACTTTTAAAAGGCCATATATGAATATGTTTTGGTCTCAGTATCTTGTAAGCTTAAATGTATACGAGTCAAATCATTTTGGCTGTAGACCTTGGACTAAATTAGCCCTTTTGTAGAAAATTGGTTAAAAGTGGTTCAGTTTCTGTGGTTGAGACAAACATAAAACACAATTCAAAGTGTTGCTTACTTTCTTTGAAGTTTAAATGATTTTCTGTCGTATACAGAACCATTACAACAGGAACACCAATAACTTAAAAGCTATTCACAGCATCTGATTCAAACAGGCTCTGACAGCTCACACATTTGTATACCATGCCGTGGAATGGGGTGCACTGTATTCAGAATTACCTGAGGTATTGTTGTGTTAACAATTTACTTTAACTACTGTAAAAATAAAGTAGCATTAGTCAGCAAATTGGGATATCTATAGAGCTATGGATCTGTACTTTCTTTTTTTGCTGGCCTGTAGACAAAGGGGTAGTGTGAAGAGTCAGGGTCAAGGATATACTGATGCTTGTAGTGTTCCTGGTGAGATTCTCCCCTTATTCCAGTATAGGTCAACTTTGTTTACCATCTAACCATAGATTTCCAGTGCTCTGACAAACTGTAATCACTTTAAACCTTCACTGGCCTCTTACAGGAAGACACCATGTTGTTAATGAAAACTCTACTGAGTCATTAAAATAGGTCAGTGTGTCCTGGCTGCGCTCACATGCACACCTCTTTTTCCTCACGTGTGACCAGTGCGACCTGATAGCGCTCGGGCCTAATCCGAGCGCTATCTCATGCAAGCAGACAGACTGAGGAGCCCCGTAGCGTGGCACTACCATCTTTTTCTGGTCATTACCGGAGCTAGGCCTCTCAACACGGATAGAAGCAATGAAGGAGAACCTCAATAAATGATCAGTGTGCTCTGCCAGCACCAACGCATGCTGCATCTGCTGCCTCCCTGTTGCTAGAAGACAGAGTTCCCATCTTGCTCCCTCACTGATAGTACAACCCATAAACTCTCCGGCATAATAGTATAAACCTTCCAAATTTGCCATGCAGCAGGTGGATGCGTCTGCCCAGTCAAATGACCTAAATTTGGCTAAGAAAGTGGTTGATTTTCCAGACCTCAAGGACTGCAGAAGCCCACCTCTTCTGAAGCTGCAGAGGGATAAATGAGGCCCATTATGCAGTGAAGTTTGTAATGATGCTTTTGATTAGTGTGTTGTCAGGAGGTATTGGCTCTACGCTCATCACAGTGTTGTTTAGCACTTTAAAGACCTTCATAAAGATGAGTGTTTTTTGAGAAAAGATGAAAAAGCAGGGGGCATGTGCCTAATGAAGTCTCAGGCTTATAGCCCCTCTCATGACAGGATAATTACACCAAATGCTTCCAGCGAACACTTCAAAAGGACACTTCATCCCTGTGCCAACACCACGCAACACATCTCACCAATCAAGATGGCCTGACCTAAATCAGGTCCCCGTTGCTCGTCTGTAATGTGTCCCGCCCACGGACCCACTGGACCTCTGCAGAGTCAACTGCATTAGAGTCACAACCACACAATGTTAATGATTTGCATACAGGAATTAGTCTTGCTGGCATTGCTGCAGAAACATTTTGACCAATGGGATTTTAGGCACAGCTGTAGGAAATGCACAGCAATGTTAAAGTGATAGTCCACAAAAAATCTGCATTTTTACATCTAGTAATTCAAGTCCTTTTACAAGGCAGAAAGAAACTCAAATCAAAATCACCTCTAAAACTAAACTACTGGAGCATAATATAGTACTCTGATTGCTATCCATCTACCGTCATTTATTAACAAAATAAGTCTTAACATGGTCATTGTACATGACCTTGTTGCGATTACAAGTAAACATCTGCACTGGTCAGTGCGTGCTAGTCAGCGTCCTGATTCACAAATCCGCCCTGAGCTAACGGGCCAACAGCACTGTTCGGATGTTGCACCGTTGTGCATGTTGTTCACATACTGCTGGGTAATATTAAGTTCATAACGAGAAATTGTAAATGCTCCCAAAGTGCTGTTTCATCCAATAGTGAATGTGGTGTCTGGAAGAGATTGCACACAAGTTTACGAGTCACAGGACAATTTTTCTAGTGAATCCTGTAAATATGTTCTCTCAGAGTAGGTCGGGGATGATAAATTAGCTTCTGGGGGATACGATAAACTATATCGCCATGTAGTAAGTGGTTAAGATGGTTCCCTCTTCAACTCTTGAGGGGAATTAGATTGAGGGGAAGTAAGCTAGGGGTAAGGAGAAACTGCAAAACTGCAGGAGCTAACTGCATTAAAACAATATTTGCAAACGTTTTACTTACAAACCAGCATGCAAGGCTATTTTGATAATTGCTGAGACTTCCTAACTGGCATAAACCGCTTTAGGCTTTGGAAGTGCTGCGCAGGGGCGGGCTGGAAATCTATTATGACATGTTGAGAAAGAAATAACACTTAGATGTGTTTGCATGGCTCCACTAAACATATTTTAGATTTTCCCAGGAAGATAAGCAAAGCCATGCATAATTAAAAAGAAGAACAGCAAACTTCCCTCAGTCTTCTCTGAAAATGAGTCCTGGAAGAACGGGTGGTGCAGGAACAGATGGAGAGAGGCCACTTGAACACAGCGTAATGAAGCGATACGCAGAAAATTCACTCATACAGCGTGCATTTCAAATGAACCCAGTGAGGGTGTCATGTCTCATTTATTTTGGTAACTCACACCTGATGTATTTTTTACATATGTATAGGGAACATTCTCACCATATTTTTGAGTTGTTTTTGATTTGCTGATAAATACTAGAATATGTAAGACGGGACACGCATTAAAGTGTGATCATGAAAAACATGTTAAAGATTCACTTCTACATCTTTTATGTCCATAAGACATGCAAAGGATGGCAACCTCCATCTGTTTACTAGACAGAAAACAGAAATCTTTTGATACAGAAAGCCATCAATGCACATCAAAACAAGCTATTCCTTTTAAACATCTGTTTAAAGATCAACAGAGTGATTAGAACATGTGGTAAATATTCCCCTACTCAGAGGTAATTTTACACACACATGTTCACATTTGCTGATTTTGACCTCAGCCTGTACACTAAACATTAATAGTGGAATAAGGTATTCCAGTACTGATGTTCCAGTATATTTTCAAAAAGCATCTACAGAGCACAGGCGCTGACTTGGGGGAAAAGAAACAGCTACCACACCGGCAATAAATAAATCATGATACCAGTTGGATCTGAATATTACAGAGAAGGACTCTTGTAATGATAGTGGACCGTATGGAATCTATTTCCCAAATCACTACTCCGCCTGAGAAGAGGCTCTTCTGAGATTTTTTACATTACTGACCATCACTCAGTGTAAGATTATCCTTGTCTGTCTTTTCCATCACTGTACCTTTCTGTCACAGAAAAGGCTTCAAGTGCCCTCTTTCACTCTGACCCTCAATTACCCGGCCCAATCATCTCAGACAGGTGTTGAGGTACAGTAATAAACCCTTGCCTGATGCTGCCTGTCTTTTAAAGCACCTCTGAGAGCTCTGAAATGACTGAACTCGCTGTTGATCAGGTGCAGTGACCACAGTTGACTCGCGGCTGCCGGCTGATAGTGTGCAGTGAAAAAGAAACAGAAGAACAATGTAACAGCACCACGTACTGCTACGACGCGGTAACCGTGCTTCTACAGTGGAAAGATCATAATTATTCTAAAACATTGAAAGGAAAATGTTATTAGCTATGATTTGTGTGCTTAACACTCACATATGTGAGTCATACAAGGTTATATTCAATCTCATAGTTTTTAGTAGCTTCCACTAGACACCATTTACAGTAAAGAACGCAAGTTAAGTTGTCAGCAGCGGCATCGAGAGAAAATTAAAGACTTAAGATAAATTCACATCCCCAGCACTTATACTCATGCTTATACCATACATTACTGCTTAACTGTGTTGCAAATGGAGTATTTTCAGTCACAAGGATGGGCCATCGATGCATCATAAACTTTGTAGAGTGTTAGCGTCATAAAGCCAACAGGGGGATACACAGCACAACTCGAGAGGTTTATACCAAGCTTCAAGCCGCTTATACTAAATATTTTAATGGGGAAATAAACTAGGAAGAATCCAAGTTACTTTGCCATAATTTAGTATTGACTAAGAAATAAAATAGGCCTACATTGCAGGCATTGTAAGAGGCTATGATACAAAACTGTCAGTCAGTCAGTGTGCAGACATCAGTCAGTTTGAACATGTCGAGTGTGTCTTCCACCCACACAGGTGTTTTCAATTACTCTGGCTGATTAAACTCGTGCACAGGATCATGAAGAGTTGCTGCAGTAAACATGAGCTGGTAATTGCATAGGAAATGAGCACCGGATTAATCATGTTTACTCGTGCAATGTTTGGTTAATTCTCTACTCTTAAATGGCCTGTAACTACATAGTTTCACTATGACAAACACCATGGGATAATCTCAAAGACACATTTGGTACCTTCTACACTGATGATGGTGTATGGGATGGACATGATCCCAGGTAAAGTGATTAAAGACACATAGACTGTTACTGTCCATTTTTGACTAATTCATTTTACACTTGTAGGGCAGATAGTCAATGACCATGTGTCCATGCATCCTTTGTGCTAAAGCAATCTGCTCCTCCAATTCACTCCATAGCTCCTTCATCAGACATTATTTGACAAGAAAAATAGAGTGTTCATTATTGGTGCATAGAAGGTGTACTGCATTGTGACCTAGAAAGATTTGACAGAACCCCTTTGAGCTGAGAAGCTTATCAAGCTAAATTATCTTACATACTACAGGCAGGGGTCAGGATAACCGGCAGAGGAAGTTTACCGTTATTACTCGGGAATGCATTACAATGCAAAATAAGCAGGGTCACAATCCACTGCAGAGAAACAGCCACATGTTTGCCCATGTTTAGCGACCAGAAAGTGCGTATAATTCCCTTTCCAATGTCACAGTACAATGTTTTATGCAACTCTCTTAAACACATCTAAAGAAATGTATTAAAAAAGGACCTTCTGTATTTGACAGCTACAGTAACCAACCAAATAGTATATTTTTGTGTCATTGCACGCTTGTAATGTACATGAAGGATCATTTATTAACTCATTGATTAAATTAAGTCCCTGACTCAAGATTTCAGCCCCCTCTGGTACTGAGAAACGTTTTACATTAACAACTCCATGAGAACAAAGTCAGCAAATCACACCGCAAACATGATGAGTAATTCAAGGATTAGAGGATTCATAGAGCCCAATTCCCTCCAGGCCGTCTGCCAATAGAGAAGCATGGTCCAGGTACTCGTGAGTTGTACGATGCCACAACTGGCAGATCTGCAGAGAAGCTCATTGACAAATTTGCCAATGCCATGCGTGTAGGAATATGCAGCAAGATATACATGCCTAAAAGTATAAAGTACCTCTAAAGAAATAAAACGCACTAGTAAGGAAAATAGCAGCATCCATCCATGCGTCACAGTTTCTTTCTACTAAATGTGCCGCCTGTGATATAAATCAGTGTATTTAAAGTTCCTGTTTGCAGATTTTTGTCAGATTAAAATCATCATCTTGAGATCTTTGCAAAAGATCATCACCCTCACGGATGTCAGTTGCCATGTGTTCTGGACCCTATTCTTTTTTAAGCTGTGGCTTTTATTTTATCGAGTCGCATTTATTTGTTAGTACTTCCGGTCAAACCGGAAGTGGCTATTCAGGAAGTGATTCCAATGCCTACTTAGCTACCGTAACACTAAAAATCATATCTTCCACCATCCTCGTCTTGCTAGCTGTATAATCGCAATGTTTGTAAGTACTGCAGCTTGTTAGGTCCTTAGCTACGCATCAACAGCATTGTTTTGGTTATTGGATGGTCGATTTGTACCACTTTATACGGCACTAGCTATGTTTTCCCTATCTGTTTATTGTCTGTGGAGTGATACAGCAAAGCTCCAACCTTTGTGCACTTAGTTATTGCAATATGTTATATTGTGTATTTGTATTTTTAGTGCATCCAGTTTCGTAACTGATATATATATTTACATTTGTGTTTCAGTTTCACTCTTTGAATTTGAGTAAACATTCATAATCGGCACCCTGCTTCATGGAGTTATTCATTGACAATTAGTTTAGCTGAACTGGATAGTGGGATTGCTGCTCAGATCCACCCAGACCAGTACAGTGAAAAAACAGCATAACATCAAGCTGTAAGAAAGGAACGGCTGGAAAAAAGACCGAAGGACTGTCATACAGGCCCCGAGCAAGCCTCCACGACACCCTCCCCTGACGTCTTAACCTCAGTGAACACACACATCTCGCCTCATCATGGCAGAAGGGGGCTATGCATACACCACAGTGCCTGAAGAACGTTTCCAAGAAGAGGACCACAAGTCAATACGGTCTCGTTCCTCAAAAGCATCACGCAGTTCTTCATCAACCCAGACCGCCATCAAAGCCCGAGCCAAGGCAGAAGCAGGACGCTCCAAGTTTGCCTACGCTCAGAGGGAAATAGAACTCAAAGTAGAGAAGGCCCGCCTCGAACTAGAGAAGGTCCGCCTGGACGCCACCCTAGAGGCTCTACAAGCAGAAAAGGAAATGGATGCTGCACTGGTAGAAGCAGAAATACTGGAGTCAGGTTTGATAGACTCAGACCATCAGTCACACCGCAGTAGAGGTTCTAACTCTCTCTCACCCCAGACACGACTCCAGCGTACAGAACACTATGTACAGGACCAACTCAGCCTGAAGTCTAACTCACACAATCCACATGCCTCATCTTATCAGGGGTTACCACTAGTTACGAGCGACATAAAGCAGCCTATTACACCCATGCTTTACTCACCCCTGCCTATGAAAACAGAGGCGCTCTGGCAGAACGATCGAGGGATGGATGGAAGAGGTCGACAGCGACCCCTTGACGATCGCCATGGCAACCAGGGCAGAACGGTCAACCAAAGCAACCCTGACACCTCCATCACCAACGACCTTGCCAGGTATCTCGCACGGAGCCAGTTGGTGACCTCAGGGCTAACCAATTTCGATGACAAACCAGAGAATTTCTGGGGATGGAAGTCCACCTTTTACGGCGCCACCACAGGTCTGGGCCTGTCTGCAGGAGAAGAGCTTGATCTCCTCATCAAATGGCTTGGCAAGGAGTCCTCAGAACAGGCAAGAAGGCTCAAAGCAGTCAACATCAGGCACCCCCAGGTCGGATTGATGATGGCTTGGCAGAGGCTGGAAGAGTACTATGGCTCACCAGAGGCAATTGAAAGGGCTCTGTTTGATAAACTGGAAGACTTTCCGAAGGTGACGTACAAAGACCCTCACAAGCTCCGCGACCTGGGCGATCTGCTCCTAGAACTCGAAGCTGCGAAGATGGACGGCTACTTACCTGGCCTGTCTTACCTAGACACCTCCAGAGGAGTGGCTCCCATCGTCGACAAGCTTCCATTCAATCTCCAGGATAAATGGGCTTCATTTGGGTCCAAATACAAGGAAAAGAACAATGTGGCTTTCCCCCCCTTTACTGTGTTTGCTGACTTCATCCGCAGGGAAGCCAGAGTTAAAACAGATCCCAGCTTCAACCTCCCACCTTCCCGCACAGCAACCGAAAAGAAAGAGAGGTTAGACAGACATACGAAGACAGCCATATCAGTACACAAGACGCAAGTGTCCCCCACAGAGAAACCTGTAAACATCGACCCTGGGAACCACTGCCCCATCCATGACAAAGCCCACCCACTGAGGAAATGTAGAGGCTTCAGGGAGAAGACCCTAGAAGAGCGCAAGCAGTTCCTAAAAGACAATCACATATGTTTCCAGTGCTGCTCCTCCACAGCCCACCTAGCTAGGGACTGCGTCACAGAGGTAGACTGCAAGGAATGCGGCAGCAACCGCCACACCTCAGCACTCCACCCAGGACTAGCTCCCTGGAAGTCCAAGTCGTCTCCCCCCGCTTCAGAGAACGGGGAGGAGGGAGAACAAGCGGACAACCAGGAAGTCACCACCAAGTGCACGGAAGTATGCGGAGATGGAATGAGTCTCAGGGCATGTTCCAAGATCTGCCTCGTCAATGTCTTCCCCGAAGGACGAAGGGAGGAGTCTAGAAGGATGTACGCTATCTTGGACGAGCAAAGCAACCGTTCCTTGGCGACGTCGGAGTTCTTCAGCATCTTCAACGTGGCGTGTAGTCCATCGCCATACACACTCAGGACATGTTCAGGACTCAAGGAGACAGCTGGGAGAAAGGCCCGTGGTTATGTTGTGGAGTCAGCCAACGAGAAGGTCAGTTTCCCTCTCCCCACACTCCTCGAATGCAACCAAATCCCAAACAACCGTTCGGAGATCCCAACCCCCAATGCTGCTCGACACCACGGACACCTGAGACGGATCGCAGATGAGATCCCACCTCTGGTTCCAGATGCACACATACTCCTGTTGCTCGGTAGAGACATTCTGAGAGTACACAAAGTAAGAAGCCAAATAAACGGTCCACATGACGCCCCATTCGCCCAAAAGCTGGACCTTGGATGGGTCGTTGTCGGCGACGTGTGCCTCAGGGGAGCGCACAAGCCGCCCCATGTCGGAACATTCAAAACCTCCATTCTGGAAAGTGGACGGCCCAGTTTCCTCAGCCGATGCAACAGCAAAATCCAGGTGAAAGAGACGTTCGCCCACAACTACTCAGCGTTGGACACCACAGACAGCACACAGACACTCGATGGAGAAAACCTGGGTCAGTCAGTCTTCCTTCACACAGCCAATGACAACAAGCGCGCTCCTTCAATGGATGACCTGAGGTTCCTGCAGATCATGGACGACGAGTATCGACAAGACAAGTCCAAAAGTTGGGTTGCACCTCTTCCTTTCCAGTCCCCACGAAAACGACTGCCCAACAACAGGGAGTACGCCAAAAGCCGTCTCAACTCTCTCCGCCGCACTCTAAGCAAGCAGCCACAGATGAAAGCCCACTACCTAGAGTTTGTCGGGAAGATGCTTACCAACAAGCATGCAGAGATCGCTCCACCTTTACAGGAAGGCCAAGAGTGTTGGTATCTCCCATCATTTGGAGTATATCACCCAAAGAAGCCAGGACAGATCCGTGTGGTGTTTGACTCCAGCGCACCTTACAAAGGAGTCTCTCTCAACGACGTACTCCTCACAGGCCCTGATCTCAACAATACCCTCTTAGGGGTGCTCATGAGATTCCGGAAGGAACCCGTTGCCATCACTGCCGACATTCAGCACATGTTTCACTGCTTCATGGTGCGTGAAGACCACAGGGACTTCCTCCGCTTCCTGTGGTTCCACAACAACGACCCGGACAGTGACATTGTGGATTACAGAATGTGCGTCCATGTCTTCGGCAACAGCCCATCCCCCGCCGTCGCCATTTACGGCCTGAGGAGAGCAGCCGAGGAAGAAGAAAAGAACTTCGGCAGCGACGCAAGAAGGTTCATCGAACGAGAGTTCTACGTAGACGACGCACTAAAGTCCTTCCCTACCGAAGCAGAGGCCATCAGTGTCCTCAGACGTGCTCGAATGATGCTTGCAGAGTCCAACCTCAGGCTGCATAAAATAGCCTCCAATAGACCTGCTGTGCTAGAAGCATTCCCTCCAGAAGATCGTGCCAAGGATATCAAGGATCTCAACCTCCTCACCGATGACCTCCCTCTACAACGCAGCCTCGGAGTGTCCTGGAACATTGCTTCGGACACTTTCACATTCCAGGCCATGGACGACAACAAACCATTCACCCGTAGAGGAGTGTTGTCTACGGTAAACAGCCTGTATGACCCCCTCGGCTTCTTAGCCCCTGTCACAATACAAGGCAGGCTGCTCCTCAGAGACCTCACCAAGCAAGCCGAGGACTGGGACTCACCCCTCCCCGGAAACAGGGAAGCTGAGTGGACCAGGTGGAGAGACTCATTAAAAGACCTACAGGTGCTCCAGATACCCCGCACCTACACATCTTTCTCTCCCTCTAGTACTCTCCTCAAGGAGCTTTGTGTCTTCGCGGACGCCTCTACTACGGCCATCGCAGCAGTTGCTTATCTGAGAGCCACCACTAAAGAGGGACAGACTGAGGTCGGTTTCGTCTTTGGAAAAGCCAAGCTGGCGCCTCAACCAGACCTCTCTATCCCTAGACTGGAATTGTGCGCAGCAGTGCTTGCAGTCGAGATTGCAGAGTTGATCGTGGAAGAGATGGACCTGGAGGTCGACCGTATCACATACTACTCAGACAGCAAGGTAGTCCTTGGGTACATTCACAATCAAGAAAGGCGGTTCTTCGTCTACGTGAACAACAGAGTTCAACGGATACGACAGACCACATCCCCAGACCAATGGAGGCATGTGCCTACCGACCACAACCCAGCTGACCACGGGTCTAGGTCTATCCCAGCGGCCTTATTAAGCAGCACAACATGGCTCTCCGGACCAGCCTTTCTTCGGAATCCATCTCCCCATCCTCTCCAACCTCCAAGTAGGAGACATCGTCCTGATGAAGGACAATCAAGCCAAGAGAAACCAGTGGCCTATGGCTATTGTCATGGAGATTCTTCCAAGCCAGGACGGGGTCGTGAGGAAAGTGGACATCAGAGTCGTCAAGGAAGGCACCCAGAGAGTCTTCTCCCGTCCCGTGACCGAAGTGGTCCTCCTCCTTTCTCCACAAGACTAGTACTTTTGGTTTTATCTGGGCTCGTTAGAGACCCCAGGGGGGGGAGTGTTCTGGACCCTATTCTTTTTTAAGCTGTGGCTTTTATTTTATCGAGTCGCATTTATTTGTTAGTACTTCCGGTCAAACCGGAAGTGGCTATTCAGGAAGTGATTCCAATGCCTACTTAGCTACCGTAACACTAAAAATCATATCTTCCACCATCCTCGTCTTGCTAGCTGTATAATCGCAATGTTTGTAAGTACTGCAGCTTGTTAGGTCCTTAGCTACGCATCAACAGCATTGTTTTGGTTATTGGATGGTCGATTTGTACCACTTTATACGGCACTAGCTATGTTTTCCCTATCTGTTTATTGTCTGTGGAGTGATACAGCAAAGCTCCAACCTTTGTGCACTTAGTTATTGCAATATGTTATATTGTGTATTTGTATTTTTAGTGCATCCAGTTTCGTAACTGATATATATATTTACATTTGTGTTTCAGTTTCACTCTTTGAATTTGAGTAAACATTCATAATCGGCACCCTGCTTCATGGAGTTATTCATTGACAATTAGTTTAGCTGAACTGGATAGTGGGATTGCTGCTCAGATCCACCCAGACCAGTACACCATGTTTGCAGTGGAGAACACTTGATCTTTTGGTGAACATTTGTTTGCATTTACAGTCTGCAACTCATAATTCCTCTTTTGAAGTTAGACGGAGAGTGAATAAGGACTTTAATTATAGGCACAGATAATAATGTGTGTTGTGGATACACCAGCAGTTATTAAAACCAGAAAAGAGCCAACACAACAAATAATTACAGAGTCCAAAACACAAAGAATTATGTTCTAAAAATCTCAGATTAAAGCTACATGTTCTCTGCTTTTCTCTGGGCCTTATTGCTAAATGCTAAGCGTGTCACAATAACTACTCTTGTTGGACGATCTATTGACTGTGAAATAACTGCAATAATCAATGGTTGTATTGTCATTTTATCCCATGGATGTAATGACACTATATTAATATTTCATTATAACAGAAACTCTCTATTCAAGTGCCAAGAATATACAATGCTAATCCAGTTTATTAAAGGTTAGGAATGAGTTGGCATAAAGTGCAAAGTAACCACATATCAACTATATGTTAGATTTAAGTAATAAAAAAAACTTGAACCCTTAATCACACCGGAGTTGCGGACGGAAAGTTAACATAAAAATGATCGAGGTCCTGTCCAAATCTTGCTTTAAGTCAATAACTTAATTATTATGACAAGCCTCCTGAATGGTTTGGGGAAATGTATCATTTACAAGCCACACGAACACTGGGTGTTTGCATTTTGCAATAGATTGTTGTTGAGAGCAGAACATGCTGATTGAAGGTGCTAAAATGTCAAGTATAGAGGGCTTGGTTTTTAGGTGTTGTCAGCAAACCAGTGTGATTTCACTGAAGTGCTTTCTATTCATCAAACACTCACCGCTGTGGCTGCTGATGACTGAAGCATTGAGGTTAATTTTTGACTAACCATGAATGAAATGCTTTTACCAAGTACATTTCCATGCAGCAGGGGACATTTGGATTTTATTTAGTTAGACATGGACATTACAAGAGCACTGAAATTAAAATGTAAAAGCATAAAAAGCACTGGGTTAAGTGTTTGTGCCATAAAGCTATACGTCTGTGTAGCTGTGTAGGTTCAGCTCATTCATCCTGGTAGCTGCAGTACAACATCAAGGCAAAATGAATGAGCCATTGTGCTGAGGAAATACTGCTTTCACCATTCATCTAAAAGTCTCCTTTCTCTCTCAGAGCTTTAGAAGTATCTTTGACAAATCTTCACTGAAACAAACATTCCAGTCGATATTTACATTTGTCTTGATTTAGCATAAAGCTAATTTACAACATCTGTCCATAGGAGGCCTTGGCAGAAATAAATACAAACCATTAACAAACAAGTAAAGATTTAAAGATGGAAACTATTGTAATGGCAAGCTGTAAATGCAAACACAGATCTATTCGCAGCTGTGACTAAATCTGAGCCTTTGTTAAACTGCCCGTAGGGGACACGTATATCGTATGTAAAGCATCTGGAAATGTGATAATGCGTACCCAGTAAGCTGTCAGAGAGATTTATTTTAAAAGGGAGATTTATAATTAAAACTTTTCTATTTCTTTTTCATACTTTTCTTAACTTTTGTCATCAGTGTGAGTCTATTTGCATACTATAAGAGTAGAAGGCAAAATATCTATGAGATTTGAATATGTAATGCTTCTTAGAGTATAGCATTAGAGGGCGTAGACCACCGCAAGACTCATCGATGCATTCACGTACTGTTTGATGGTCCAATTAACTGAATATATATTTCATTCTTCAGTACTTGGGTGTGTTAATTGGCATTCATTTGTTAAATCAGACTTACAAGCCTTGTGTTCATGTCTCAGAGCACTTGAACAACACAGTAATAGCAATGTTCATGTTCAATAGCCCTTGAATGTAATACAATGCCTAATGTGACGATAGTGAAACTCAAAAAGGACTTGGTTATTCTTTGGCCCATGCTTCACCATTTCACCAAAGTTCATAAAAATCAGGCCAGTAGTTTCTCTGTAATCCAAACCCAGACGAAAACATTAGCCCCCTGGTGGAGGTTATAATGAACCCCCTGTGAACATTAACGGGGCCATGTAGAGTTTTCTTGCAAACAAACACTAGCTATATTTACATTCACAAACACCTCTTGTGTATTTTGTAGGTCTAAAATATTATCTTTATCATGAAGCATTTGTGAAGTGATTGTGCTGGCATCTTAAATCTTGCATGAACAAAGCTGGCCGTCTTGTTCCTCCCTGCCTTTCAGGGAGCATTGCTGCATATCTTGCTGTGTAACTGGCACCCGTTTATAAAGGTAATAGTAGAACAACATGAACTGACTGATTGCAAAACAGCTCTAAAGAACTAGTAATGCAATTGTGTTGCCAAAATACCTGTTTTATGGTGTTTTCATGTAAAAATCAAACCAAAACTGTGAGAAATAATTGCTTCTTTTTTTTGGCCACTTGAAACTGTTTTCACGTTACCAGGCGAGGTAAATAACACCTGCAAAACAAAAGTTTGTACCTAATGTTGTTGCAAATCCATCCAGAAGTTGATATTTCTGGTCCCAAGTGGTGAAAAGCATGACAAACAGACCAATATTTCCATCAATAGAGCCATGTCGCTAAAAATAAATGTGTAGATAAGCATCTGGTTCTGTATGTAATCTCTCTCTGGTACTAAAATGGTTTCTCTATACAGTATCTCATCAGCTTTTCCACCTTTTTCTATTGCAGGTGGTGGGTCAGATCGATAAACTAACGTCCGACTTTGACTTTGACCTGGAGCCAGATGACTGGACGGTGGCCACAGCCAGCAGCACGTCCAGCAGTGAGCGAGGGTTGGGAGAGGCCTTCCGGCTGGACTTCCTCAATGCAGATGTGCTCTCTGATAGCTGGGAGTTCTGCAGCTACCTGGAGGCTGCTGGCGGTGCTTGCCGCATTCCTGGTGAGCAACCAGGAGATCTGCGAACGGAGATGGGCCGCGGGACCATCCCCACCCAGACGCAGACCCCCACCCCGCCCCCCTCCACTGCCTCTGTCTACTCCCAGATGAACGGCGGCCTGCCCATCCCCAATGGGCCCCGCATTATTACTCCAGACTCATCCAGCGAGGAGGCGAGCAGCTCCACTCACAGCCACAAGACTTCTCGTACTTCTGGCACAAGAGAAAGGGTCCGCTTCAGTGACAAAATTCTGTACCACGCATTGTGCTGTGATGATGACGAGGAGGAGGAGGAGCAGGAGGAATTACAGGAGGACAAGAGCGGCTGTGCGACACCAGATAGCGAAGGTGAACCCAGTCTCCTGTCGAGCTCAGTCGGCCCCAAACGTTCTTCCTCTGAGCACTCACTCCTCCATAACTGTCTGGACCCTTCTTATGTTCCCTCGCCAATGAAGGGGACGATGGGAGCCCACACACTACCCAGGAAAGGTCTCTTAAACCCGGGCTGCCGCAAAAAACTGTTACGAAATAGCAGCACACAAACTGTCTCTGACAAGAGCACCCAAACTGTACTGCCCTATATTCCAACCAAACAGAAAACAAAGGACCACTGAGAAAGCCCTACATTTATCATAAAGCTCATGAAGAGGACTGTGCATTATTTAATATTAAATACATAGCTCATAGATTAATACACAAATAAATTAATTACTAAATAAATAAATGATATATGGGAAATCACTCGACTACCTAAAGTTATTCTGAGGCTCAGGGAAAACTCGATGAAATGAAGGAAAGCAGATCACTATGATGAAAATTTGGTGGACCAAAAGGTTAGTGCCTGTTCTGATGTTAAAAAAAAAAAACACTGAATGGATTCCCTATGTGTAATCATATGAAACAATGACAGACATTATAAAAGCAATCATTTTTACAAGAGTATTTAAGTGTTCTAAATTGGAAATGAGGTATGGAGAGGTCCTTTCCCCTCCTCATACAATAGTAGAAGTCACAAAAAAAAGAAAAAGGAAATGCTTGTTCCTATTATGTGGATACAAAACGCTGCACATTCTGTATTCTGAATCTGTATAAACATTGTCTTTTTTCATGTTCCAGTTATTTCAAATGTCAAGGGGATTGTTGCTTTCAGCGGGATAATGTATCTAGACATGTCAAGCCTCTTCCTCTCTTTGATGTCAACAAACAAGTTTGAGCGAAACGCCTGAAAACAACACTATTTACCTGCCCTTGGTTTTTTTTTATAAAGCATCTCCATGTGATCTCTTCTCAGTCTGCTGCAGAATCGTAAGAGTGGCAGGAAGAAAAACTGGTATATATGA
Source organism: Eleginops maclovinus (assembly GCF_036324505.1). Lineage (NCBI taxonomy): Eukaryota > Metazoa > Chordata > Actinopteri > Perciformes > Eleginopidae > Eleginops > Eleginops maclovinus. Next base: position 10,435,191 of record NC_086352.1, on the reverse strand, counting down.
AGTAGTGTGAGAATGTGCGGTCAACAAATGGGGCATTTCCAATTTTTTCTCTTCGTCTGTGCCTGAGGGCGATGTCATTAGACCCGAGATCCGAGCTAAATAGAAGTCCAGAAAAAAAAAGAGCTAAAAGGGTTTTGTCTCTATTCAGTTGCCCAGTGGGGAATTGAACTCAGCAGCGAAGCATTTTATTCACAGGGCTAACGCCAATAGCCATTCCTGATCAATATGTTAGAGGGAGGTTGCAATGAGAGGTCTCTCTGCTGTGCTGCAAGCCACTCTCCAGGGATCTGTGAACAAAAACTCACAGTCAGACCTATTTACTTACACTGAGTGAAACAAAAATTAGATATGTGGCCCTAAAGAACTGACATTTCAAAAAGTGTGCATCCAGCAGCGAGAGCTGACGGTGGAAAGAGAGAGTGTTCCTGTTCCCAAGCAATAACCCACCCCGGGGAAAGGCTTTGTGAGCCTGGTCCCCTTATTCTTACTTTCCTCATGTTGTGTTTTCAAGTTTGAAATGAAAAAAACTGTAAAATGTCATAGTCCTAAAGAGGAAACTCCTTGCTGACTCCTCTGAAGCTGACATTTGTGCCTCTGATCACATAATGTGAACTTAACCTTCCGCAGGCAGAAATGATCAGAAGAATCGGATTTATTTACATCTTAAAATATTTATTTCATGAATCTATGTTTTGAGTTTGCTGAATTCACTCTCACAATGAAACAGTAAAACAAACGAAGCCTGTAATCTTTGTATTCAGTTATATAGAGTTTCAACTCATAATCACATAGTTCTTTGTTGTTGAAACAACTTATGAGATGATAGTTTTCCTGTTAATGGAACACAAAAGTATGTTTTACATTACATTATATTACATGTACATGAATCATTTTACGTTCTCAAATTATCAAAGCAATTTATGGAAATCAACAGACTAATAATCAATAACATAATAATCATCCTAACAAATAATGAAAATGTCATTGCAATGCAAATAGAAAACGTAATGGAACAACTCTCAAACATTTGAAATGGAAATACTTGTTGAAAACGTGGCTTAAAATAAGCTTAGTCACTATTCAACAATTTACAACAAAGTGATTTTCTGATGCAACCCTGGATACCAGACCTGGTATTTCCGTGAGTCTATTTCTATCATGGATATACCCAGACTTCTAAAACTGGCCACAGCAACACAGTAGATTATGAGGTTCTCTGGAGAAGCACATCAATAACAGCCCACCTCTTTGTTTGTGTGTTCATGTATAACAGTTATTGCATAGTGCACTGCTTAGGGGAATTACAGCTGTGCTGTTTAGGCAGCATCAAGTCTCAAGAGCGTGATATAAGGGAAGCAGAGTGAGCACTTTTGCACCAGGCAGCCTGGTAGGAGTCGTACAAGCATCAATTGGCCTGAAGCTGATGTGCTATACATGCATAAGAAGTAATTCAGTGTTTTCTTCCTTGCTTTTGTAACGTTTTCCTTTTGTCTTGCTCTGGCTCGGTTAATCCCAAGTACCTGTGAAGAAAGAGGCACTGAAGAGGGATCAATGGCTCACTCCCCAAAGCATTGGCTGCCATTTCCCTGCTAGATTGGGGACCAACAGGTCATCACAGCCATTAGCATAAACAAACAAAGCTATGCCGACACACAGGCAAAGCATCAATTACAGGAAAACAAACTAAGCTCTTATTATGATGCCCATACACCCGCCAGACATTACAAATGCGAGGGGATTTTCTTTTTCCTTTTCCAATCTAAGGATTGTATAGGGCATATCTGCAATGAAATCACCTCTCCAAATATAGAGCAATTTGGCACTGCCACAGAATACATTATCATTGGGGACAGATTTGAGATATTTGGACAAAACATTAGCAACGTCTCTTTTGCCAACAGGCTCATTATTCATCTCTAATAGGGCAGAGCTTTGTCCTCAGCTCTCTGTAGGACAAGGATGGGCGGCATCCAAAGGTTATGAAAACCTGAGCACACTGATGCCAAATCATCTGCCTACCAGGAAGATCATTTTGTGATGCCACTGCATACCAAACAGATGTTGTGTGTCCGTGTACGAGTGCACATGTGCGTATGCATTTCCCCTGCCTTTGTGACCGCACTGTAGGGAGATAAGTGCTATTTTTCAGAATAACACATCGCCTCATGTTTAATTTCATATTTCACTGTCAAAGCAATTAATGGAGATCAATACAAATAGATGCTGCACGTCCCCCCTGGATGTCATTTGGACGGACTCATCCATAAGAGAAGATTAAACACAATCTATTTTAGAAGCCTGCAAATTGAGTCATGCCATCTGTGTTTTGACATTGGCAGTGGGCATGTATTAGTTCACATCCCTGATCAATCTTCTAATCACTGCCAGCGGGACACCCTCTCTGTTGAGTGACTGACAAATAGTGTAACCACTCTAAAAAGGTGATTATGACACTAAAACACAGAAATGCACACCCCCCAGCCCCTTCCATACACACACTTCATATATAATTACCACACTTCACTCCTGCTGCCCCTTGCTCCCGTCAGTGAGCAGAGGAAAACAGATGACAGATCTCTGTTTTCTCTGCTGATTGGTAAGGGTCCATGAAGCGGAGAGCTCAATGCGGCCTCGCTGATTACTATGGATTGGCTAACGGCCGGGGCTACCTAAGGTTGATTTGTTTCATCTTTGTGCCATTTATATCCTGCCGCTCCTCGAACAAACTATTTCTATTTCATTTCCCCCCTCTTTCTCAAACTGCAACCTCCTTTCACCACACACCTCTTTGAATTCACGGTATCACTGGTGGACCATTGCAAAACCTCTACTTGCACACATTGAGATAGTCAAGTAAAGTTTTGGACAGACAATTAAAGTTGTGTGTCATTGAGCAATGTTCAGTGTCACAGCTTTAAAGAGCTTCCTGCTCCTGGTGAGACAAGGTCCACATCAGCTGAACGAGGTGTTGAACTTCAGGTTCATTGGATGGTTGGCACATGGTTACATGGCAGGCAGTGTTCCCCATGCAGAGGACACCACTGTGTTTATGCACACACATACACTGCTCACAATCGGCCACAGAATCCATAACGCATTTGCAGCCCCGGCCAATCCGAGACCGACTCCCAGCACCTGAGGGATGGCCGGACAAGGCCGCGTCAACCATCAGTCACTCTTTGATTGGGCCGGGGGAGTGATTAATGAAGAGCCATGCAACAGCCGCAGATAAGATTAGACCTTCACAGGTGATGAAGGACGGGGCCTGTGGCTGCGCGTGGGGGGGAGGGCTGGGCGGTTCCTGGGACAAAACACTGCCTTCAGATGACTTGGCACACAGTAATTAAAGTTAATGAGAATCCTGTCACTTTCACATACACCGTGGCATTGTGATTGAACAGTGTGTCAAGGAAAACAAAAAAAAGGTAATAAGAGGCAATAATTATTCTATGATAGGTCACAGAGAAGGCGGCCATGAGGTCTTGATCAAATAAAGCTACCAAATCATTTTTAGTGTTTGCACTGGACCTTGGTTGGAGAAACCTGTATTACTGCGGTTCAGATAACAGACATACAGAAGTACACAAACTTGATGTTTAACTACTTCCCTCTGCCTGTCCAAGTTGGTGTTGCACTGACTTTAATGTGGGAAACTATATTTTTTCCATTAAAAAGGTAAGTCTATTGTAAAATCATATTTGCTATTACTAACAGACCCAAGAGCAGCAGCAGTCCTAATTATATAAGCCCAAAAGACACACTCACCATTCGAGAGCCAATGAGAAGCATAACGATATAATGTATGATGCAATCCACTTCAGAAAATAGATGATCAGCACACCCAAGCTAAGAGAGAAAGTTACAATTTTCAACACATTACTCAAGTGATAATTGGAATATCTCCCCAATGTGAACCTGAAATTGTGGCATGACCGAGCGAGCCAGAGGAGTGCGTATTCATCGACGAAGCAATTTCTGAGAGCAAGTGAAAAAGAGAGACAGAGAGAGAAATGATTGCAGCGGAAATGCTACGAGTCCTCAAATTGAACCAGCATAGAAATGTAACCTTGTTGCGTACCACATTAAATTGCACAAAAATGATGTGTGTAATGACATGCTCAGCTGAGCAAAGAATACATCAAGAGACAATTGAATCGGCCCAGAAAAATACACGCTTACACAAAACATCACTGACAGACTGCAGGAATGGGTGAGGTGCATTTCAAGGGAAAATATATATATCACTGAATTACAGGTGAATTGTGAAAGGAAGAAGTCAATTGAAGAAGAGCTGCTGTTAAATGAATTTTATTTGAGAGGTGGACTGTGGTATATAAATCCAGCAAAGTGCAACGCTTTGTGTCTGCGTCTAATACTGACAATGCATGGTGGAAGTCTAAGAAAAGCCAGCAGCAGTCTGTTTTGGGACAGCTCCGGTTTGGCTGCCTGTCAACATTTCCATGGCATTTTCCAGGTAAAGGCCAAGACGGCAGGGAATTGCTGACAGTTTAGCAAGACCCACAAATAAGAGTTAAATGATAAGACAGGTGCAATGCACAATGTGTGAGTCCCCAAGTGCCCTTTATTTCAGGGTACAAGGGACTTCCCCATTGCTCATATGTACTGCTTTCTCCATCCTACATTATTTCGCTCTCTTTCTTTGTCTCTCGCTAACATGCACACACTCGTTTATTCATTCTTACCCTACACTTTTCTCCTCTGGCCGTAATGATCTCCCCACTCTAGCCCAGAAAGGTGTGACTGAGGTCTTCATCAAGCGCACAGCAATTTGCTCGGTGCCAAGGACAGGTAAGAGTCATTCTTCTAAGGCTCCACGATGAAACAGATAGCAGGGCAATAAGTTGGAGTCGGGTTATGGCTCAGCACTGGGTGATTGATTACGCCATGGATTGGTTCCTGTCTTCAGCCATTCTAGCAAAATCAGACTCGATCCTCTGATTGCAATCACCTATTGTACTTAACTTGCCCCAAATAATAGATTTTTTTTCCCTTTAGCTTACTTTGTATTCCGACAAGTAAGTGTGTCACAACATGGATAAGAGGTGGCCAAATGTTGTGTTATGCTGCTGTGCATTTAATAAATTATATTAGCGATCATTCTCAAATGACTGCAATTAGTCAAATGTCAGGCTTGGTTTGCGCTCTCATGGTGGCTTGCTGACAATGTAGCTCAGAGGTATGTCCGAAGATTAATAGCTGTGGGATTCCGTTGAGTCAGGTACTCGAAAGAACAGGGAAGAAACAACAGAAATTAATTAAAACTTCATTGCTTTCCCTTAAGTTTAGTCCATAATTAGGTGTGAAGGCAAAAACAGATCTGTCAAAAGGCTCAGGTATTGATCTAGTCCACATTTACTTTGCGACAATTATTAGGCTTCATTATTTACAAAGATTAATGACGGAAAACAAATCATATCTGAAAAATAATATGTGTATAGCACTTGCAGCTTGAAGTTCTTAGCGAAACAGAATTAATGAGCAAGGCTAGAATTAGAAAGGAAGGGAAGAAAACAAAATGTGTTTGCTTGTCTAAATTGACAGTTACACAGGTGTCAAAATATGTATTTATTTTAATGTATTCCTTGAGCTTGAGTGCTTGAGCCTTTCTGAACGTATAATGATCTGGCTGGCATGTTGAGATTTTTGAGATTGGAGGTAAAATGTTGGACCTAAAATTGATGTTCATTAATTACATTTCAAAAATAGAGAGATCTGATGTGAAGGAGAACACCATTAACATAAACCGAATGCTCCCAAGGACCGTTAGGCCGGTCCGATTTGTTAGACCCAAAGCGACTCTAATATAGAAATATCAAATCAAAAACGAAAAGATCTCATTTAACAGCAGACACTTTGTCCAGTATAAATCCAACATGGATGGCTTTGGAAGAGCCCTAGTCTGCAGGAGTGATCTTATAGATTACGTAGGAAATATTTTGATACTTTCTGCTCAAGTATTGGACTATTATTACCCTTCTCAGATAACACACTGCATCCTTCACCAGAGGGTTTAAAGCAGCACTCAGGGTAAGATGTACTGTTTGGGTATGTATGGGTTGGTCAGAACCAAGTTACGTGACGAAAACAAAAAGCAGCTTTTCCTTTAAAATGTTTCCTAAAACAGCAAAAGGCCTATAATGTAGCTCGGATAAAAAGCAATCAGGCTGCAGTTTTAAGTTATGGCATCGCTGCCTTGTCCAAGTGGTCAATCAATGTTCTCTTTTGCTTGTGTCCTCAGTGCATCAGCATGGGCTATAAAGCCTGGAAAGCACAGTTGTTAAATGGTTGTGCGGGCCCTTTGCTAGCCTGGTGTCTGGCAATCTGGCAGGGGTTTCTGGCACCCTCGGTGTCGGACCAGGACTTTAAGAGCATGTAAAGTGTAAATCTCCCAGCTGCCAGACTGATCTCTGCTGGCTTCAGACCGGATTTACCACCATGCACAAGGCTATAAGAAGCCAGCTGTAGCAACATGCCATTACCAGGAAGAAATAAGACATTATGGGAATCTTTTCACGACAGGCACAACTCATAAACCCTGTGAAGATATCATTTTCCAGAGGAAAAACATTTCTGAAGAGAGATGTAGTCTGTATTTTTTGTGCGATTTGAAGTTGAATATTACAAGAAGCAGCAAACTCAATGAAGGGACATTTTGCTGTTGAGATCTTTATTTACCTGCACCATGAAGTTTGGTTACTTAGGATGCATCAAAAAAGCAAGATCATTTTATTCTGGAAACCTATCTTTAACAATCTCCTATAGTCCAGCAAAAAGGGAATGAATCTCAATAGAGCCTGATGTTAAATGGCAACCTTAACAGCACACAATACACATGTTTACAACCTGGTACAAATAACAGCCCATTTATCTTTCATTTGTGACATCGGTAAAGGCCAGGGAATATCTTTGTGTATAACTTATTGTTTTAAATTGTATTAAGGCTTAATGTTACTCATTATTAGGGAGTAGTCACACTGAATGACAGGTGGATGGTGCTCAAATCGCTTGATGCTAGCTCTGCTTCGTCACTAAGGCCCACTTTAACCCTGAGACAATGATCATTTATGCAATGGCCGCAGACTTTGCGCTTCACAACTTCTTTTCAGAAACCTTTGGCTGATGTCATGGATACTTGGGCGGTGGTGGCGAAGTCCATAGGGGCTTGGCCTGGGAACTGGAAGGTCACCAGTTCAAGTCCCCGAAAGACCAAGTGCCACCGTGGTGTCCCTGAGCAAGACACTGGTTACCTACACTGCTCCTCGGGCGACGTACATAATGGCAGCCCACTGCTCCTAACACTAGGATGGGTCAAATGCAGAGACCGCATTTCGTTGTCCTAGTACTTGTACTCTGTGCAATGACAATAAAGTTGAATCTTCATCTTCTTCATCTTCACTTAGTCCACATGTTATTTAATTGTCAACCCTTGCCATCCCAATGGTTCGTCATACCAAAACGAAGGGCACGCGGTTTACTGTACATTTTCTATACACTGGCTCATACATTGGTCACTTTGAATGTGTGTAGATGTTTTGGAAAACGGGGCGCTGAACATGTTATGTTATTACATGATATTAAAAATGTACCACACTCTATATTGACTGACTCAACATGCAAAGTTATAAATTGGGCTAATACTGTTGCGCCACTTCATGTTTGCCTCATTGCCAAACACCCATTTGTCTTGCAATTCAAATTACAATGCTCCAGGCACTGCGAGGAAAACTGTCAAAGAGTGAGGCCGCTTCTTAAGTTTCACTCACTTTTAATGAGGGGCCGACACATTGCTCACAGTGTGATACATGCACAACAGAATTGGTTTTGATCCTCTTTTACTTACTGACATGCCTCAGTGTTGCCATGGTTGCCTAATGCACATAAAATATCCCTTTGACAGAAATCTGTTGAAGGCGGTAGCAAATGCATCAAGAAGTTTTAATTTAGGCTACTGCGTATGTTACATTGTCAAGCATGTGATCGAGCTTCAGTGACAGCTGGCTGATGGTCATGCAGGATCAGGATATGAACCAAGGACTGGTGCGTAACAGATTGATAAAAAGCGGAGACCGAAAATTAAAATGTATCAGCCTGATGCTGGTTGCACATAATTTGAGCACATTGAATGAGTGTTTAATTGTGCAATTCCTTTAAGATATGCGCCATCCCTTTAAAATGTGCCACTGCAGATATACAGTAATCCATAAAATATTCATTATCATGCCACATTCAGTTAGCTATAATGATCCAATTAAACAAAAAAAAAGGTAATCAAACAGCCATCACACAAGGCCGCGGACAAACTACAGTAAGAAACTGAATTTTCCTCAGCAACGTCAGATATGAAATGTGCAGTAAGACCAGATATGCCCTCTCTTACTTTGGGTAATAGTCAAACACTGGCCCTGGCTTTTACAGTTACCATTTATGATCATGCTTTTTCTTCTACAACTACAAATGATGGTGCAACTAAAAGAAGCACAGGGTGTATAGTGTATGTACTGCTGGAAAGTAGGGTTCTCAAGTAGTTAGTTTAAGATGAAAAATGCACTTCTGATAAGGTTGTGCAAAGACTTTACTTTCAATGAAATGTGTTGTGCTTAAGGTCACTGTCCACTTTTTTAATATAGGCCATATTCTTTTCCTGAATCGACGGAGTGCTTTGAGGTTTGCTTCAGAAAAATAGCTAAATCATACAAAAACAAACAGTGAAAGATTCCCATACAATGTCATCAACATGTTCTCACAACATTACCTCAATATGTTGATCAAGTGACTATGTTCCGTTCAAAACCAATTTGCTGTTGCAAGGAATACTAGAACATTTGTTTTAAAGGGATGAAAAAAATGTCTAAATTGCTATCATCGATCAAGGACTACGAGTAATTCTCATTTTAATCAACACATGTACGTTTATGTATTCGAAGAAGCAGACGGAGATATGCCCTGGTGATTAAAGCTACGATCCGTAGGTATTCTACAATTCAAACTACAACAAGAATGATGGAGCATCTGGCTTTGTGTTGGAGAACTTGTTTTGCCTTTTTGCTCTGGGTCTGCAGTGTAAATGTCAGACTGATGGAAATGTTTGCTGAACTGATGAAGTTAGACAGTGTTGGTAGTCAACCAGATATGTATAACCCAACAAACAAATGAACATTTATTGGCTGCAGAATACAAAATAGACTGTCCACATCTGCGGTATATTTGGCATTTTCTGTATTTCACCACTATTTACCATACAGATGGATATTAATAATGTTATATTTAATAAAAGCCATTATAGATTTCACCTTTAAAGGTCATGCTTTTCGAAGGAACAGTTGGGCAGTAATAAATCCTTTTTTGTGGAAGCCTCCATTTCTCCCTCTGCCTTAAATTTTATAGAGGCAGCTGCTCATGTGGTTATTCATTCATTTCATCCACCCAAAAAGGGGTAGTGAGTTGAGAAAAAGGAGATCCCTTGCTCAAGCCATTACCAACTATTTCCCCGAGGTGCAAACCCCATCACAAAGTGTTTTTAAAGACTGAGGGAAAGAGACTTGGCAGAGTAGAAGAATACATTTCTGCTTAATTAATCCCATTCCTTACTTTAGGTATTAAAAGGCAATGGTCTGTTTAACAACTTTCGGCGACACTAAACGGGTAATTAGTCACAGCCTAATCATTTTTCATAAATTTTATGGGTATGTCCAGGGCGGGCTGTGCTCCCCCCGGAGGGTCGTCCCACTAGCCACCTCACTTATTCCACCCCCTTTTCACAGCTCCCTGACTCCACACAGGATTAAGCCATTTTCCTTTCTTCTCATCCAGTATGCCTTTAAATATTTGATGCTCTTTTGATCAGATGCCCAAACCTCCTTAGTCTTTACCCCCAGATTCAACCACCTGCTTCTGATAGCATTGGAGACAAACCCTCCTCAATGTGGGCAAGCTAGAGGCGGTGGGTGGTGTGATGTAGGAACCATTTTCTCCAATATGAAAAGCAGGGGGAAAAAAAGTCGAATGAGAGTGGAAGCCCAGGCACTGTCGACTGTGGCACACTGACTTGCAGCTTGTGCCAGCTGATGCAGGCAGCCAATCCTAGAGCTGAATACAGCATTTGTGACATTTATTCAAATTCTCTGGAAATTAGAATCATTTAAGTGGTGAGAGCTACCCACTGCCCAGGTGTAAATATGATTTCAATAATGCTTTCTGTTCTCCACAGCTGCTCAGACACTCAGCCAGGATTCTGAATTTTAAAAAGGACATGTCATTGTGTTTTTCTGATAGAATATAAAATAAAAAAAGGCTGAACCCACCAGTGATAGCTTTTATCTTGCCCTGGTAAAAAGCTTTAACCGCCCACAGAAGCAGAGGCTAAAGACAAAATCAATTAAACAAAAGCTCACGTCTTCACAGCCCAACTCCAACGTTGGTTTGAGAATTAAAATCAGCCAAGTACTCCATATTCATGCAAAACATCTGCTATGTGCCAAGAATGGACAAAGAGGAGATGGTGCTGGCAGGCATTTGTGGGTATTTGACCGAATAGAGGAGTGAGGTTTACCAGCAAGATGCAACCTGAACCTAAAACCCTCTATTGGACAGATATATGTAAATCGCATCTGGTTGCTAAGAGGTAAGCAAATATTGCTATTGTGTTACATTTTAAAATCAGCCTTTATTCTGTCAATAACTAAACCACTTAAGATTATTTCCAGCAGATCATTTCATTGTTGCAAAATCAATCGTAACACATCATTGAGCTTCAACCTAGAGCTTGCTCTAATAACCCGTACAATTCTGAGGTCTTGTCTGAGGTGATCATACAACATAGTGTCATGCATCACGCAGACTAATCCCCCCCCAAACTCATGTCACTGGTGTTAATGTCACATTGCTTTGTGCCATCTGGAGTGACAGCAGCAGCTACACTAATATTGTTTTCCAGCAGCTAGCATTTCATTTCAGGTGCAGCTCTCTATGACGCGAGCGATATTTGCAACCATGATCGGCAGTGTGCATTAGGAAAAGCCACAGGTGGTGTTGCTACAGAGGCATCTTTCGCTCTTCACTCATCATTAACCTTTAAACACCCAACGGACCTTTTCTCACAGCAGACATTTTGACCTGCAGGAATAGCACAGATGTAGCAAATAACATTAATGTTTACGATGATATGTGTGTGTGTGTGTGTGTGTGTGTGTGTAAGCCATGCCAGTGAGCCAGCATTCACAATACCTAGACCCTGTAGCTGACAACCCACCCTCAAAATGGCCAGCAGGGCCTTTTCTAGATCAGTTTCGATCTATTTGAGGAAAACTAATGTCACCGACGAAATGGCAAACAACAGAATTAGATTCAAAGCATGGGGACAAATAGGAGACATGTGGAAAAAACAGCCAGAGTGAAATATAAATGTTGAAAAGAAGAGCAGGTTAAGTAAGGTTAGGTATTTAAGGTAAGTATGCATGGATAATTAAATGAGCTGGGTGTGTGTAATGTAAGGTATTGATGGTAATTATGGAGAGCTTGTATGCTCGAGGGTCAAAAAGTGTTCATTTGCAAAGGGAGATATGAAGCAGAAAAGGAAACCAATAATCTTCAATAGGATGTTACACAAAGGCAAAGCTTCCTTGTATCACCTTTGTATAGACTATTTATACAGTATGATGTACATTGATCAATTGTTTAAAGAAATCAAAGAGGACTACAGTAAATCCAATTTTTCTGTGCACCTTCAGTAGAACAGTATTGCAGTATGAACCTCCAGCTCCTCTGAATTATTCTGCTTCACACAGACCACATCGAGAAGGGTGCTTTGGTTCTTCTCACCAACCAAGTTAATCCACAGGAAGTCGACCTCAAACATCATCTGATCTTCCAATCAGATCATCAGTTGATCAATCTTACCCCCTGTAGTCAACATATCGAAGATACTGTAGATTGGGCAAGAGACTTAAGCCCACATTACGGTATTGAGTAAGTAATGGAAAAAAACTTAAAAATACCAAGTTAAAGGTTTTATATATTCACTACATCTGATCAACACCTTGCCAGACTACTTACTGGAACAGAAAGTAGAGTTTATTTCTAGACAATTTTTCCTAAACTAATCACAATCAAATCAGGTGCATTCATAGGCTGTAATGATTTACTAACATGGCCAGAGTAGTTGAGTGTAAAACTGCTGCACTTTCGATCTCTGACAATAGCTCCATGTGAAGCCGACGCCACTTCACATGCTCCAGGTTACAGTTCAATGTTTATACTGCTGAGAGGGAAAAAATGCACTCTGGTTGTGTTTATTTTTTGGGCTCTGTAATTGTGCAATTCTATGGCACAGATGCATAAATTACAGCCAGTGGTTATGCTGAATACTCGTTAGCAGAATATATGTGCTGTTTGTTTTAATCTATACTTGGAAATGGAATGTGAAACCAGCATCTTCAAATATAATTACTTCATTTAGACTGAAGTCCGCTGGCAAAGACTCAAGTATTAGGAACTTTAGCTGAAAAAAAACTGACCGAGGGTAAGTTACTAGGTCTTTAAAATCCTGGAAATCAAATTCAAAGTGTCTCCCAAGTGAAGTGAGAATGTAAAGTGTTTTTTTTTTCATCCCATATGATTTGTTTGAACGCAGCAGGGACCAAATGCATCTTTTATTAATGGTTTTGGAAAAATGTCAGAGCCCCTGTCTGTTTATTGCTTTACAAGGCTCCTGTGTTGTTGTTAATCCTCTTGCCTTTAATTAACATAACAAAATTATTAATGTCTCCTTTTTATCTTCATTATCGTGTCTTAAATCCCTTTAGCCGCTGAGAAGCATGCCTAATCGCGAGGAAATGGGTTTTGATATGTGTTATTTCGGCTTGTTTTCCAACTTACAGCTGCAGTTAAATAAACCAAACTGAGGCTCGTATGCATACAGCGTCTTTGGGTAGAAATAAGTGTTAACTGCACATCTCAGCGACGCATATTTGTTATAACTTTCAGACATTGAAATTCAATTGTTTGTCAGCTTCTCTTCTAAATGACAGATCTTTAGGATTAAAGACAGCTGTAGAGATATCCTAAGTGCTCCTATCAGTTTGGAATGCGTATAACTTTCTTCTGTGTGCAAATTAAATATCATAGTTCAGATATGTTCAGTATGTAATCATAATCTTTATTAAAAATACAAACCGTCATTGACAAACGATAGATTTTGGCAGACATCATTTTTCATTCCTTTCCTATTAATATTATTTCCTTAAACAACGAATGAACTTAAGTATAACATTGTTGTTTCATCAAGTCATTCACCAGCATTAAAAAAATAGGTCTAACAAACGTAGCACAAAATCAGGCTTGTTAGTTGCCGTCTGGCCAGAAAATCTGTTGAATCAAAGAGCAAGTGAAGCCATGAACTCTTAGCTCTGATGCATAGTTTATTTATTTTAGAGCTGAAGGAGTGTGTTGCCTCTTCTCATATTTATCCTGGCAGGCTACATACTTAAATGTAATAATTACGTTCACTTATCTCTATAAACCAATTTTACTGCTCACACAAAGACTTCCAATCTGGATAAACAAAGATTTACCAAAGTGCCGGTGTCTTTGTGACGTACAATGAAACATTTAATATTTCTTTAATAACAGATACTTTTCTTTTAATTGAGCACAGATTTCATCCATACCAACAAGTTCCGACATTTCTCTTCGCTAAATAAAGTAAGCAGTCCTTTCTCTTAGCTTAGTCTCAGTTTACAAGTTAGTAAAGAATATATTCACCACCTGAACTGCTTTAACACACAATCACAGCCACTAGGATAATGATATAGCTGTTTCATATTTACACGCATCTGCTCTTAAAGTCATGACAAAGCAAAAATACAGCAGATTATTGCAGATCGTAGACTTCCAGTGGCCAAGTGGGAAACTTTTGGAGCTCTTCTAGTCTTTCTAAGTGTTATCAGACATCATTAATCAAATTCAGATAGTGAAACAAACCACTTTGCAGGAGGGCGTAACACTCAAAATAGTTCATAAACGTTTGTAAATCTGCACAGTATGCCAGATGGCCAGTACAACACTGACTCTGGAAAGAACATGTTGTTGAACGCAATTCAGAGAGTGAACAACTAAAGTCTTTAAATTGTGTTGGGGAGGAATTATGCTTAGTGGGAAATAAAACCATGATTGCAGGCCCACTCCTAATAACTGGACTTCTGACAACAGTTTAGATACTATTTTCCAACATTTATAATGAGTTCTGAAACAAATCTCAGATTTGACTTCACCCCCCTTTAACGTCACTGAGCGAACTGAAGTGAACCAGCAGAGGAGATAAATTAAGAAGGACAAGAAAGGATGTTAGAAATGGGCACAGCAAGGCTGGTGTATCCTGTGGATTTGAAGGACAAGTGTACGTGGGGAGAGGCTGATAGAAGTGTGGCTTCACCAGTTTTCAGTGTATAGATAAAGAGATGGAGGCCTGCAGGTGAGAACGGATATGTTTGCAAGACAGTGTGAAAAAATAAACAAATTGTTTGTGTGTGTGCCTGTGACAGAAGTACAGAAAGAAAGGCACAGATGAGTGTGTGTGTGTTGGAGAAAGTTAGGCGATACGTACTTCCCGCAGGAAAGATAATCTTTATAATATCCTGCAGGACGTGATGCTCTGCTATTTTCTAATCTTGTAGTTTGAGTGCGTTCACGATTCACAGGGAGATAATCAGTAAAGTTCCACTTTATGCACAGGGTGAAACCCAAAATCAGGTTGGATTTTAAAACTCCTGTAGTCTGAGCACAGCTTTCAAAGTTGTCTTTATCGTGTTTTTGAATAAATCTGGGAAAACTCAAGCTACGAACTTTTAGTGCCATTAAAAGGAAGTCATAGTGGGTGAGATGCATTTACTGTTGACCTTAGTTTGCTCATACGGCAAAGTAGTCGTGATTGTCATTATACATATACACGTCACAGTCACAGTCACAGTCACCTTTAATCACCTGGAGCTGCCAACTGTGTTAATACACAATATAAGGCTCTTGAAAAGTACAGTTTTATCAATGAATCAGAAATACTACTTTTGTGTAAGCAGTCTTAATACAGCTGTGTTACCTGCATATATCACAAGGTTACAACCTAACTGTAACTTCACACTGGGTCTATTCATCAGGTGCTCTGATGCCTAGTGTGAATCCCAGAGTCAGCGCAATGTGTACAAAGCAGTATATCACAAAGGCTTTATGTATCAGGCGTGTGTTTGTCTGAAGAGTATATCTGTACTGTGCCGACAGGAGCCACCAATGACATTGAGTTCAGAGAGAACACGATTGATTAAATGCTGCATTGTTTCTCCTTCTCTGGTGGTTGTTAATGGTATTTGGTCAGAAAGAGGATGCACTGTAGAAACATTTTCTAAGAAAACAAATAATCTGGTAAGTAACACATGAAGAAGCTGATGAAACACCATGTAATAAGTTGTATTTTTTGGAGTTTGTCTTAACGATGTGATCATTTATTTTCTTATTTTTTAATGCCAATAGCCCCTCCATCTGGAAATAGCTCTACAAAGATTCATCTAATAGCAAAAGCTTGTGATTACCTTACAAACACAATTTTAAATATCCTATAACAGAAAATAAGTCATATTCATCATCAAAGTGTACATGCTATACATTTCCAAAATCTTAACATGTGTATTGTTGATAACACACTTATTGCTGCTGTCTTTCATATCCTGTATGTTTGTTTTACGAAACATTATTATGGTCTATCAACGAGGTAACAGTTTCTGGGGATCGAGGCGGTCTTATGTTGATGGAAATGAATGATTTATTTAAATACAAGTCTCAGTTGTTCCTGAATGTCTCAAATATCAGTCCTCCGTGTTTCTGTATAACACGGCTATAATTGCATGACCTGAAGTCCCAGACATCAAATTTGTTTTTTCGACATTATGATAGATGACACCCTCCTGTAAGGTATTCTCCCACAGCACTATGTGCATAGTTACGGATATGGTATACGATAGCCGTCCTATTTTTCAGTTGAACATAAAATAAATCTGTCCTGAGACTCAGTTTAATAGTGCAGCCAATAAAGTGCATCCCAGTAGACAGCTAGTTCTGCACATGTGTGTTAACATATGGAGGCACACAGTGTGGGATACTATATTCTCATATTGCAGGGTTCAGTCGCTTCAGTTAACATTTACTCATGCACCATTGAGTAAAATTAGCCTACTTTAGGCCGCAGCAACACAGCCAATTCTCTGTGAGAGCTGCTTCCCAAGAAGTCAATAGAACGTATTGTATTACATGCTGGCAATGATGAGGGGAGACATCCAAAGGGATAATACAGACTGAAATGCTGCATACCTTAGAGGGTTGCAGTGGAATCTGCAGTATAATATGGACAAGCAGAAAAATAACAGCCCCACTCTGTGGAGTGGAACCGGAGGATTCAGAGATCAAATAGATAAGCCACTTCAGACCTTTCCATTTCAGCGCATGATAGAGCTCACATCACTAAATTCTTGCTCGGCACATCATCCCTTCCCTATTTGATCTCTGCTACTGATGCTTAGAATACAAGGCTTGACTGTGTTAGAAGATTGTGATCTAAACTGAAGCTTAATTAAAATCTTAATTATTCAATTGACCCAGCAGCTGGTGATCAGTGGAAATGAAGCATGAAGAGAGTGTTTTATTAAAGCCCGTAATGTTAAATTATATAAGCAATGTCAACTCAAATGTGCATTAGCGGGCTTCTGCATGATGCTAATTAGAACAGGATCTAAGTACACATCTTATTAAAAATCACAGTTAGTGCCGCCGTCTCTCGCTCGCAACCGTGAGTAAACTCCAGAACTGATGTCACAAAATAAATAGACAAGCTGGTAATGAAAATAAAGACAGGTCTATTTGTGGCTGGGATCCAGGATCAAATGAGAAAAAAATGTATCCATCAGCCTTTCATGGGGGCTTTTCACTCCAAACTTCACCTTTTTTGTAGAGCTTTGCTAAGAGACATGTGCTACACAACCAGTCAGACTATGGCTCGTGTGGAGGAAACAGCAGACTAGATATTTACTAAGGTCTTATAAGGTTGTGCATCATACTTCCCCACCGTGTCAGATAGTAGTGGTCCCATTTCTGTTTCTTGACCCATATTTGGCAGACCACTATGAGCTGTAGAGAAAATAAAGCTTGAATACTAAGTCTTTATTTCACAGTAATGATACCCTTTCGATTGTGCCGTTACATTTCATAGCAGAGCTAACACTCCGAATGGCATGCGAGGCCAAACGTATTCTTCTGCTGTCAAATAGAGACTTTTATCTCTTAATTCTTCCAGGACTTAAACCCTTACACTCAGTAACAGTCACCCCACACCCGGCTTAGTTTATTTTATGATTTCTTCTCAGTTGGTTGGATTTACAACACAACTCACTTTTGTACGGAGTCTTTTCAGGGCTTTTGATATTAGAGAACCATCCGCCTACTCACTTTTGTGTAAACAGTAAAAAATATTGCTCTTTCAGGTTTGTTCTCCCTGCGTGTTAACATGTGTAAAATAGTTTCCAGAGGACTTAGAATGCTGCAGTAATATCCCCCCTGCTTAGGGACATGAGGGTTTGTGAAGTGACAGTCTCACTGGGACCTAGAGCGTTGATAAAGGCCAGATGTTACCTTCCAACACACATCAGCACAGCATGGGGAGGATCCCTCTGGATTCATGCTGCTCATTATCCTGTCTGATTGGACACCACTCTGACACAGAAGCCCAATAAGTGGCACATTTTACTAGTATCATCAGCCGTAATTACCTTCCCTCCAACCTGGTGAGAAGAGATGAACAGATTGCCGGTATTGTGCTTGCACACTCCCGGTGATATTTTTACAAAGTACTATGTCCTTCCTTGGCACCCTGAAATCCAAGTAATCAAGGGATTGCTGCTTACTTTGATGTGTTCTCAGTAAAACAATTCTAATTATCTTGTTTGTGAACCATTACAGCTTTTTTTTTTATCTTGAAAGAGCTATTTGATCACCCCAAATCTTTGAAACGGTACGCCTGCATGGCAGTAGTAACACTGATGGAGAGAAGACGTTTAAAACAGCAATGGTAGCAACATATCTGGTGCAATGTCTTCAGAAACATTAATCATTTAAGTAATATCAAAACTCAAACCCTTAATGGTGCTGTGAGAATACAAATTATAATATCAAAAACACTCCGTTAGGTAACCCGCTTCCATGGTCAAAGTCCTGCATTTTAGCTTTCGATATTTGGAAGCGACACATCCAGCATTTCACAAAGGTCACCAGCCTGTGTGCATTTTCAACCTTTGGTGTCCAATATTATCTCCAGCCCCACACTGAGTGAGAACAGATGGAACCAAATCAAAACGGGGGGGGGGGGGGGGGGGGGGGGCAATGAAGGGAAAATGTTTGAGTAGTATATGGGCTGACAGGACTGGGCCTGAGCCAGACAAGCTACAATTTAGCAGCAGGCATGTTTGACATATGTGTTGCTATTTCCGTGTGTTCCAGAAGGGTGCATATGTCATGACCCACATGGCCCAATATCCCGCTAACAGACTGGGATCCAGGACAACTGGTGCCATTTGACGGGAGACCTGAGAGCGATGTTTTCTTTGCCAATTCCCTGCTTTCCTGACAAAGTAAAGCTTTAAAAATTGCATACAATCATAAACAAATGATAATACCTATCCAAGACATTTTTAAACTTTTCTCTTATTATGTTTGATTACCGCAGTACACAAATGTTAGGTGGCAAACAAAAAGGAATCTGTAATCAAACAGCGGGTGATTGTAATCAAAGAAAGCCAATAATTGGTGTTTACTGAACTGCCTCTTATTGGTGGGAAATTCGTGAAATGTCAAATGAATGCTATCTGTTATGTGTTTGTACAAGTATTGATTTATTCATGTCAAATTCACAAAGACAATAGTTAGACTTTTATAAAAAGACAGCAATGACATTTCATTTACGAAAGGCTGAATGAGTAAGCTAATAGGACTAAGACCACCTTCCAATATGAGATATGCAGCAGTTGGATTATTGATCATTTAATTAATCTTACAAAAAACAATTTGTATTTGACAATTTATGATTTACTTTCAAATGTGTTAGGATAAAGTTTCAAACATTAGTTGCTTACTTTTTATTTTAAATCGTTGTAAAACAGCTATCTTCCAGTTCACAGAAACCGTTCTAAATGAACACAATTTCATACCAGTTTTAACAGCACTACATACTGTATGTGTAAAACATGTATAAAAGCTATTTTTTGGCTCCACATTTTCCTAAATATATTTTTCTCCCAGTGAAAATAGCATAGGACTTATTTTTACCCTCTCAAAGAACCGGAATTGTTCAAATCCAAGCGATACCCAACCCTACTCCACGCTAGCGGATAATATGCCATTAAAAGCATAACACACTTAAATATGTGACCTGGTTGCTGGTGGTCAAATTGCTTTGTAGAAATGCAGGCTCTAGGAAAAGAAAAATGGGCGTCACAAAAAAAGATAATATCTCTGGTTCTGTTTGAACTGTCCGTTGTGAGATTGACAATGTTTTGGGAGTGCACTGCTGATCGGTACTCTTTTAACAAAAGGGGAATGTCATAGATGAGAATCTGAGTACATCCCTCAGCTAAGCGTTACCATTTGAGCTTGAATCTAGAGGACTCT
This sequence comes from Eleginops maclovinus, assembly GCF_036324505.1. Lineage (NCBI taxonomy): Eukaryota > Metazoa > Chordata > Actinopteri > Perciformes > Eleginopidae > Eleginops > Eleginops maclovinus. The sequence goes on along the minus strand of NC_086352.1, from coordinate 10,415,475 downwards.
CAATAACACAGGGCTACAGGCCTTGGCCTGACCCTTACTACTGCAGGCCCACTACTACTCCTAAAGGCTTTTAGTTTGGTTAAGTGTCCTGGGCCGTGGGGCAGATGGTTGAAGGTAAGTGGGGACAGACAGAAAAGGTGGGAATTCAGTGACCTCTCTGTCTCTCTCTGGAGCAGATGATTTGAGATTTCCCTCAGAGCCATACCTTGGCTCAGAGTGACACATTTATTGCAGCCTTCTCAGAAAAAACGCCAGGGGAGAAACGCTGGGCATTCATGCATGCACACCAATTTAGAAAGGTAACTGTTAATCATACATCATAAACACACACATTTAATGGCAAAAATACACCCCAATAACCATGATGATTTTCTTTATTGACCAGATTGTTACAGGCAAAGATGTCAGCTTCGCCACACTTCAAGTCATGCCCAAAGCGCAATGCAGCTGGAATTAAATAATAATGATTTCTCAGAGCAGGACTGGTAGTTCTGTGTCATTCGAATACAAGTTGAATCCTAGCACAGGAGAAGAATAAGACAAAGGTTCTGCTTCTCCTTACCATATGCCACTGTAACCTTATGCAGGGTTCTATTTATGTCTTCCTACAAGACTGGACACATAAATAAGTCCATTACACCTTCATCAATTATCACTGGACTCCCATAGCAAAGCCCAGGTGAGAGCATAATCCCATTAGTAAACCAAAGAGTGAATCTTATGCTTCTAAATCTCATTAAATATGATCAAATGTCCTTGGCTCTCAACACTATGCGTGCATTAAAATAATTCCCTTGTGGTAGTATATTCTAAATGTAATCGATCGTTCTCCCTGGAGGTAAAATGCATTCCTTAACAGCGGGAGTGCCTGCTTAAGTTATCAACTAACTGTATTGCTGAATAGGATAGAAGGTTTGGGGTTGTATGGGTGTGTGTGTGTATATTGCTGTGTGTGTATATTTCTTTTTGTGTGTGCGTGCGTGCGGACAGGCACATGTGCACACTTGCATTAGCTTCAGGGAGTTATGGTTCTACCCAGAAATGAGGCAGCATAATAATGGCATTCGAGTAGTATTCATCACATGAAATAAGTATTCCTCCTGACACTGGAGCAGACCGTATCCCTCCAAGCCATCTGCACAAGAGGGAGCCCCTCGCACTGGGCAGCCATAAAATCCAACGTTCATCTGAGCATGAAATATAATACCATTGTAAAGATTACTTATGTTGGCCGGCACATGCACATGCCCAGTGCACGCGCTCCTGGACATTTACCACCATTCTTTTAAGAAGGAAGCTTGGCAAATATTATATACAATTCATCAAGCCATTATCCTTGACCACACAGGAAGGTGTAGATCCATGTTTCATAATAAAGGGGAAATCAATATGTTCCCTCAAGAAGGCTCCAGGCTCTAATGGTCCACGTCAGCTATGTTATACAAGTGAACATTTAACATGATGGTACACCTAGTAAATATTTATAAAATAAACCTGGCAAGATCTGTGTTTAGAGATACATATATATAAAACCTATTTTGAATGTGATCTGCACACTTTACTCTGGAGCAAAGGGTATTGCTTTTGTTTCTCTAATGCTACACACACTGCTTTTCTTTTTTAATTGACCACAGTGAAGTTGGTTAAAAGCTAAAGCTCATTCAGAGACAGCTTAAGTGCTCGGTTCATCATTCTGGATGTTGCTGTTTTGTTTCGTTCACTCGCTGAAGGTGCTTTTACCTTAAAGGAACTCTCTTTTATGCACAACCAATGTGTGCAGGCTGCCGAGTTATCTTTCGTATTCATAGTCAGTCCCTTGGCGAACGGTTGTCATGGAAATGCTTTTCCAGACTGTGACCTGTGCCGATTAACTGTACATTGACCTTCACAATTGAAATGACAATCACATGAACCAACAACAGCCATCCCCTGTACACCCAAGTGTAGCGGTTACAGCAAAGTTCCTGGAAAACCTCTAGAAACTGATGGCTATCTGTAAAACCCTCACAAACAGGTTTGTCATTTTGAAAATGGTTTTGAAGTATGAAAGAAATAAAGCAAGATAAGCTTCACTGAGGCGTTTTCCTCACCACCATGAAGGTGCAGCACATTTTTACAGCAGATAACCATAATGTCTGGCTTTGCAAAATCATAGACAAAAGCACAAAAAATGACCCAGGGAGTTTTGTTACTAGCCCCCTTTTCATTTATTTGATACTTTACAGAGCTTTTTTTATGGCGTCCTCAAAGGTAGGAAACACGTATAAATGGCAAACTTGCTGACAGTGAAGTCAAATATATAAACGCAAAATGAATCTCAAATGTGACTCATTAAACGGCGCAGAAACTTCAGAATTTGAATTATTTCATTGACAACAAATACACACTGCAATGATACAGCACTTCCATACAAGAAAATGCTATTATCCAACTCATTGGATATATCAGTGACATTTTTTCTCTTTTACATCGAGTACGATATTCACACATCAGCTGTGGGAACTGGGGAAGTCCTTTTGTGCATAGTAACGTATGAGTTTTAAATGTTATGAATCAATTAAAGAGCTGGTTATTCAGCATAAGCAGTGGCCCTCAGAGAACCCACAGAAGGAAAAAAGAAATGCCCAAAAGTACAGGCGATTATAAGATACACAACATATTAAACTATTGAGGCAACTTGATCTTTGACAATCCATACATATAGTCACATAGTGAAATATGGCAGTAGACTAAAAACAAATGACTATATTTTACAGTGTAAGAGAAAGCCAAATTAAAAATGGAGGGTATCAAATCAAATCCCGATACCCATGGCAAAGCATTAGTAGAAACAGCGACAATAATTTAGTGTTTCCAGGGCGATTCCGTCTTTTCAATGTCTGTGCTAAAACTAGAAGCGAGGTATTAGGAGACAATTTGCATTGGGGAATGAGGAGCTATAGGGGCAGCCATCTCTGCCTGCTCTCTTAATTTGTCTCACTGTCATTCCTTCTCTCAATCACTGAGATGCCAAAGACATTACAGGGAGGCCATGGACCCTGCTGGGAGTGCAAACAGTGATGGCTATCAGTATTGACATTGGTCTAAAAGGATCAGTTAGCCTTCTCTTTACCCTGCAGGCCTCACTATTTCGTATTCATACAAAAACAGCCTGCAAATGTGCCTCTCCCCTGGTGTTCTCTCTCTCTGGTGATCTCTAAGAAAATACAAGGAGCACTACTGCCTAATGCCCCATACCATTCTGACATCACCTTTCCACAGGAGAGGAGGACACACTCGATTTGATGGGCTAATTGTGTGTGGCATAATTAATCAATGTCTCCTGAACGACAAATTCCCACATGCACACTCCCAATGTCGCGTGTATGCCAATGAAAGCACAGGGGGTAATTGAATTTACATTTATTTATTCTCCTCCATCAAGTGAATTAGTCGATACTGGCAGATATCTGTCACTGTTCCTCACGGGGAGAGGCACGCCATTACTACTGTGCAAGATGGACTGAGTTTACTTTCAGCAGGGCAGGACTCGACTGCAGAGCGTGGTGAAGGCCTTTAACGTCATTAGTCCGGTTAATTGTTAATGACAAAGACAGAGAGGCGCATCAACCCATAAAAAACTGCAAGAGTGAGGATGAAACAGTATATGCCTAGCTGTAATGAATATAATAAGGTGGTGTTTTATGTTTCAGACAGGGATTTCTTATGCTAAAATAATGGTAATACAACAGAAAAAATATATATATATTTTGTTATTAACTACTTATTCCTTGTGATAAAAAGCCAGGATTAAACACAAACAAACACGGAATTGGTTAAAACATAATAAAGTTAATAAACTCAAAATGGAGAATGTAATAAATTATATATTTTTTTTACAACAAAAACTTACCAGGTGGTAGGATGTGACATTTAATTTATGTATGAGCATTAATGGTGTATCCATGATGTGTTATATCTTGTAATTTATTGTCAATCTGTTCTATTTTCCTTCTTTTTTGACTTTTATGCACTTACTAAATGCACTAGTGTCTATTTTGGTTTGCCTTGTAACCAACCATTTCTGAAAATGCAAAGGATAATAAAAGAGATCACCAATAAAAATGATCTACATTAAAATGTTACCGTTATTATTTTGTAAATGCGGTACGTATCTAAAAAAAACTCTTAGCTTGTATTTTGCATGCACAAGTAAATCACAGTACTGCAACTGAAGGAACGCCTTAAGTTTATTTGTGGTTATTATTAGTCTATATTGAACCAAGACTATGCATACAAGAAATAAATTCATTTCAAATTGATGAAATGATTTATGCCAGATTTAGCTATAAACTACTTTCCATGAAGCAAAATGTGAGCGTCTAATAAGCATGTTTCAAAAAATGATCTTAACAACTTTATTATTAAAAATAAAATGAATACTCAAGTATACAGCTACAGCATTTCTAAAACAACACATGCTTTTTTTTGTCTTTAAACTTTACTGAACATTTAGGGTCAGCTTTCATCACATTAATGAAGTCCACCAATTGAATCCTGCACTGGATTGGATTTCCATTGCTCAGCAAACGGATCAATTTTAAACGGCTCCTCACTCGGTCGTCTCCTGCATCATGGAAAAAACAGGCAATCACCGTCTACAGTTACTACTGTGTACCATTACTAGCAGGCTATAGCCAATATGTTGAAAAAGCTTCAAAGCAACATTTGAATGAATCTAATAAACAGAAGAAGGGTCGATGGTTTTCGTGGGTGCAGTTGATAATGCTCTTCACGGTTGTAAGTGACAAATTACTGTAAACTGGTTGGGTTGATGAGTGGCCTTTTTTGTCATTAAAATTTCATTGATTGGCAGAGATGGCTGCAAGTCACCTAAATGAAGAGTGACATAAGGGATGGAATGAGGCAGAAGACGAATCATTTCACGCCGCCTCTTCAAGGTACTCACGAAAGCTCCACTTATAGAGAAAGTCACGTCAAATGAGCAGCAAAACATCGAGACAAATGAAGAACAGGACACATAAATCGAACCCAGTTTTTTTCATGAATCACTGAATCCTAGTATGGAAAATAGTCTTCATTTTTCGGATCAATCGCAGAAAAAAGGTGAATCATTTCAGAAGCAGGGAGTACAAACTGCAGATTAACAGCACACTACTCTAAATGTTGTTCTGACCTTAAAACGGTCATTTTGGGGAAAAGATTTGCTAGGATAACCACAGTGGTTTACATACTTTACCACGATTATAAAAAACAAAATACTGAGATAATAGGTGCATGGACTTTTAGGCTACAGTTCAGCAATTTAGTAATGAGGGGGGGTAAATGTGATTTAAAGGGTAGCAAACAGTATATTCAGAAAGCACACTTAATTAGCAGAGGCAGAACCATTCTACAAAGTTTGTCGTGATTGTATTTATGGTAGTAGTAATAATAAAAGCTTTATTTATATAGCACTTTTCATACAGCAGGTGCACAAATTACAAACAAACATGAATTCACTTCAGATCAGATTTTACGACCTAAATCAGTCAATATTTATCTCAAAAGAGACTAATACTGCAAGTTAATGACCTTTTGAGAATGCTATTGCTGTAACTGATGTAAGGAATATTTGAAATACTTTCATCTATCGTATTATGTGTAAAAACAAAAACTGCTAGTTTATTTTTTCAAATAGGATTAACTATTTGACTCATTCAAGTCAAGTGTATAATCTGAAAAATGCTTCCATTTCCAGTCTTCTGATATTCATACCCGGATCGCTACAGGCAGTGCTTTGCTTTTCCATTTCTTTATTGTTCTAACTATGAGCTGGTTGCCGGCACTCTCTGATCTAAGAAGCAACAATCTCACAGTATTTCTGTGTGCAGATTACTGACCAACAAAACAGAGAAGTTGAGAGATGCTTCTTGACGTCCTCTCCACTGCACCACTGTTTGTAGCTTGGTGTCTGGCTTTTGGAGGACGGATCTCTTTGATGGTTGCAAAGATCAAAAGGCAGGAGATTTGCTAGTATGCACAGTCATTTCAGACCCCCCTGCTCACACTTCATACGCACTCACCCTCACTTTATGTACTTTTCTAAAACCTAACAGATCATGTTCATAGCAGAATATCACATCTGTAAACTATTCCTTTTTCCATTGATGAAAAATACCCTACATTTTCATCATAAAACGACATAAAGATCTTCCTATTCATTCTATTCATTTTAATTCAGAGCATGTTTGCAACCACAATCATTTGACTGAAATCAAAGAGACAACAGGCTTCTTTTCAACAATGTCTGCTCCTCTAAAAGAAGTGGAAGTCGTAAAGAAACTGACCTGGACTAGCCAGATGTCATTGCACTGCTATAAAACACTTATGAGCCATTAGGATGCTGCTGCAGCTTATCAAGTCTGGGAAGCATGTGCAGTGGGGAGGGATTCACACCATGTAAATGTAGTGTCTGAATCAAACGAGCCTTTTATTTATTTATTTTAAAAGATGCCCTATTATGCACTTTGGGATTTCCTCTTCTGTAGTCTGTAATAAAGGTTTTTGTGCATGCAAATTGTCTTCAAAGGCTAAAATCCCCAAGTTTGACTCGCCTCCCCCTGCCCGAAACGCCTTTTTTTTCTTCCGTAACATAATGACATCACTATGTAGCACACACCCTTCTATTGGATAGTGCTCCAACACTTGATACGCTAAGGTGCGGGACTTTTCCAACACATCTCTGAAATGTTGAACAATCGGAACAGAGCCTGTCAGCTAATCAGTTTCAGACAGAGGGAGAAAAGAGGAGCTGCAGCATAGGCAGTATGAGGAAATGATAGTACTTTTAGAACGTTAACATGTAAACATGTCACAGTAGAAGCACAAAATACCAATAGGAATGATGAACCTGAAAATGAGCAGAATGGGTCCTCTTTGAAAAAATAATCTGGGTCAGATTATCCCTTATTGGAATATGTCAGTATCATGTAAGGGGGAAAGCAGGCCAGATTCCTTTCTTCATCCACCACCGCAGCAGGGAATGAGCCCCAGTATACCGGCCGCCAACTCTTACCACTTAGCTATACACCATAGGTATCCACTTTTAAAGAAAAGATGCTGACAATAAAAAGCAGTGTCCTAAAAAATGAAACACTTTCTCTTTGTCCTGTCATCGGAGAGTGGATATCCACAGCTCCCTCCACTGCATCTTGTCAGCTGAGAGGCCAGCGTAGATATGGAAGCAAAAGCCCTTTTTCTAAAGGATTTCTCTGTAAGAAGGTGATTTTGTTCTCTTGGTGTCCGTTATATTACTTTCAGCATTTCTGCAGCTAAGGCGAGATCTCATTTCAACATCGTGCCTGAGAGAAGAGGCTTAAGGGGGATGACAGGCCTCTGCCAGAGCCGCCGTGCCAGGAAAATTAGGGTTACACAATTACACAGTTCCACGAGCGTCACCAAAAAGCCCTCATAGTAATTGGATCCATTTTAGCGGGTTTAAAGCCCGCTTCTTTGAGATATACAGTCAGAGCATCCCTAGGAACTGAATTCCTCCTCCTCTCTAGTCTTAACCTCTTTTGCATTTAGACTGGCCCCAGGAAAACAAAACAGCATTGAAGTTAGTGCTGTCACATTCAGTTGTTCTGAGCAGATCCAACATGTCACTCTTAATCTGAATAATTATAATGGGCTTCTATTTGTATTTGTGTTTAATTTGATTTTACCAAAAACGAAAGACACATCCGTCATGAACAGACCTAGGGAGTGCTGACTGATATGACAATATAAAAGTTCTATTTCAAGAATTAATTGCTCCTCCAGAGAGGTTTTACAAGAGTGTTTTACAAAGAAAGCCTGAATACATGGAGGTTGAATCACAATGGGAAATTACACTTTCAGTCAAGCCTGATAAGTGGCATTTTGAAATCAAGCCTAATACTGTACATCAATCTTCAATAATGAGTCAAATTAAGTGCACGCAACTGCTTTTAATTCCTGAAAAGAAACGACTGTCAACGTGAGGATAATGCTTTAGATAGTGTTGTATTTGAATCCTGTGATCATCTGTCTTTAATAGATTCACATGGGAATGGGGTTTTGCTTGTTTGTAATTATATCTAGAGATAAGCATTCATGTTAGTTGATTGCTTTACTATTTTCACTTTCAGCTTCCAAGGTAAACTCCTAACGCTGCTGCTTCACATAAAAACTGTTAAAGTGGCGATTAATGCAATGACCTTTATTTTGAAACAGCCACAGGAAACAGGAAAATGCAAACAAAACATCTTCAACAACCTCAGTGCCATTATTGTTATTAGCTACACCTAGCTTCAGTTGTTGGAGGGGAAGCTAATAACATTAATCAAGGCTACATTTCTTTCAGCTTTTGCAGTGCCAATGCCCTGGTGTTTTACATAATGGCTACTTATAATCTCCTGAATAAAATACCCTAAAGTAGCTGTCAAATTTTATGCGCATCTGTAGATTTCCCGGTCGCATTATTTGCTGGGTTTGCAGTGGATACAGACAGCAGCTGAGCCTTTTGCAGATTTAAACACACAACAAAAAGTATTCTTACGAAATCCTCACACAGTCCTCACAGTGAGTTTCTTGCTGCATTCATGGAGTCATGGATTGTGGTTTGCACTATTGCAGAAGAAAAGTAGTCTTTTAAAAGATGAATAAAAACTCAGTGATTGCTAAAAGACAATTGGCTTGCCACGATTAATAAGAAAAGGTCCCTGGATCATGCAGATCGGACCAAGCTTTACTGGGCACATTACTGCCTGATGATCTCTGGACTTAAGTAGGAGTAGAAACATTTATTTTGATGAGTTAGTAGCAGGGAATGTAGAAAAGGTTGAAAGCAATGAGTGTCTGTTATGACGCATTGTACACACATCAGTGTTCAAAAGACCAAATTAGTGGTTTAAGGAGCAGAAAAGGATGTCCGTTTGAAAAATACGTTTCGATATACAGTAGACCAACCTACACACTGCAGCATACATACTAATTAGATCCTTCAGTCTTTATTGTCAACTGAAGGAAATACATTCACGACAAAGCAGGCCATTGCTTCTATCGTATCACTAAACGCCAACTGCATGTCACCTCGTGTTCCCCTGGGTGTTTATTATAGTCCCCTGAGGATCAGACTGTCTGGGGGAGACTATAAAAGGTGATTGCCGTGTTTATGAGAACTGATTTTCAATCAGGCAAACACAGTAGAGTGACTTTCCTCTTGAGCACAATTCAGCCCTCCACATGCTGAGTGATAATTGAAGCTCTTTTGAAATGGCTGTTTTCCTGCTCCCTCTCGAGGGTTACCTTCTACTATCGCCATGTTGGATCTGTGTCTGCATGACTTGAGGAAGTAGTAAAAGAGCACAATGGCATTACCCTCAGGCAAGGTTAAATTAAACTTTATCAAAGGCCCGATTGTAAACTACGGTTTTGTGCTTGACAAGGTTAAAGTATTTGTGTTTTGGAGCAGAGAAAAGATTTGGATCCTTACATGTTTTGACGATCTTGAGTTTTAGTGCGAGAAAGTGAAAGGAGGGCAGCGGGAAAAAGAGTTTGCCAACACAACTACAGAAGACCATCAGCAGAAGCAGACCTACAGTACCTCCCCGTCTTCCCTCCCCCACAGCACATACACACATGCCACCAACACTCAACCACAACCCTTCATCCTCTGTTCATTTTCATCAAAACATTGCAGATGAGGTCCTGAGCTCAATTAATCATTCTGCAGCCCTCCTGCACTGCCCCCCTATTAATCACGGAGCCCACCATACTTCAGGGCCAGACCTCAGAAACATTTCTTTCGGGGAGTGGTTGTGTTGTCACTGGATGTGTACATGCGTACGCCCAAATATACTAGCCTAAACACACATGCAATAAAGCGCATACTCACTCATCTACAACTGCCATATGTGTACCTTAAACTCTTTAGAGAAGTGGGCTTATTTAAGGGTTCTACTCCTTTATTCGCTCATAATAAATTAATAAACATTTTAGCACATAGAAATTAATATGAGTCTAATAGGAGAAATGAATAGTTATTTTCCAAAGCCAATAGGCAAATCTTAACTTTGTTTTTGTGGATTTTACAGGTCATGTAAAATAATATCAGTTTTTGTAACAAAGAGGCTAAGACTGTATATCAGTATTGAGACTATTAATGACATCCTGTAACCAGCTCTTTGTTTTGGAAAGGTTTATACTTGAGTAACTCCAGCCAAACAAATTACATAACGGCAAGTAAATCCTTCTCTCTTGTCAACGTAAAACATTCAGTTTTTTTAATGTATCATTATTTAGCGTTTCATAAACAGAATTAGCTGACATTAGGTTCAGCAAATAAAATCCACAGTTGTAAAAAAAAGTCTATGCTTGTGTAAAAAAGACATTTTGAGGGATACAACACGAACAGAAACAGCAACTATGTGGGGCAAAGCCTTGCTCTGCCAACAGAAAACAGACCCACAACAAAAAGGGTGGCCTGCATTTGAGGAACAAGTCTCTCAAACACATTGCATAACCCATGTATACTCTCCTATGTTGTTGAAAGATTATATAAGACTACCTGAACCATTTCAAACTAATGAGAAACACATTTATGTTTGAACAGGGAATTAGGCCAGAAAACAAAAAGTAGTGTGTGCATGTGCAAGACTTCTCAATCTACTTTCCTTTACCGCATGCTAATGTAGCATGCAGCTCCTTGATATTTTGAGTAATTTCTGAAGTCTTCAATGTGAAAGCCATTGTTAATATGTCACTTGATATGTTCCTAAACTCTTCCACCTTAATTTAGCTCAGAAGAATTGCCCAGTATTTATTTATTATTCCCTGCCTTCCGTTGCTCTTCTAGTCTGTTTTTATAATGGAAGTAGATAGTACAACAGCTTGAGAGGATGGGGCAGCTTGCTTAATTATAATACATTTGTGGCTGTTATCTGTCCTTAGTCAACCTTGGCAATTTTTACTGCACTCCTTTTACTGCTCGCTCCTCCAAGGCAGAGAAAACACCCATCTTTACGTCAAATATCTGCTTAAAACACAAGACAAAGCCTTATCTACAGGCAGCTGTGAGCGTGCTAAGAGAGCAAATGATTCAGTTCCTAAGTAGAGCTCAGCCTGTGATGCATTAGATTTCCCAGCATTAGGGAGTTGGTACACTTTCATTTTGAAAATGAACATCTTTTGAATAGTTTCTTGATAATGCACATAGTATCTGGACGATTAAAAGGAATGAACCACAGGGGCTGAATTCTAATAAGCCTTGTTGCGACAGATCAACTGTGTAGTTATGAGACCCCAAATCTCTGAACAATTCTGATTACCAAGAAACCGTATTGCAAAAACAGAGCTGTTGTCTTGCAAATGTCTGTTTGTGGAACCAGCAAAACAAACAACAATCTCCCTGCAGTGAGAAAGTAGGAGGCAGTGGTTGTGGAGCAACCCACTAACAGCACACTGCAAGAACACCAACTAGCCGCTGAGAATTCACAAGTTGGCTGTGTTCCTATCTGACAATCTGCTGCAGTCACTACGAAACAAACCATGGTCTTTCCAGGCATCTATATTGCACAATGAATACAATATGTATATAGAAACTGAACCGTCTGATTGGACCCTGAAATCCTACTCATGTTAGTGCTGTAAGGATCCTTTTATATATTCAAGCAACTTAAAGGGGCCCTATTCTGCTCCTTTTCAGGTTCCATGTCTCCATACTTTAATGTTCAAAAAGCTCTTTATTTTTCTCATACTGCCTGTTTTGCAGTACCTCTTTTCACCGTCCGTCTGAAACCAGAGATCAGTCTGCTCTGATTGGTTAGCTGGCCGGCTCTGTTGTGATTGGTCAAACGCTAAGAGATGTCACGCCTCTTAGCCGATCACATACAATGAGGTGGAAAGCTAGGCAATTTAAGTGCTGGCAAATGTATTATAATCTTCAGTAAGTACAATTCCCTAAGATTATTTTCATTGATTATTCATGTCTATACACTCAACTTCTGATACTTCGACATGTTGCGGTCAGAAATAAAATAAAAGTGTTACAAATGACATTTACGATAGCCCAGCTCCAGCCTGGCTGCCAGAAAGCCAGTGAGGCAGGATGCAGGTCCATAGCGCTGGGACACCTAAATGGATTGCAACCATTAATAATGTTATTAGTTACACTTGTATTAAACAAGTCAAACTGTCTGCTGAGAGAAGTCCACTGATTAGATCTTACTCAAGACACACACTGGTCAATGTTAAAGTATCAGCTCCCCATGACTGTGATGTACGACTAAAGCAAGCCTTTACATCCACAAAACTCTTGATATGCGTCTGACAAAGAACAATGGCTCAAGCTTCACTGAGCTCCAACATCAATGAACGTTTTGAGATAAAGCAAAGAACAAAACCACCTTAAAGACGTACATCTCTCACCAAATAAAGTGGTGCTCCATCACTCTCTGCTCATCCACGTCAAGTCTTAAAACGTGTTTTTGATTAGTGTGCACTGACAGTCATGCTCTCCTGTGCAGCACCAAAAAGGCTCTGAATGCTTGTTGCCTGGAAGGCTGTGGTTGGCCCACACATGGGATGTGTGGGCCTCTTTACATCCCAATGTGTCTGACTACAACTGGTAATGCATAATGCAAGGACTATAAACTATGTCATTGATTACGCACCACATAAAGTTGATCAGAGGGTCATTCATAAAGTCAAAGTGAATAGATTTGACTAACCATTTTTCTGAGTTTACCTGGGTTATTGACGTGACGCTAGGTCGTAGTTATGAAATAGTGAAGGTTGCAGAATGAAAATGTGGAGCAGCTGGTAACGCTGATATGCAGCTACTGTAAACTTTGTCAGGTATGACCTTTTCTTGGTGAAGTGTAAGGTGCTTGGCTATGGTGAGACTCGATAAGTCCATAGAGTATAATAACATCCAGTTATTACAGCTTTAGTGAGAGCACTGAGAGAATCAATAAAAGTGAGGTAGCCTGTATCTGATCCTGACGCACAGATTGGAACATTGCAATAAAGATTACTGACATGTTGAAGTTCTTTTAACCCCCTGGGTAGATTTACTATAACTGTACTTCAAACAAATATGACTTAAATATGTTTTTCTATATGTAAGCCAATCACTCAGTTCAAATCACACTGAAATCATAGCCTATGATTTTATTCAGTGTTGTGATGTTCAACACACAATGTCCTCAACCGTGAAAGCTGAAACCCATTATCTTTAGGCTCATATTCATTCTCTCTCTCTCTCTAATAAAGTTTCCTGACTCCGCGGGGAAGGCAATTAACAGAAAAGCAGTGGTGTGCACATTTGCAGTGCCCCAAAATCATCATTTGCACATCAAACAACCTCCTCCTTCATCTCTGTCAATTTGCATATAATACCACAAAGGTGCATCAATGTCAAATAGTCTTCATTCCCATGCAGCATCTATGTCTCTTTTGACGGGATGCTGAGGTAGGTGCACCTGAGATACACAAAGCTCTGAGTAAAATGAAAGGATAGGGGGTCAGGTAATGAATAAGAGACTACTACTAACACTACCCCCGCTCCTCGAATCAGAAGGGAGAGTGTGTCATACTGGGGGATGTAGTAATCATGGTGAGTTCTCAGAGAGATGAAGGCTGCTTTCACAAGTGGGTTTTTTATTTATTTTTTTTATCATCAAGATGTGTGACTGTGGCCTGGATTTCGCCTCAGAAACTGAATTCAGCATTCATACAAAATTCAGTGGAAATGAATGTCAACCAAAGTGTAAAAAAGCAGCTACAGATGGGAATGTAGGAATGTAATCAAACAACTCTCCATAGCAACACGTGGCAAGCACTGACGACATCTTAAAATGCTGATGTTTTCAGGCTGAATTCATTGTTTTTCTATGATCTTTTTTTTCTTTCTTTCTGTATCACTGTTCTCTATATGTTCAGCTTTGGTAAACATTCATCAGAAATTGTGAAAATGGAACATTTTAAATAATAAATTCATACAAATGTGTATTATTTAAATAACATAAATGAACAGAAACACACAAAACATACGTGTTAATCAGAAGTCCATAGAGCCACAATGATTCAGTGATTAATCAATGAGTCAAGCAACAGAAAAATGATAATCAAATACTTGAATAACCAATTATTTGTTAATTAGTAATTAACCTTGGAAGAATGGCAGAAACAAATATTTGTTGTCCTTCAAATTGAGAAACATCTGCTGTTTCTACGTCGCATATCATATCAAACTTAATATATTTGGATTTGGACAGAAAAACAAGACATTTAAAGAGCTCATCTAGACATTCAGTAACTTGGATTGCCATTTTTCACAGTTTTTTGACAATTAGGGGACCAAAAAAAAGAAACTATTACTTTAGAAAACAATCCTCAGATTAAACGATGATGAAAATAATATTTGTTGCAGCCTTAAATGCCTGGAGGGTAAAGGCTTCACAATGTGACCATTGACTGTAGTTATGCTTTAACACTCCAGCTAGAATAACACACACTAGTTTAGATGCATGCATTATTCATAGGCTTTCTTTCCTCAGAAGGACACATTAAATATTTGTTAACTTATAAAAGCATCATGCAACACGCCGCACCTCAGGACTATTAATTTTCCACACACGCGTCATTGTAAAGCTCCATCTGCTACACCACTGGTCCGATTAAGGAGAGGAAGGAGGGCTTGAATGTTGGAGGGGAACAGTTAAACCTCACAGACGGAGAAAAACACAAGGGACAGATTCTATATCCACAAATAGAGGAGGCAAGAAGGCAACATGCGAGTGCAGTCTTCTCAAACAACTATTGCAACATCTGAGGTCCCAGTGATGTTATATATTGGCAAGAAGAGCACAACAAAACAAGACACAATGCAAAGTGACTGCTACACTTTGAGCTGTAGGGATAGAACCAGTTAAAATGGACGAACACTGCAAATGTTTGTCGACTGTGGATGAAATGGGACACATTTATTCTGCGTTTTCCCTTTTTGTGCAATGCAGTCTTTGGGATAACTTTCAACATTCTTGACAGGCAAAGTGTGCATTGCATTTGTTGTAGTTTTAATTTGTATTCCTCAAATAGTCCCAATTAATCATCTTTAATCACCAAACACCCGATGTAAGTAGCATTCATTTCATTCTGTGCATGCAGACTAATTACAGAGCCTTATAAATAGAATTGGGTTCTTTTCTGCGGTGATTAATTAGGTTCTATGTTGCTCAATAGAAACAATATTGTATTACAGATGCAAACATGTTGGGAAACCAAACAAATGAACATGAAAGAAACCACATAAAAGATTACGGATGAATCATTATTATTTATGCCGAGCAAGGCAGAGTACATTACACAAACTATTTTCAAATGTGGAATATATAAAGTAAACTAAACTCAAGGAATCAAAATCATTTAACATTCATCCTTTTTTTTTTTTGTTCCTATGTATCCCAACATCATCAACTGCCTCCTCAACTCCAGGGATCATAGATATTTCTTCTAGGATAAAACTCAGGTATTTCTGAAGCCTCAATGGCCATGGTGTTGTCACTAACATTTTAATTGTGACACAACAGTCAACAACCCAATTGTAAAAATGATTAAAGCTATAAATGTGTATTTTTTATAATTGTATTTTTGGACTGATAGCAAACCCTTTTTGACAGATCGTTAACGATTACAAAAAAGTCAGCTTACTTCAAGTAAAACACGTTTAAGCTCTTTCTATGATAGCATTTAAATCAATGACAACCTTCATTTTGTGCGGCTGGTTTGATTTGAACGAGCCATGCTAGTTTACAAGTAGAATATGATCTATTATCATTGTATCACTTTGTGCTAAACTATCCTTGACTGTCAGTAACGATTGATACCGCTTTGAATTCCAAGACTTGAATCTGCCTTATGAGAATTTTGGAGAATTTAGAAAAAGCAACATTTTAGAAGCAACAAGACCTGCCGCAAGCAATTTCCAAGTTTGATTATATCAGCGCTGAAACCGTAAGAGGATGTCAAATTAAAATTAAATTGGGTATATAGCGGCTTTAACTGAAACAGGAACGTTTTTTTTTTTTCTCTGATCAATTTCCTAGGATCTCACAAGGAAGATTAAATTACAAACTGCAAGTATTTTTTATTTTTCAAAAACGGGGGTTGTAGTGTCATTCATTTCTTTAAAAAAAAAGTTTGGATTGCATTGCATAATCAAAAGTTTAGTTGCCTCCTGAGTACACCCAGAAAAGCTTTTATAGCCAACATTGATAAGAACCTCCCAAGAGTTTAAAATGAGTCTTCCTCTCTAAAGTTTTACCTCAGGACACAATCAAGGCCACCGTTATTTAAATCTCTTTGTACCCTTTTGATTACCTTTCATACCTTTAAAATGCCTCTTGTTTTTAGTGGATGAGCCACTGCATCGGGAAGTAATTTAACACTCCAGCTCCTTTCCTCTTGGCATAATTAACATATCCAGTGTGTCTCTAATTAAGCAATCTGGATATGCCCATTAGTACCATGTAAAAAAAGAAATGGTAAAAAACACTGTAAGAATATCATCAGCCATTTTTCTAATCACATTGATGGGGTATCAATTTCCATCTCACCGTTAATTGAAAATGTGTTTCAGGGATAAAAACAATATATTCTATGCCCCGAGGACACGATTATTCTAGTGATTGAGCAAATCAGGGATACAAATCAAGATGTGGAGGCTCACTTCGACAAAGCCCAATGTTCATCTTGCGAATTGTAAAGACAGAAATGGGGTGCGAAGGATTTCAACAAGCCATTAATGCAATGTCTGGTCCATCATCCTGCAATGAAAGTCTGCGGCAGACAAGGAATGAAAGGCCACTAAACAAACAGGCAGAGTTTAAAAGGCTGGCTGAGGCTGCCCAGAGGCTCATTAAAGCAGCCCGCTTCTCTTCTTAAAAGCAGCTCCACTGGCAGAGTCGCCCATAGAAACTCCAAACTGACAGAATATTTCATTAGGAGCCTTGAATATTTCATTTGAATACACATCTTCGAATGCATTTCCTCTTTCCTCTCATACATTAGGAATTAGGCGCTGCGACAATTAAACTCGCTCATTTGCATATGAAGAGCCGCCTGTAAATTCTGCGCGCGATGAATGCAATCGTCGCCCGCGTTTGGAACCGGCTTATAGGGATTTAAGGGACGGTGGTTTCGTAGATTCCCAGGCCCAGGGTGTAGCAGCGAGGCCCGTCAACACGCCTCACAACGCTCATTACTTCATACCCTGTCTGAAGTCCGGTGGCCCATAGAAACCAACATCCAGCACCTCCCGGGCCGCCAGCCACAGCATCGCCATGGTAACCGCTCTGCTGCTCGAAACCCCTCATATATATATTTTTCTCTCCACAGCTACATTTCCTGAAGGCTGGTTACAAGCATGACAGCTAGCCATCCAACTGCTGTTAGAGCACTTCAAGGAGAAGTTGTGGCACCGTGCCAACAACTTGATTTTATTTTTTTTCTCCCCCAAAAAAGGCAGATGAAAACTAAAAAATGACAGCTGTGTGATAATCATTTTAGATCTGCTCTCATTAGATCATTAACATAACGCAGCAAATCTTTTTTTTCTAAAATGTGGTAACTATCATTGTATCTTAGCCATTTGGTTTTCTGTAGCTGCAGTTCATTGATGATATAAGCAAACTGCTATAGAGCTCAACCTTAGCATACCGGATTATCATTACAATAGGACAAAGGCTTTGAGTGAAACTAATCAAATTATATTGTTGTTGTTATGAATCATGCATGTATTGAAGTGACGTCAATATGAAAAGGGTATTATTCCACCTTCATACCAGTGAAATTATCTTGTGCATGCAGGCACTATAAAATCATGGACAGTGACACAAGGACTACTTGTACTTTTAGATAACTTAATTTTCTCTTAACAAGGAATTATTTTCTAGTCGTTCCACTCGTGCTATTTGGCAATTAGAATCTGCATTCCTGTCAGCAACACAGAACATGTCTTATAATTAAATTGTATAAAGGGAAGATGATGTGAACAACAAATAAAAAAGGAATTGCCATAGAATAACTACAATGTAATACAAAGCAGATGGATATCACCACAGTTTAATTTAAAGCTCTTTATTAGGAACCACTTTAAAAGGCTCAAAATGCCTCAATTTAGACCCCAGCTGCAATTTTATGAAACCCTTTTGGTTTGCATTGCAATAATCCTGGCATTCCCGTTTAGTTAATAGAGATGCCCACAATCTGACGCAAGCATTACATTGGCTATTGTTCCTTTTGTTCAAGGACATGGAGACATCACTAAAGCTTCAAAGGTCAACACTCAGATACCAACATGTCTCCTACAGCCATGGTAACTAAAATAATAGTCTGCCAGATTTATGATGGCAGTAACGTGGCTCTGTATATGTATACCATCATCCTCACCCAATTAATATTACAAATAATTGCCTTCTTTTCTGATTTTCAGTGTCCACTTTCTATATCAGGAACTTGTTATTGCAAATGACAATTCAACCGACGTGACAACAACCTTTCAACTTGCAACTTACCAGCTGCCAACACCTCAGCATGCGCCACCTTTAATATTAAAATAAGCAACAGTGACAACTCTGTTAAGTTCAGCACTGCTAAATGTAATTAATTGTTTCAACAGCATTGGTCATTTATTCAGAATGCATTGTGGACATTTAACATTGGATAAGCCATAAAGCTTATCTTCTACTTATTAGGATACTATTTTCAATTAATGTTATAATATAATAATAATCAACTGACAAGATTAGCAGAGGTGATGCGGTGATTAAAGTGCCAATAAATTGCCAAGTTGAAACGATAACAGGTTTAATCTAAATTAACAGCTACATGCACAGCAGGTAATCGAGTACCCAGGTCACCAGTACAGGAGAGTTAGCTGCCACGATGTTGCCTGCATTATCGTGGACACACACAGACACTTCCCCAGTAAGTGTTCACTGCATCAATTGGTTTAGTTGGGAGGTAGTCAGCGGTGCGTCTGCCTGGCATAATGTTACTCTGTCAGTTGTTCTGCCAGCGTATTGCAAGCCTGGCGGGCAGCCATATGTCTGACAGTGAGGATGTACTTAGTAATGTTAAAGCTGTGAATGTTGCAGTGCTGTGTGTGTACAGTTTATTTGTCTGTGAATCAATGCTACATTACCTCAAGAGCCAAGCCAAGTCCTCGTATCTTGTTTGCCACACGCTGCTAGCAGGAACTTTATCTCAGTCTCACCTAAAGTGGGCTGACCTTTCTGGTGGACCAGCTGCTGCTTAGAAGTGTTGCTCAGAGGAAACTGATTATTACAATGTTTTGAAGGGCCTTAAACCAACACTGCTGGCTTGTCTTTATAATCTTTATTAATATGGGTGCCACATCATCAACATGCTTGTTCCATTCCTTGACTCTTTTTGTCTCTATACAGGGACAACAGACATTTCTAGGGCGGCCTGGCTCCCTGATCTAGTACTGTGGTCCAGCCTCAAAAAACATGTTGTTGTGAAGGCTCCCTTTCCCTGTCCTGTAGATGGGTAATATGAAGGGGACGCACATTTCCCGCTTCAAACACTACTTTCCAGCGGCTGCTTTGCAGTTGACTATCATGAGCTTGTATTTGTAATCATTTTAAAAACACACTGCTGTTCTCAGAACTTTCCATTTACAATGTGGAGCTGGCACCATCTGCTACCATTCTTACCTCAACAAAGAAAATGCTTGAATTCTCTTAAGAGGGATTCATGAAAAATGATAACCCAATCTAAATACAATAAAGCCACTTAAAATGTAATATTTTTTATTCAGTCTTTACCGATTCCTTTTTTTCCCTTTGTGTAGCCTTATACTTAACAGTGGTCATAATCACTTCCGACTGAATCATTTGTCTTGTGATGGTTTGGTTTTAAGGTTTTCTGGAACAACAAGTATACATATTAATTCAAACAAATATTCTAAATTGTTGTCGTACTGCCTCTTCATGAACCATTTACATTTGTTCTATAAAAGCAATCACGTTCAATTTATATCACAGACGTGTTGCTTTCCACGCCAGTGAATTTTCAAATGAGACTAGATTTAGTTGAGTTCGATTGGCTTCGTCGTAAGGCTGACGGTTTATTATGAAAGCGGGAAAGCATTTTCAAAAAGTTGTGTCTATGGAAGCGCCGTTGTGGGTATTGCGATAAATATTGCATGCTTCAGATGTGTTTTATTGGACTACATATGACAGCTGGCCTGGCGTGTGAAACTGCGGTACATCTCGATGATGCTTTTGGGTCAGAGACAGACCATGGCGTCTCTGAGCAAAGAGGAATCGGATATCAAAGAGCTGCCTTGGAGAGGCGACACGGAGGAAGAGGGGCTTATCATGTCGATGCTTGAAATATTTATTTGCTACAATAGACACTTACAGTTGCTGTACTTCAAGTGTGACATGATTGAAAACCACTGCAAGGCATTAATGTTTCACATGTGGTTATGGGGGAAAGATGAACCAGACCCTTTTGTTATTATCATTCTCTTATAAAGTCAACAAAACACATGGAGGTAATAAATCATTTAGCTCACTTTTCTGCCTATTTTTCTGGCTTGACAGTGTTGTTCACTGAACATATTGTTTCAAGTGAAAGCGCCGCCTAAAATGAATTCTTATTAGCCATCTAAAAATAGTCTCCTGGTTTCAGGGTCTCGGCTGCCTGTAATCTGACAAGCACAGAGGGAGCGTCATGACCAGCCAGCTGCCAAAACATCAATGAAAAACATAAGGAATATGGGCATTATCTCATGTGGAATATCAGCTCTTATGACAGAGGACTGCAGTTGTGGCATTGATTCTTGCATCCTTTTTTTAAAATCACAGTTTCATTCACATTGCTTTGCCACACAGGGAGAATTCAGTTATTGATCTACGAATGTGAGTTTTGGGATCTGAAAATGAACGGACACATTTATTGAAAGGGAGCATGGATGTTTCTATGTAATGTTCAACAGCATGGTGGGTTTTAATTCATTCATGTTCACTCTACAGCTTCCTCATTTTTCATTCTCTCTTTGTTTGTCATTGGACTGCCCATGTCATTGTCATGTCATTTGTATCTCTACATCCAACCCAGAATAATGTGCTTTATAAAGCAATCGCAACGCCTCTATCTACCGTTTATCTGCGCATTGTCTGCCTGTTTATGTGTACATGTTTATTGTTACTGATAACATCTCATTACCAAGGTGTTCTTGCTGGATGGCTTTCCACTTGTGTTAGGGTCAGCAGCATTTGTGTTATTGTCAGCATTAATATTCTGAAAACACAACTGCTGGAACAAGCCATCCATCCTGAAAAGTACACCACGCTAGTGCAGGAACAACATATGAAAAACAGACTCGTACATCATTTCCATGTCGAGTGGCCATTGAAAGTATTCAGCTCACCTATCGTGAAGGTCTTTGAAATTGCAGAAGCAAATCAAGGCATCAAAAAGAAAAACATGTGCCCCCCCGGGGGGGGGAAATAAAAGCAAATAAAATAAAAAGCAAATATGGACGGCATTTCGTCCAATTGATTATATTTGTAAAATATGCCCAGTATGATTATAAATCTGAATTCCTAAATTCGTTTTTTGGGTGACAGGTACCTCTAACCATGAGTAACCAATGAGTTAAATACTGAAATGCAAATGTTCTGTGAAAGATTGACAACTGTTGTTACTTTATTGGCAAAAAATAGCTTTTATAAGAGGACATTTCCGAGTAGTATTCCTACACACATCAATGTAAAGTGTATTAGTGCAGGTAATGTGCAAAGTAAAAAGCTTTAATGCATTCTTGCGGCGAATATTTTACAGACAGTCATTATTTAAAAGGTAAAGAGAGACTAGATGTGATGTGAATGTTTTAAAGTCGAAATCAGAGTTAGTGTGATAAATACAGAATCTGTTAAAGAAAACTGGAATGAATCTGCATTTCTATGACTTAGGTCCCCGGATCTGGAATCAAACAACAATGTGATCAACACACATTCACAGAAGAAATACATGGAGAGCTAAAAAGAGCCAACTGCTTTGACAAAATCTGCATCTTGGAGCACAATCTGTCTCCCTGTATTCCCTTGTAGTTGAATTCACTATGGGCCAGTTACTATGTCTGAAGTGCGACAACCTGGATTCCAATCCACTGGAAAGAAGCTGGGTATGCAGGATAACAAACTGCACCAGGGATCTCAGCAAGGATTGGTTTTAACACACGCACCAATTACAGTGAGCACAGCGTGCATCCTTTTCCAAACACTGCTGAGCGCGCCACACACCCCCTGAGAAAACATCTGCTTCTGTACACAGATCCCAATTTCTCTCTCTCTCACACACACACACACACACACACACACACACACACACACACACACACACACACACACACACACACACACACACACACACACACACACACACACACACACACACACACACACACACACACACACACACACACACACACACACACACACACACACACACACACACACACACACACACACACACACACACACACACACACACACACACACACACACACACACACACACACACACACACACACACACACACACACACACACACACACACACACACACACACACACACACACACACACACACACACACACACACACACACACACACACACACACACAC
The DNA here is from genome assembly GCF_036324505.1 of Eleginops maclovinus. Lineage (NCBI taxonomy): Eukaryota > Metazoa > Chordata > Actinopteri > Perciformes > Eleginopidae > Eleginops > Eleginops maclovinus. The sequence goes on along the minus strand of NC_086352.1, from coordinate 10,392,751 downwards.
ACACACACACACACACACACACACACACACACACACACACACACACCTTTGTGTAACTGTAATTTTGTATCGTTGCTGCATAAATTCAGAAAGTAATTTGCCAATTTGACAGAGTAAAAAAACGATCACTATTCTGATTAATGTGTGCTCACAGAAATAAATCTCACCTTCCTTCAAATGCAGATCAGTTATGTGATTCTAGATATTTTTCACAGATATGGTTGCTCATTTTCTTTTACACAGAGCCTCAGGTGTCCTCTATGGGATCCTGTTAATGAGTCCTTCAAAACTTCCTGGAAGATGCATTAGGGGTCGTAACTTTCAGTTGGTTAAGGCAGCAATAATATGTGCACGTCATCTGCATTCATCTGAGAGATGTGCTGCTCGTTTCCCAATTACGACCGCATAGGAGCCGCAATTAAATCTTCCAACTCTGCAACAACTTCTGGTAGAAGTCCGTGACCTTCTGTGCCTCCTGCACATCAAACCGTTTGGCTACTCCATGTAGATTTCAAGCTTATACACTCAAATCACGCTCACTCAGATTATATAAGGACCAATGCACACTGAGCCTTCTAAAATATCTCATGGCCATTTTTTTCCTGAAGCAAAACTCCAGTCAATCAAATTATTTTTCTTTTTTTTTGTGCAAATTGGATTATTATGGAGGCCTGACCGTCATGTAATCATGTACCATAAATGTGTTGAAGAGACTGGATGTGGGATAAAACATTTCTTTGTCATTTTATTAACAACAAAGATTTGTTGGTAGATTTAGGCAGAACTCAAGGATATTATTGTATAGGGTGTATCATTACAAAAAATAAAAATTGGTAACAAGGATTTCTCATTTAAAAAGAGTTATAAATCAAACATAGAAAAGGGACAGTATCTTCCTGTGTGTCTAATTTGGGGTGCTGCTGTTTCATTGTTTGGATGCTGCATACAGTCTTTCTGCTTTTGGACTTTGTACCTCCCACACAATAACAGGAGTTTTCTCCAAGGGAAACTGGATACTGGCCATTATTGAAGCCGCAGGTCTAGTGGCAGTGGTGCAGTAGGTTTGCAAACCGTTGCTACATTCATGCAAATGTGACGGCATTCATTCAAACTTTTCTGTTGGGGAATAAAATGCTACTTGCAATGCATACAGCAATAAATGAATGGGTACTTCTTAGATGAAATCTTTGATTGTCCTCGCCCAATGCCAACTGTTTACTGACTCAGCAGAAAATGACAAGCAAAACCTGTATTGAAGATGGTTGAAAGAGTGCTGATGACATGTTGGTTGACTTTTCAGAAAAATTTAACTAGAAGAAAAAAATTGTAATCCCATTTCTGTTTGAACTGACTCATCCACTATCCAACACCAAGGAGCAAATTGATGTCCAAACAGGATGATACCATTTCTTTCCAGGCAGAAATATGTAAGGCTGTCAAACCCACTTCTGCATCCATGACTCGATAGTGACTATGTAGGTCAACACTCTCTGGCAGACTCTTTATGCTGAGGGGGGTGTAGCTGAACATTGTAGAGGAAGCTCATGCACAGAGAGACATAGACGCACACACACCCCGGAACCATTAAAGACTAAACACAGTCAGGACAGGTACTAAAGGGGAGCATCTAAAGGACTTGAAAGCAGCAGACTTTGGCTGGACGATGCAGTGACATTGACTGGACTACAGAAGGATAATGTGAGAAGCTAGCATAGGACGCTCTATAGATTCAAGCCATGCAGAAGCAGTGTAATTTTCCTCAGAGATAGGGGCATTCAACACTTAATAATGTTTTGATTGAAACTCACAACATACATAAACTTAATTTACAAGTATCAGAAGGGCCTGACAGTATAACAGACAGATTTCAGAACTCATCATAGCTCCTCAACATTGGCAGGATCCTAAATGAAAGAAGAATTATTAAGCATGAGAAAAGCCACAATGCACTGGCCATAAGGCAGGAGTCCCTAATTACCGCCTTGTGGGGCCCAGCTTATCATCAGCAGCAATTTTTGTGTGGCAAATATTCCCACAACAGCCTTTGATGTAATTACTTTCCAAACAGCTCCCCTCTAGCCAATATCCTGTTCTATATTCATGGCTTCGCTTGTTTGCAACGTCACTGGAACACACACGTTTCGCTGCACTGTGGAGAACAGAGACCCTGCAGATCCACCGACACCAAGAAGCACAACAAACTAGACTTGCTACTACGACAGAGAGAAAGCAGGTAAAGTAAAGAATACTGACATTCATAAATGAACAAAAAGGTTGCGCTAACCAATATGTTTACTTTATGAGGAAGCAATGTAAGGAAGAGCTAAGGATGTAGCTCCTCTGAGGAGTCGGAGAAAACTAACCAACCTGCAGTGAGCTTATCGGCAAAAAAACTGAGCAAACAACAACAACAACAACAAGTCACCATCAAGGGTCTTTTTTCCTCAAACCGAGAGGCAAGGTAACTCGTTATTTCTTCTGGTGTTTGGATCCCATTGTGACAATCAGTACAACCAAAATATTTTCATGATTTGTCGATTATACAAATGGCCATTTTCCTATCAAAGTGAAGCACAAATCTGCATACATTTTCTTAGAAAAACTTGAAAGTTCCAAGGCTTAACAAAACTGAAAGAGCGAAGGAGATAAAAGTAAAGCAAAGGAGAAATAGAACTTTTTGTTGCCTATCTGAGATCCAACCTCATTAATGCTAATACTCTTCTTTTTTTAGAGTCATAAAACATTCAGGTATAGTGTTTTCTTTTAAAGTGACTTCCATGATTGTGGCTTCCCATTCTTCTTTTGTCACTGATGTTTCTATAGAACAGGGTTAATGCCACACGTCTCCAGGTTACATGGATCAAAATGCTATTACATTTCAATCGGAGGTTTCAAAAACTCACAATAGCATATCCTTATTTATCAAAATTTGAAAGGCTAACATGAAAAAGGTTCTCAGTGTGTTGTTGTTCAACATACTAACATAATGCCTGACTTACAGCTGAGTGAAAAGCATTTCTGTGCCCTGCCACATTGATTGCGTTTCCAGGAATAAAGTGCCTTATTAACAGGGAAATGTGCCTTTTGAAAAGTTCCTCTATTTATGTTTTGTATATGAAGCAATAAATCAAAACTAAATAAGTCTCATTGTAATGTAGAAGCACCTCTGTTCGGGGGCTTTCATCACTTTTAATGACTCTGCAACATTATTAGTGACCACAGAATGTGTTCAGCCAGGACATTGACCTTGCCAAAAGTACACAGTCCAATTTTACTTCTAGCTTTGCAACAGCCATAATTATCGTTTTGAACCGCCCAATATTATATTGCTAATAGACTACATTAGCCCAAAAGCCTGGGTTCTTCTTGTAGAAAACTGTAATGTCCTGTGTCATAAATGAAGCTCACATACTATAAGTTTTGAAAAGACTGACCTTTAAACTCTATAATTGTCAATGCTTTCATAGATGCATCACCATTTAGATAATGACCTGATGAAATCTGCTTCAAAAAGGACCCTTACATGTTTTTGGGTGGGGTGGAAAGGGGGAATGCATTTCTGCTCACGTAACTTGACAAATTGTGCTTCAAGGTTTCTATTTATATCTTTCTCATCTCAAAGGGAGGGCAGAATCTTCCCAATTCCCTCGCCGTTTGCCAGAGGCTTAGTGTGACATATTGCTAATCTGGTTATTATGCAATTTATCAGTCGTCTCTTTTTTACAGCCGTGCATGGATATTATGCAGGTTTCTTATGAGCGTAACTGCAATAACACTGCGAGGAGCTAATGAGCAGCCGCTACTACTGTTGTAATACATCTCAAGTCACTTCAGGGTATTCTTGTTGCAACAACTTGTTAGTCTAAGTCACTCCATTAAACTAACCAAATTATTTTTTTGCTAATGATATAGAGAGCCTCTCAGGCTGGAACCAATGGATTGTGACCAAAAGAAGGAGAGAAAGAAGTCATCAGAGTCCACTGTGTGACAGCAAATACTTTAGCAAAGAGAAGAGCAGATTTTGCAGCAGCCCAAAAGTCTCACGTAACTGGTACTCTGAATTGATGCAAGGGATCTCTCAGTGAGGATTCATTATTGCCTCTGGCTTCTCTCGACATATGAGATACCGCCAGAGCCAAGAGAGGAAGCTGTTTGTGCAATGTGAGCGCAGGTAGATATGGATGACAGAGCGAGTGGCCTAAAGCAAACATCCTGCTGAACCTTAGATGGTCATCCCTTTTCAGCAGTGGCTGTGTTTTTTTGCGGCATCAGCTAATTAAGGGTGGCCCTTCATTAAAGACGCGTAAATCATACCTTAATGCGACTCGGGAGTCGTGGTTGAGACACTGGGCGGGAAGAATGTGGTCCTCTGATTTAATGGGCACGGAGCTGAAGGGGATATAAGTCTTGATAATGATGGCCAAGTACAGTGTATTGATCACCGCTCCCTCTGGTGTATATGTGGGTTAAAGCAGCCAGAAGCAAATTGAACTGGGATTTCTCAACTGTGTGTAGCTCACACAGAGGCGATGTGGTCAAAATAAGTTGAATAACGTGTCGGTATAAGACCACTAGGGTTGACTTTGTCATTTCTACCAGATGCCCACTCATTTGTCTATCTGGCCACAGCTGTAATGAAAAGTTAATTCAGTATGTCTTCCGGTGATACGTTGTTCTTGTTGGCATGAAAGTGCTTTTCTATACAGGGGAGAAAAACCTGGCTCACATTGCCAAAGATAACTGTCTGGGAAACATTAGCACACAAAGGATTGTAAGTAAGTGTATGATTAGTAACTCTTTAAATCATCAAATGGATAAACATTCACACATCAGCGGATGCCAAGTACTGAATTAATGGTAGACTCTTTTAAAAGTGCAGTCCAACTCCGCTCCACACACTATTCCCTTCCCTGTCACCACTCTTTCATGAGACTGCTAAACGCTGGCAGAAGCTGCACTGGGAAATTAGACAGTTAGAGAGACTCTAATTACAAGACAACAGCGGCAGAAAGTTTGACAGTTAGTGGTTTGGCATTTTGCATTCCCATCATTATTGTAATGAAACATTAAATATTTATCATTTACGAGTCGGGGGGAATCACTTTGCCCAGTGTCATTAAGATTTTGGTTAATTATCATGGCCCATTGGGTCCAGCACCTCCTGCAATGTGCTGCTGCCCTCCGTCCATTACCAACCGTGCAATTATCGACACACTGTCTAACCATCACAGCATTTGCTCTTGAAAACATGTTCATAATCACCCCAAGATGTTGATTTGGCAAACGCTGTTAATGGAAAGCTCCTGCTAGTTTGCTTGGTTTTGAAATCAAAAAAGGCATTTATGAAGACACATGGGAGAGCCATCAACAATTACCTGCAGCTTCCAAATCAGTGTTTCATAAACTGCCTTTCTGTTGCGTTTTCGTCACACTGTCCTTTGAGGTTAAAGGAGAATGATGATGGCCCATCAAGGTGTAATGATTGCAATCTCCTGTCGGTCATATATCTTTTACCAAAGTCTTCTTCTATCATCCCTCCTGATGTTGTATCATTCTCACATTATAAAGACATTGCTTGTACTTCCATACACAATCATTTAAGGAAATCACTCGGACACGTCCACATAAAGAGCAAATGAAAACAGTTTACCGGTCAAGACTGGAGCAAGGCCTGGGGAGGATTCACTTCAAGTGCAGTCCTTTCCTATGTACAATATCATGAGCATAGAATTATGGTAAGTCCTATAAAGAACATTGCTCTTGGATCAAATTAAAGTTGAAATTAATATAACATTGATCTAGTTTTACCACTACGGGTAATAAAATGACAAGTAGCTTATGCAGCATGTATTTGCAATGTTTGATAAATATACTGAACATTTCATTAAGCAATATTCAAATCAGTCTCTAGAAGCTGACAAATTTAACTTATGTTCCATACAGTAAATGTAACTACCATTTTACCGTCAGTGTGTTTCACTGCATTCAAACATTTTATTTAACTTGCTAAATATTTTTACGACTGATGTAAGTACATTCAGAGCAGCCCACTGAAAGTGAGTGGAAGGCCTCGTCTTAATTGATGTCAGTCAGCAGTAACACTCACCAGGGTCCAGAGCATTTTCCCGAATAAAAAGATCTTGTCCCTGTCGAGGTTCACAGCTTCAATCACTTTTCCATCAACGCCAAAGCAAACAAGAGTCGAGAATATCACCATCGGCTCACCCTTCATGAATCATCAAGGCTTATTGGCGTGATTTTACCATGACACATTTTTGCAAGCATATACGCTATGGTAGCGGCTGAGCTACTAAAGTTGTTGCTTCACCGGAAACTAATCTCAACTGCGCAAAGTAATCTCCTCTCCACGCAGCCGAAAAGTCACTTCAGGTAACAGAAGATGCGGTGTAGAAATACTTTATCCAGAAAGTTCCACACGTTGTCACCATTGTCCATACACTTGCACCTATCTAACTTGCGTCAGAAGTCAATTGACACCTCCCACTGATTGGTGACCGCAACCTCCTCCTCTGATTGGCCAGAGAAAACATCACTTTTATTCGTGGGTGAGTGGAAGTAATGTAGGCACCCTCACTCTTTAAAGGGAAATAGTGTGTTATGAGGGCAAGTGAATACAGAAGGAGACTCAAAAATGTGATTTATAATTTAAAATACAGGCCTTTTTCAGCGTTTCCATGTTGTTGGGAGGAGGGGGGGGGGATGATAAGTGTCCTTGTTTTTAAAATCGTTGTCTGCTGTGTAGGACTGTTGTTAGTGCCAAAAAGAGTTAGTTTTTCATTATCAATCAAAACAAAGGTATTTACTTCAGATATGATGATTTTGAGTGTGCATATGTTTACCTTTACTTTAAACACATTTTAACATCTCATGAAAAAACACAATTTCCATTTATTTTTAGATATATACTAGGAATTAGTAGGCCCAATGAGAAAAGCTTCATCTGGCTCCTATAAATGTATAATATCTAAGTACTTGTGCATAAATGTTAACTATATGAAGTACAAGTAAGGCATGTCAAAGGACCCTCACACAGCTCTGCACCCCAAATCAGTTTTGCAAAGCAAAGCATCTTGTGTTGTTCACCACCTCATCTATTGAAACATAACAACACGTGGCAGGTTTAGGTGAAAGATTATAAATCATCTTCACTTCACCCTGATATGAGAGGAGCTATGGGTTTTTGTATGACTTGAAACACACTCCGTTCTCAACGGTACTTACTCATGAAACTCTTTAATTCCATTGAACAAACAGCGTTCATTACAAACATATGGAACACAGGGAACATCACACACTTCAGATGTACTCGTGTAAAAGTATCCAAAGATAGAAGTTTCTTTTAATGTCAGAAGGCTCATTAAAAAAATCTTCTTGTACTTCTTCCTCACATTTGGTTGTAATTGCAACATTTCTGTGGAAGTTTAAATAAATAATCATATTATTTGGCTTGATCTGTCGATGGAAAAATTGAGATTCATGAACATATTTCTACATCACAGAGCTAGAGGCGGTCATATGGCTGCGAACCCTTTCTTTCAGGCCCCTAGTGTGACCAGTGATTACAAACAGTAGGAAGAAGGATTGAACGCAGCAGTGCTTTCCTTTGCCCCATGCCTCTACTCCTGCTGAGATGCAAATGTAACTGAGTGAGTGCTGAGTATCGCGTAACATGTTGCCTGTCTTGTGCATTTACTGCCAGGCGGTAATTACTTGTTTGTTCAAAATCTCCTGCAGAGCTTCTTGCTTTCTAGTGAGCAACTCCTTCCTCTTCTTTAAAGAATTTCCCAGTCAACTACCAAGAAGCTGCAGGTCACATGAACTGTGATCGGAAATGGCACGTTTGACAATCTGTCAGTAGTTATGCAGTAGTCAGCAAGGGGGAGTGAAAAATAAACTCTGTGGGCAATTATTGACATTTCCAGCTTTTTGGTTGTATACAACTTATGATAACCTAATGTGATTTCCTTCACTGCTGCTCTACCTTACATGCCAAATCTAATAGGAAACATGCATGTCACTTAACAGTAAATATGTTGCCTTTTATGACTGGAGGAAAAAACCACTGACTACATTACCAGAGCTCGGGTGACTGCATGATCTATTACGTCATCTTTTGGATGCCAAGAAAGGGCTTGTGGCATTAAATCCTTTAAAAAATAGGGTTTATTCAGGCTTAATGCAGGTACAATGCAATACATTTATTCTGACATGACAGCCTTTGTCATGTAGGTTTCCTCCCTTGCTATTATTTTTTGCTCAACTGTATACTGTCTGACAAAGCTGACATATTAATGTAAAATAATAATTCCACATTTTAGGAAATACGCTTATAAGCTTTATTTCTGAGAGTAGCAAGATCAATAGGACTCTTTTTGTATTGTAAATATATGGGACATCCAGCTGCTAGCTATTGTAGCTTAGCATAAAGCATGAAAACATTGTAACCAAAGAGCTAGCGTGGCTTTAATGGTAAATATGAATAGTATTTTGTGGGATTAAGTTATCTTTTCAAATAAAATGTTGGATGTTCTTGCTCTCAAGAAACCATGTGAACCCTGTCTGTGTTTGTTAACATAAGCCCTTAACATAACCTGCTGTTTGACAACTATGGGGCTCAGTAAGTGGTAAACTGTCCAACTGGGCTGAAACACTGCAGCCATTTTTTCATTGTACTCCGGCTCTAAGTAAGATCATGTTTTTATTTCAACCCCTAAGTGCTCTCCGGTAGATAGTTATGGATTTTCAGAGATCTCTGCCAGTAAGGCCAGCTGTTCTTAGCTTGCTTTCTGGAAAGCCCTCCAGAGCCCCTAATGCTCTTTTTTCATTCATTACACTCATGTAGAAACACGAGGAACATTTTGTACACCACAGTGATGTATTATGGCCTCTACATCACAATGAAAGACACAACATGTTTTGTGTTGTTTTGTCATACATGTACATGATTAAAAAAAATAAAAATAGATCTATGATCTACAGTACATTTATCCTCAGTTAATTGGATGACAAAGTGCAAGAGTAAATAGCTCCTCATGCTAAAGGGAACAAAAGCCAAGCTTCATAACTGAAAAACAATATGGTTTTTTGTTGTCCATAAAGTAGAATAGTGCGTTGATGCAGATTTCTCTTACTGCGTTGCTACAACCAGTTCATCAAATAGCAACAGTTATCTTTCATAATAAAACATCCTCTGATAAATGCAGCCATGTTGACGGATTACAAAATGAGGACAGCTTGCCTAACTTCCCTAAATCACAACACATTCAAGTCCACTCTCAGTGATGGTTCGTTTAACTGTTACTTGTTTGCTACCAATGGCCAAAAAGTGTATGATACAGAGGAACAGAAGTGCATACAGGTACTTGAATTAATAAAACAAGAACAAAACACATCATGAATCCCCACAGTTTCTTTGTTTTGTAGTGTTACTGCAGCAGGTCAGGATTTAAACAAACGTAAAAGGGGTTTTGGAGTTTCACCAGTCCCCATAGAAAAAACTGAACTAATTTCATCCCCAAACACAGCTGTCGACATCCAATAAAAACAGTAATGGAAACCCAGATATAAAAATTAAATGACTTTAGTTTTCTCCAGCTATTCATAGAGAAGGGGGTCATGGAGCTGAATGCCAATGAACAGCTGCGTTTGTTCATTAATCTTATCCAGAGTGATAATCCAAAGTTTATCTGATATGTATTTCGGAGAACAGAGACGCACCACAGGACAGCATGCATAAATTGGCAGAAAAAGCAAGTAGTCCCAACACACCCCACCCCTAAACCCCCCTTGCACAGGACCTAATCTTTTATTGAACAACCTGAACAACACAAATGAGCCCGTGCATCTTTATTTGTAACATTCAAAGGGACCAATCATTATCTTTTAATTACTAGAGCCCAGTAGTGGGGCCCATTACAGCAGAGTAATTAATCTAACTCTTTGGCAAGGGAGGGGATCTCTAGTACAAACAGCCAGTTCATTGGAACTGGTTCTGAGTTGTAATATTTTCACATGAACAGGCACTGAATTGCAAATTAATGGTGCAAGCAAGGACGAAAACAAGGCAGTACAAAGAACCTAAAGTACTCCTGACAAGTACACCACACAATAGTTTATCAGTTACTATTTATTTGATGACACACCCTTTTATTTTCAGGCTCCATTTGCTGAGAAAAGCACTGCTGGCACAATGGCTACAGATAAAAGAGCAAAAATAAATCAATAAACAAAGTGCAAATAAGTTATGATCATAAACAATGCCTTGTGTTCTACACCCCTGTTTATGTACAATATAAATGCTATTTATGTCCCTTGTTAACACATTAGTGGGTGCTTCAGCTATTTCGATGATTGATTAACATGTCAAATTAAATCATTGTCAAAGTAACATTAGCAGGGCTGATATTCCAAACAGTCCAATTACAGCCATTAATTGACTGAACCCACTCAGCTCTCAAGGACAACAGGGGAGTCTTCAGACCACAAAGATATGATTTTGCTCTCTGTAAACACCAATGGTGGTTTATAAAAATATATGTTCTTTTATTTGCATTTTTTTTGCAGAAAGGTCACCCAACTTCCGAGCTCTACAGAGTTCTTCTTGCTTTCTAGTGAGCAACTCCTTCCTCTTCTTTAAAGAATTTCCAGGTCAACTAATAAGAAGCTGCAGGTCACATGACCTGTGATTGGAAATGGCACGTTTGACAATCTGTCAGTAGTTATGCAGTAGTCAGCAAGGGGGAGTGAAAAATAAACTCTGTGGGCAATTATTGACATTTCCAGCTTTTTTGTTGTATACAACTTATGATAACCTAATGTGATTTCCTTCACTGCTGCTCTACCTTACATGCCAAATCTAATAGGAAACATGCATGTCACTTAACAGTAAATATGTTGCCTTTTATGACTGGAGGAAAAACAGGGCTCCTTTTGCAGAAAGGTCACCCAACTTCCGAGCTCTACAGAGCACCATCAAGCTTTCTTAAAGATTGTTCGACCTGCACATTTCACCCACATCAGCCCGGATCACAGCAGCAGCAGCAGCAGCAGCAGCAGCAGCAGCAGCAGCAGCAGCAGCAGCAGCAGCAGCAGCAGCAGCAGCAGCAGCATTGCTTTTAGCTTGATAATAAAACACTACTCGCTACATCCTTAGCTCAAACATAAAACAAAGGAGGGTCCAGATATGGTTCCTGTTACCGTGTGAAGATCAGTAAACTGCCAGAGATGAGTTTAAACAAGTTGTACAAACGTTTGCCACAACACAATTATACTTTGATGCATTATTTCAGACATCGCATTGTGGTTTTAGTTTGTTGGGGAGTTCTTTTGTCTAGTTGCCTAACATATCTTGCCAAGCTAGAATAACAGAGGGGATGACATCAGCACCAGGTGAGTCTGTGCCCTACCACATGACTGACAGGCGATAGGCTCAGTCTCTTTCTGTTAAATATTGAAAATGTGAGTTATGAGTTATATTATGTATAGGCCGTATAACCACCACAGCCCCTGGTAGACCCCCACACAATACAGACTGTGCATCTTGTGCAATAAAACAGCAATGTGCAATAAAGACACTTTTCTTGAAATACTGTGCAGTAAATACTTTTATGTGAAAACCAGCATGAACGTCCCAACATTTTCTATTTTTTCTCAACACCTTACATCACACATGTCTCTTTATTCTGAAGTTGCTGTTATTCTAGTATAAATAATGTTTGCTTTGCTTCTATATATTAATTTGTTAGATTATTCTGTGTTATTGCATACCTTTTTTCTACCTGCTATGCCACTTTTGCTGTAACAAATCAACATCTCCCCACTGTGGGACTGATAAAGGATTTCTGATTCATATTCTGATAGTAGAGGGATAATATCAGTCACTGTATGGAAATTAAAGTTCATCAAGTGAACTTTGCAAAATGTTAATAACCAATCCTACTAAAATACAACTACTGGGGTAATATCTGGGGCTTACTTTTTGATTATGTATTTATCTGCAGTGGTTAAAAAAAAAAATCCAATATCATACTACTTCTGCTGCAGGATCCATTTCCCATATTGGAAGTGGATATTGCAGTATCGATTTGGCATCTTGATATTGCACTTCCATTTTCTATATCAGCAACGGACATTTCAGTATTCATTTCACACAAAGATATGATTTATATGACAATCTTGTAATGGTACATCGTCATAAGGTGCATAATGTTAAATATTGAGTCATAGAACAGTGTGAGTCAATAGGGGCTCCTTCTCAGTTTGCTGATGCATTGAATTCACAACTGTTTTTATCTTCTCTATATCTCTCTCACAAAACGACACGGGTGAGGAGATTTTCCTTCAAAACAACATTAAAAAATGTATATATTCCTTCACATAATGAGATTTACTTTTACAGCAGTGCAACTAATTACAATGTTTGCAAAGTTTTTCATTTCTATTTCAGGAAACAAGAAACCATCATCACCATTGTATGAAGTCAACACTGTATGTACGGCTCAAGAGGAAACGGTTTGGATAGTTGACAGCACTGCGGTAATTTCTCCGGGTCGATCTCCATGTGCGTCTGTACATCGTCCCCACACTTCATACAGGAAATGATTCATCTGCATCCAGAAGAGAAACTGAGCGCCATTTCTAAATTACCTATGAGTTATCTCCTCAATAACTTCTAATCAGACAGCTGCCGTTTCCTCCACTGTAAACAAAAGTAATTACAGTAGATGTGATGGATGGAAAGAATAAGACAGCTTCTGCATGCTCAGGACCATTCGGAGACTCTGTAGAGCAGAACACTTTAATTAGGGACGGCCTAGCCCAGCACAACTGAATGAGTCTGACAAAGCACACATTTCTGTTGCTAAAATAAGCCTTTGCCTATGCACTGGCTTTTGTTTTCCCAAGTTTGGCCCAGTGATTTACTTCAGCGCCTCTGAGGAGGTTGTTTTGAAAAGGGAACAGAATCGAGCATGATATCACTTTATCCTGATTAAAGGTAATGAGATAGGAGAATAGAAGAATAATCAAATATGCAACTGCAGTGTCAGATATAAAGCGATGGCCAACCAGGAGCGTCATCGCTTACTTTTCTCCTGTGTGCACTTGGTGATTGATTATTGTTTATAAGATTTTTAAACTCGGAGCAAGTACAGTACAGTTGGGAGACAAACAAACAACAACGGGGTATATTCAATATGCTCTATATGAACAGGCAGGAGGGGCATGTCTGCTCCAAGTGATTTTATTATATAATATTGACTAAGTTTTGCAAAGTTCAGGTGGCTTAACAAAAACGACATGCTTCTGTGTTTTGGGCACATTACGTTAACACCTGCAATTGAGCGTAAAAAAACTATAGTGGTGGTGATTTATGGAATACATTAATTTGTGGAGCCTAGGAAGAAAAAGCCGAACACATTGTGTTTTTTTTACAGCATAATTTCACCATTTTCTTTGTGGTTTTGTTTCATTATTTCAATTTTTTTTTTTTGCTGGACAGTGAACAAGAGACATTGCAGTTAGCAGTCGCTAATCTCAGGGATGTAAAGATGCATATTAAATGTGACAGTATCCTGTAATAAAGATGCATTTCTTATCTGTTTTTGTTATTAAAAAACGTTTCTGTTATTCAAAAATGAAATAATTCTGGTTTGGTTTGGGGTGTTTAAATGGTTTGTCGTTGTGGTTAAAAGAAAACGGAATGTACTGTTAAATTAAATGAACCTCAAAGCACAGCCAAGTGATTCAATAACATGATATGACACAGACAAGCGATAATTAAACTTTAATGATTTTACAAGAAAATGCTTTTATTTCATTAGAATCCAAACATGCGGAAAAAGATAAAAGATGTAATTCAAACAGTTGAATATGTCCGAAATATAAATGAAACAGTTTTATGTGTCTTTCATTGTTAGGATTTGGTGGCAAAAGCTCTAAGACCTTTGATATGCTTTCTGGCTAAAGTTTGAGCTTGAGGTCATCACTATGCATCTGTCGGATTCATTCATGCTGTTTCCATACAACCATATACTGTTTGCCTTACAGTTAATCTGCTGTTGAATGCTGGCTTTGTTTTGTGCATTTTACATGTGATAGTATAGGCATGGATTAAATAACTTCTTTGAATTGGATCCATATGCATTGTCTTCCCACCTTCTTTTGACCTCCAACTACGATACATCATTAGGGTACCTACACATTGTTCTATAATAAACTCCAGGGGTCCACCCCTCTGTGCTCAGCTGGCACAGCTCCAGTACCTTTTGTACCCATTGCAACTATAAGTCTTTGAAGTTGATTCTCAATAATAACCCGCGACCAGCTCACCTTTTCTTCCCTTTCTCCTGGTTTCTTTAGAAGCTAACACCTATAGCGTGGCACAATTTTAACTGAGCTTTTTTTGCAGAATACTGATCAGAGAGTTGAAATCGCAGCATATTGAAGAACGACACATTCTTTTTATTCGTGGAGGGCATGGAGCTGTGGCTCGTTTGTTTGGCAAATCCTAGTATTTTCAGACGAACTGTTTGCCAAGTTCAGTTAGCAGGAGGGATTTAGATGTTTTATTTCATTTTGCAGGAGCCACAACTTGGATCGAAGCCAATTTCAGAAGCCAAGGTTTCAACCGAATAAGTACTGTACATGAAAAAAGGTCAGATGCAGTTTGCACCTGTGTAGGTACGAAATCCAAGCAGGTTTGTGAACTCATGCATTCTGATAGTAAGTACATGTGTGTTTGATTTTGAGTAGAGGAAAAGCAATTGCTGATGTTTCAAAAAATGCATCTTTCATATCCAGTTGCAGGGAATGGATATTGTGACAGTCAACCAATCACAACAGAAACAAGTTAATGAACACAACATACACAATCATCTTTGAGACCCTGCCCTATGAAAGTTATTTTACAGGTTAAGGTGCATACACAAAACATGTGTGCAATTTTACCAATTTAGAATATGAATATTTTCCCCAGAAATGTATTACAAATCCTGAATAAAATAACCTGAATTCAGTATCGCCTACCTAAAGTGAGTACAGCATTGGTACTTTGGTAAAACTTTTATAAGTAACCTTTTCTATAAAAATCGAATGAAATTCAAAACCCTTTTTAAGAGAAACTAGTGCTCGTTGAAGAACAGATGGACATATTCACCCAGCATGTAACGCCCCTTTACTCAGCAACAGGCACTACCGAACAGCCTGAGTGTTACATTCATTCATGTTTCCAATGCTTACCTGAATTTGTAAACATCTGTGGGGATCCCAAGACCTTCCCAGGCTGATGTGAATTTGATCTGCAGGGGTCTCCTCTCAGTGCCCCAAACACCTCCACAAGGAAAAATCCTGCAGTCATCCTGATCAGATGCCAATATTACTTCAACATTTGATGCAAAGTAGCAGTGCAGCAACTCTGAGCTGTTATTCAATTCTAATTTGTGTCACTACCCAGAGCTTTGGAAATCTACTTACATCTACAAACAAAGAGGTTTTCTTTCAGACTAAGCCCCCCCTTCAGCATGAGAATGAAATGTCCGCCGTATTATGACTGCCGTACAAATCCTTGCTCTTATTCTCTGTCTTGCTGCTGGAAGTATTAGTTGTCTTGACGCAGCTTTTTAACATAGAGTTATCAAAAGGACTAATGTGACATCTGAAATCTCTGTGTACATATTCACAGCTGGTGTTCTTGAATTTTTCGGATTGAGGCTTTACTTCTCAGAACCTCATTGCCTTTTTTTCTTTCATTGTAGTTTGACATGTCTGCCCTCCGACCAGAAACCTTCATTTTTGACTCTCCTAAATCCTTACATCAACATCTCATACCCAGTAAGGCTGCTTGCCATTCAGGGTTGAGGGTAAGAGTGTTAAGAATTCAGGTGCTTGCACATTTTTCTGTTTCTTCTCTCACTTTAACATTGTGATTCACACAAGGAATTTTTATCTAACCTCGAAAGCAACTTACTTTTGTCCTTGCAGATAATACAAGTAAGGACATATAGCTTTTAAAAGTACATGTGGAAAAGAAACAAAGACCTAAGGAGGTTTTCTTGAGATTTCTTCACATCTAGTCTCACACAAATACCCTTTGTCTAATAAGGAGGCGTAATTAAAGGGCAGAATTTTAGTCTCAAACGTTACACCTCACCACTGAAGTGATTAATGAAACATGGAGGTGTAATTGTCTGAATGTGTTATGTTGTTAAAACATTAACTTGCACAACCCCATAGACTATAATGAACATTATACTTGTGTTTGACCCTTTATACAAGACTGCTGTCACACATTAAGCCTCTTCACACTCAACCAGCACTACACTAGAATTCTTTACTGCATTCACTTAGAGCTTTGCACATAAAAATAATTTAGAAAAATAATAAGTGGCTTCTTCAGGGTTCAAACTTCAGGCTGTGTGGGCGAGGTGGTGTAGTTTTATCTTAAGTTTTCTCATTTGGTCACCTTTTAAGAGTTCGGGGAATTATCTGACATTTAGGGAAGTATGCATATTCGCTTTTATGCTGAAAAATTAGCTGAGAGGCTGGATACCACTCACACTTATATTTACCTGTTCAATAAAGCTACAGACAGAAGGCAGTTAGCCTAATGTAGCATAAGCGCTAGAAGCAGGCGGTTGGAAAACAACTTTTTCAGAGGTTTAAAATAAATCCTAAATGTTGTCACCTTCAAATTATTTGTGAGTTTAGGTTTTAACCATTTAACAGACCCAGGCCACTTGTTTTAATCTGCTTCCAGTCTCAATGCTAATTAAAGCTAAACTAAGCTAAGCATATCCTGGCTGTAGCTTAATTTTTATGGAAAAAAATGCAATTTTGGCAATGCAGGAAATAAACACATCTCCAAAATGAATAAATAATCTTTATATAATACTTATAATAATAATCTCAGGTTAAAAGGGTTGTAAATTGTGTTTTAGAGAGTAAGAAGGACTGCCAATAAATTCTATAATAATTCATAGGAAACCACATAATAATAATGATCCTACAAATCACTTCAACGGTTGTTTAACAATGTTTAGAAATGTAATGGAGATCTTAATAAAGTTAAATTGGAACTAATCCATGCTAATTCACGTTATATGTAACATGAATATTTTCTGAGAATTAATATTGGTCGCAGTATGCGCTTCTTAATACCCCTGAAACACTATCGCAGTTGGTTTGCCTGTTTTATGTTTCGCTCCCGCCTCTGCATACTAAATACATTATCGAACCTCCTCAGGAGAAATAAAACACAGTGTAAAATGCTGGCAGTGTTTTCTCCTGAAGCGGTGAACAAACCCAGCAGATCGTAAAAATGATGCAAGGATACTCACAGTGAGCAAAATTCCCAGTAAGTGTTTACACACTGTGCTTACATCCAGAGTTAACCGACTACTGGCCACAGCCCAAGCTATTTACATGCACCTTGATAACTTGTGATGGAGTATCCCAGGATTCCATGAATAAACCAATTACACAGTGGTCTTCAATCCTGGTGCTGGTTTTCTTTACTACCGTGTGCTTAATTGCATTCACTTGCTGTCCCCTGGTGTGAATCAGTCCCTGATTAAAATGCTGGAAAGCGACAGAGCTCTGGACTTTTGGACGGAGAGCCGTTGACCTCAGGTGTCCCGTCCCAAACCGAACATGGGCCACTAGCAGCCAGGTGCATCCTCTTTACTTCACTGAGTTTTCTTCCAATAGTAGGGACAGAAAGGATTCATGCAGTAGTAGATATTTACTAAAGAGCACACTAAGCATTTACTGTGTACTTAAATTTAAGGAGCACAGCTGGCCCTATTTCAGTCACTTCTTTACTGGGACCTCATGTTCAAATTAAGTCAAATGCAGAGTAGCAGAAGTGTGAATATAAATCTACAGCATGATTGGACCACAGTATGAGCCAGGGTGTGTGAGCTCTGCAGAGGGAGGGGACCTCGCTGGAAAATTTGAGTACTGGTGTTCTCTCTCGCTCCAAGATACTGTTTAATCCTGCCTGCATTGATTACACATTTTTGAATCAGATAATTTGAGTGGAATTGACTGCTGGAGATTGTTTGTCCAGTCTGTTTTTCAGCCATAAATAGCCATCCAATAAAGTCCAAATAACATGAGTGTGTGGCATAATAAACTGATCAAATTTACCAGAGAAATTAGTTTCCCCTCTCTGTGGGACTTTAGTGTATCTGCGCCTCCGGTGTGTCTTAGTTCTTAGTTTCATTAGGTTACCTGCCATGTTGTACACTGTGAAAATGCGCAGTGTCTTCATTATCACCAGTCTCAAAACCGCCGCAGCGCCCTTACAATAAGTGCTGATTGTATCTGTTAGCTATCTAGCTAGCTAGCAAGGTTCACATTTGCGGTAACATATCAATACAGACTTCCCAATTAACCCATTAAAATAAACAATGTCTTAATTTCAACAATGGTATAGTGGTATGTTGATTAAATAATAGTTTTATTGGGCTTTGTTCAAAAGAGCAACCACAACACATCTTAAAACTGCAAATGTAAGTAGCCTACGTTAGCACTTGAGACACAGCCCTTTCCATTGTGAGCATTGACATCTTTACCTGAATTTGCGCTGCTTCAAGTAAATCTCTGTCTGTGTTTCTATTTTGTAAGCTCTCATGCAAATTAGAAATGTTAGTAAGCCTAAACACAACAACAAGCCTTTAACTGCCTCAAATTTTAGTTTGAATTCTATAAAATGTTCTTATGTGTGTGACGTAGTTGGCAGTGGGTGCAAATCTGAACCCCGCCAAGCGTTTAATTTGGGCAGATAAATTAAAATGCAACATTAGCATCTCAAACATTTATCCTCTTATGCTCGGGTCTGTGAGAGGTGACATTAAGTGTGATCAATTACGCTTGTGAAGTAACTTGAGTAAAGAATGCGAGTTGGCAGGCTGTTTATTTGATCAAGTTTAGACTGAATTTGTAAGTACAGAGTTACTTTGCTAGACACAGTCTTCACAGTCTGCACTCACTGCCCCTTATGTTGCAACATGCTAAATAGCATTCAACTACAAAGAGCCGTAGAACGGGGGGTATTTCTGGACTAAAACAATCGAGTTCTTCTTAAAAACAATAGTCTCAAAAGATATAGGTATAATTCACTGTAATCTGTAATAAAGTGAGCCAGCCAGAGCACATGTACACAAAAAGCATGGGCGACACAAGCCCACCCAAAGTTCATATAAAGCTAATATGTAGCCTCAGTAAAAACCTTTAGCCAAATTAAGTGGGTTTCTTTCATAGGCCACCTATTTAGTGAGAAATTTGAACCGAGTTTTAAAGTTTAAAAGTATATTTATTTGTTTTAATAACATGGATGTCTCCACCTTGCCTTTTTCTACAGTAGAAGATATTCATATGTTTTTCCCTCTTGATTGCTAATAGATGGTGAATTGTATATGAATATTTTGAAGGTAAAGTCATTTGGAATAACGTTTTTTAAAGGTCTGACGAACTTCCAAATGCATGGGTGCTTGGCATTTGCATTTTTTGTCGCACCAGAATGATCACTTCAATCCTCAAGGTATACATTCAGCAATGAGCTTATATTTGATCAAATTTGGTTCCCTGTTCTGTTTTTATGATTGCTATTATTTTCTTTACTTTTTAAGAACCACTTTCTCACGTCTCCGCAATCCGAAATTTCAACCAGCCTCATGTCCCTTCTCAACTACAATGTAAGATTTAGAAGTCTTTGCCGACATTCAGTTTAAGGGGACCAATGACTCCGTTCTTCTGGCATTTTCTTCCTTAAATCCCATGACATTTTTCATCCCCCACTTCCTGAATGAGAGAAAAGGCACTTCTCAGAGGGGCTGAGCAAATAAACCCCTCTTTGGGCCCGAAGCCACTAATCTGTAATTTGATTTCAGGCGGGTGTCTGGGCCATGAGGACACACAGCAAGGTCAAGGGCTACTGTACAGAGAGATCTGCGCGTTTGGGCACAGCCTTGGGTTTGATTAACAGTCTCATCCAGCTTAGGAAGAGGACTAAGTATGTGTGTGTGCTCCTGTGCATGTGTGTGTTGGGAAAAGGTGTTCCTAATACATGTCAGACTTGATGCAAGGTAGCTATTTCGCATATGGCAGCGACAAACAATCACAGAGAAAATCCATTATTCAAAACAAGTAAAACTGTTTGGGATGACTGAGCATCTGCAAACACAGAGGGATTAGCTCTAAAATAGGACTGCGTCTAACCGGGAACAATTCAACATGTCATTGTTGATCTGCATGTAAATGAAATATTTGTATTGCTTTGACCATAATTCATGTTTTACTCATTATGTAGAATAGTCTAGTCGGCAGATAAATCAACTAATGGAAAAGTGGAAGGATGAATTCGAGCAGCATGGCTAATCCTGTGGGTGAAGAAATGTCTGTAATAAAGTCAACCTTGTTCTGCCCGAACGAGCACAAAGTGGCCGCGGGAATGGGACCAATAATTACCAATGACCAGGCAGTTTCACCATGTCTCTTTTATGTAAATAGGCACTGGGTTATCTTACACAAATGGCTTTGGCATTCATACATGAACATATGGCACATGGACATGCTCAAGTACCTTAAACAAATGGAATAAAAATACAGCTACTAGGCAGGAAAAGATTAAACATTCCACAGCAGCAGTAAAAATGTGTTCATTAAAAACAGTTTCTTACATATAAGGCTGTCAGGTCAGTGAGGAAATCAGGGTGTATCCTATGCACCATTTGCAGTTTGTTGGAGCTTAGCTGGCATTCAATTTCAATTGCCTCAAGTTACTGAATATAGGAGAGCGGCACACACTGACAGGTACAAGTTACTCCAGCGACAGACGCTAATTAGCAACTGCAGGAGTAATGGGAGAGCCAAGCTCCCTCTCTGGCAGAGAGACAGTGATGGCAACTGAGGCAGGGTCATCTCTTTAAGTGTCTCACTTCCTATTAGACAGGAGATCTCTGGCACATGCCCCATCACAACCCATACGGAGTGATGTCAGCGACGGAGAAAGGATCCTGTCACATCCTGTAGTTTTCAAACAGAGCTTCTCTCTTGCATAGTGCATAAAACGACTGCGTTTACTCACTGCCGCGGCCCTCCATTGACAGAAAAGGGGAGAGAGGGCAATAGAAAATAATGGCACATGATGTGTTTATGTGTTTTGATGGAAACTCGGGGGAAAGTCATAGAAAGAAGATGATGGACTCATCTTCTGCTCAGCGAGGCTTTGACATTCTGTAGGGGGACGCTGGAAATAGTCTCCAGGTTGATGGATAGGTGGAGTGGGATTACCCGCCAGACTCATCTCCTACCCGCCGTCTGGCCCGACTCCTGGAAAAAGACACAAAAACACAATAGGTATGATGTCAGGCTGCTCACCGTGGGAGAGGTTATTAACTTTGAAAAATAATGAAACAATGCAGGCCTGTCAGAGTAACCAACAGCTAACCCAATTACTAAAACAGAGGTAATCCCACTGGTAAACCTCGGTCTCATGTGCAGATTACAATACTTTTCCACTATTATCGTCATAAATAATTCAATAAAAGTGAAGAAAACGGCAAACAAAGCAAATTTAGCATTATTAAAAAAAACAATCACACCAAGTGGAAGCTGCTTTTCCAAGGATGCTACAACCTTCAAGTCTCTCTCCACCTACACATCCTCCTCTCTGTTTCACAAATGTCTTTCTGAACTTCTAATGCTTCTCCTCACTCGTAGCCCCTGCGGACCACCCCACCGCTGGCACTGCGAGAGAAATTGTTCTCCCTGCATCATTAAACAGTTTGAATTAACTTGGGTGGAATTTAATTATGTCACACATGAAGCTCTTCTACTTGAAGCTTTTAAAAGCAATATAGTTTGCTATATGCTTGGAGGTTTGGCTTTTAGAAACATTATTCAAGTCAGTCAGCTATATCTGCCTGCAACTGGACTTCTAAATGGAAATGGCACACTTGCCCATCACGATGGATCTTTTAATTTGTGTTTCCTGAAAAAAATGTCGTCATAAATTACCTGCTTGTGCTCTGTGTCGCATTAAGACCTCAGCTGTACTGGTCATAAATCGATTTAGATATACTGCTAACTTCAACAGCTTTGACTCTGTTCACACGCCTCCTGAGCACTTACTGTGTCTATGCTAATACGTCCTCACAGGATATACACAAATAGTTCTGTTAGTGAGCTTCTCCTACCTCCTAATTGACACTCATTATATCCCCTTTATTACATCCTAGGCTGATGCGATGTGGATATATCCTAAATGAAACCCTAAGGGCATTACTAACAGCTTCAGAATGTCAAAGCGAGAACTGAAACAGGAATAAAGTATGTCAGTCTAAATGATAGGAGTGTTTGCAAATTGCAAAACTCGCTGAATAATATCTGTTTTGCGGAGCAGCGCAGGATTTGAAAGTGGAGTCTGGCTTCCATTTGCTCCCTGTCAGAGGGTAATCCAACTTATCCATCACCCAAATGAACACAACACAATTTTCACACATGCATTTTCTCATCAGATTCAAATACCCCTACGGCCCCCGAGAGAGATCTCAGCATCTGTATTTCAAAGAGCAGCCCTGCTAGCTGTTGAGTCCGGAGGTCATAGGTGAAATGAGAGACCTTTACCGAGACACTGGATGAACATCTGCTGCAGAGTAATTTAGAATCTCACAGAACAACAGGGACAAGCAACCTGAAACGATTTCTTCTTTTTTTTTTTTTCTGGGATTGTTAACACAGGCAATCAAAAAGTGAACTCCTACTTAAGTGTTTAACAAACAGCTTCTCCCTGGCTGGGAATCCAAAGCAGCCTTGGCAGGGCAGAACCGTTGGCGCACTCCAACACCTGAGACGCAAGCTGATGGACAGATTCATTTAAAGCAGGTACACCAGATTGCACACTAATTTACTCGGGCTATAGGAGATTGTTCATATGAAAGATACAGCGGCACAGAGGATTCAATCTAATGAACCGTTGAAAATCCAAACATTTCTTTCCTCATCTACATTGAAATGTAAGTGCCATACTTCCTGCGCCCTGTCGGTTACTTTTTATATTTATATTCTTGCGGAACATCACACCTAAAAACAGCAGGCCTGCTGCTTTTAGACACCGACAGAAAAACAACAGCAATCTGAGGGACTATCAAAGACAAAATGCAGGCATGGGACTATGAAAGTAAATGTTTGGGAATAACCTTGGGAAGTATTCAGGATACTGAGGAAGCTGCTAAACTTTGGTCATTACCAGATGATCAAACACACCATGACAATTTCTCTGTATATAATGGATAATTATACCATTTCAGATTTGCTTCTATGGATGCATTTGCCTTTCAACAAAAGGCCTTTACATGCTTCAATATACAGAGAGCTAAACTGGAAATAGGATCCCGTGGGAGTGGCGGAACAAAAATGGTGGGGTGTGGGATATATCTACTGTAAATAGCGGTTAGTACCATCAGTGTGGGAAGAGATATAAGAGGCTATTATTATAAGGCTTAACGATGCATTGTACTACATGGCCTTCAAATACACTGTGTCTTCTGTCTACCTTCCCCCAGCTCTCTCTTTTATAACAAGCTGGAAAGTCTGATACAAAAAAAAACCTGTGACATTTCAACCTTAATTCAAAGCATAACTATAAATAAAAACACCATCACTGCTGCTCTAAACATCTGACATTAGGGCCATCTGATTTATATATTTTGCTATGGGAATTGTTACTCTGATAAAGCATTGGAAGGAAAAGGTATTTCAATAATACTTATTTTCAGTTTATGTTTTCTAAAATTGGATAATTAAAGGGAATTGTTTGACATTTTGGGAAATTAGTTTTCTGGCAGACTTATTCAAGAACGTCAATATCACTTTATGTATGTAGGGAAAATATGAAGCGGCCAGCAGCTGTGTAGCTTAACTTAGCACAAAGACATTCGGATATATAAGTATATTGCAATACCCAAAAGTGCATGTGTAAAAGGGCTAAGCTACAGTAGCTCTTTCCCGCTTTTTCCTTTTGTTTAAGCTAAGCTAACCTGCTGGCATTGTACAGAAGAGAGTGATATACATTTCCTCAAAAATTAGGGTAAAGAAAGTACTCTTCTAAAATGTAAGAACTGGAGTGTATTAAAGTGACACATTTCATTAGGATCGACTTAACCCTAACCTTAAACCCCTTCAAGAAAGGGCAAAGGTTCACAGGAAACAGTGTTGTGAAGAAGTATTAGCAAGAACAGACCTATACCGTCTACCGCAGTGATAATTGACAAAGGTTTCAAAAAACATCATTATGAAGGGTGCGGTTGTGCTGCAGATCTTGCTACAGGCACCTCCACCGTGTCCCAATAATAATAATAAGGCAGAGTGGGGTGTGTGTACGGGTCATTCTGTTACCACACCACTGTTATTCCAAAGCAGCTGCACCCATCACACTCCAAAAATCTCACACCTTTATCAGCGCTTTTTCTTTGGTTGAGGAACCCCAACCTCGACCTCTCTCTCGGAAAGCAGCCTGCAGCCCCCCTGCTGTTAATTATAAGACTTTTTCCCCTGGAGCCTGGGTGGGACGTGAAAGTGCATTAATCTTGATTCTCCACTTCAGTCCAAAGGATCATTTGAAGAGACTCCTGTGGTAAGCCCCAAGGCGAAGTGACTCAGTACCATGAGAAAGGTAGGAGGAGTGGAAAAACAGTCACAGTTTATTCTGTGCTCGTACTGGGATGCAGGCCAACCTCAAAAAGAAAGTCAACCATTTACCCCAAACCACAAATATTGTTAAGCGTGTTAATCTGGATGAATAGAAAGTGGGTGACATGACAGGCGCCAGTCTTCCACCGGTGTGTTGCTCGACGCAGCGTGAAGGTGACTGTCGCCCTATGAGCTGAATTGAGCAGAGCTGAAGGGCTGTGACATGTCGATGAGTTTACATTCAGCTCCATTTCATCGCACACTTGGGTAGCCAATCATAGGTATGCACAGAGGTCATTGACGCACTTTGTGGTGACCCCATAACCATGAACCATAGCAGATGCACATTTACCATTAAAGCAATGAAAACAATTAAAAAGGGTACAAACATTGGCCTTGAAAATATGTCCAACTCATATATTGAATATAATAATTAGATTGACGTCACTTATTGGCTTGTACACATTTTTTAAATCTCAGGTTTGGTGTCACCATCTTGGATTTCGTTGTCATCTCTACACTATGACCTGTCAATAACCTAAAACACACTGTAAAAGGTTAAGTTCTAAGATGAGGACACAGGCAATAATCTTGTCAGGAACATGTTTACTAAGCTAATAAATCATTGGTGAGTAAGGGTCATTTTCTCATAGACTTCTATGCAATCAGACTTTTTTTGCAAGCAGTGGAGTCTCCCTTTGCTGGCGATTAGTGACAATGATAGCTTCAGACCAATCCGCACAGGGTTAACGTCTAAGACCCAGAGGTTTATGCTTGGTTCAATCAGCAAAAACACAACTTCTGATCTTTTAGGAAAAACAAAACACCTTAAAAGCATTCTCAAGTCAGTGTCATTGGGTGCATTTCTACCAAATTATTTTGAATTAATTTGAAGAAGTTGCTCTGCATGTTTGATCACGTTCTTCCTTATATAATTAGTACATCTTCTTCTGCATTACAAAAAACCCTTAAAGCAGTTATTTGGCATGCAGAGGATGTCTTAGCTTCAACTGTATGAGCATGGCTACAGTATTACCTATGTGGAATATAAGTAATCTCTCTCTGTTTAATAAGCAGTATGTTTAGCGTCTTCCCATCACAGTAGGGGGTGGCTGGCACGTTTGGTATTTACATTTGTGCCGTATGTAAATGCCCCGAGGCTCTGAACAGATTCTCTACGATTGCCATCATTTGTAAATAATAGGCAGGGATCCATTTAAAAACGACTTATTGTGACTAGAAGCAGTTGCTTGCCATGATCTCTACCTTTTGATTGTGTAAAAATTTAGCGTATAGAGAAGAACTCTGACATGACACTGCCAAACAAGAGAGATATTAGAATTTTGACGAGGTGGGGTTACGGACAGCGAATGGGGCGAGTGAGATATGTTAAGTGAAGCTAATATGTTGTGACAAGGAGGGCCACGGCCTGGTGATCACACAAAAGTCATGTTATCACCATGGTGCTCTCCTTTGCAACAAAACTATCTGTAGCGGGGTCACAGGTGACTGGGTGTGCGTCTACACGTACGCGACATTTAACAGAATTACAGGTTATTGAGACTTTACATTCAGTGCAGCCTTTTGCTTTATATCACTCTGCATTATTCCTGTTTATGTCCATGCAGCATGGAGCATTATGAAATAGCCTCAGAGAAGAGAAGGATGAGAGTGCAGATAAAGTCTAACTTCAGTATTGTTAAATCACTTTTATTACAGTAGATACAGTTTGCTTGCTTGCTACGGCTTTTTATATGGAGCCCTTTTTATCAGCTATACATTGACGGCATATCTCAGCATCACATTTCCCAGATGTACCCATGCATACACCCTTTGTGTCACCACACCGCTGATCTTGTACACAGTCTCTCATATGCATTATGAGGAATCTATGGTAGTTAATTGAGCCCAGAGGCAGTTGGTTTCAATGCAGGCTCCTGTGCTTTTCTGGCAAAAACAGGAGAAATGGAGCTCTCTGGAGAAGGCAGCTCTCTGTCGAGAGGCAAACAGAGCAGAACTCCTGCCGTGTTCATTAGCTGTCATTGATCAGCGATTCAGTTGCTGCGCAGCCTCTACCACAGCTCACATATTACCAGTTTCATGTCCTCAGAATTAATATAAAGGTAAGAAAATGGAGCCAGCACAGCATTTTCTTCATTATAATTTATTTTCCAATGTGCTTTAATGATCTGAATGGATTTTTGCCAAGGTTTTAAATGGTATGCAGAGACTGCCACGCAGCACACTTGTCCATTCCACAGTTTTTTTATATCAATATGAGCTCCTATATTCAGTTATTGGCTTCCCTCAGAGGCCATCATCGCTGCAGCCTTTTCCATCACAGGAGATGTACTGTAGAATGATGCTGAGAGGTATAAAAATGCTGATAAATGGCTGAGACAAAAGCATAAATAATGCAGAGATCAGAGACACTCGAATAGTGAGTCAAACTCCACTTCGAGACACCTCCCTGGAGAGAGTCCAACGTGAGAGTCCTGTCTGACATCATCAGCGTCTGCAGGGCTTCACCTGCCACGTACAGCAGAGAAGAACTCCAAGAACTCCCTTCTGCCTCACCTACTACCTCGCTGTTCTCCACATCAACTAAAAAAATCGGATTTTTAGAGAGCACACCCCATTACTTATAAACCACATTTAGACTGGTTTCCTTCCTCTCTTAAATCCATTTTACCTCTTTTATCTTGTCCCCCTTCTCTGGAGAAAGAACCCCCATATGTACAATCTGTACTTACAAAACCATGACCGAGTAAACCCTGAGCTATTACTCCAAACGAATATAACAAGGAGATTTATTCTACAGAGTTTAAGTGAATGTATAGGGGTGAATTAAATCAATATTTCTCAACTCCGCTGAATGAGCCTGAGAGGGGCTATTATGTAGCACTAATTGCACCTATAGGGCCCATCTTGAAAAATGGAATCTCCCTCATTGGAATTCATTGAAAGTCGTCAGTTAGATGACCGGGATCGTCTCGCTGCTCGCTGAGTTGTTTTTTTTATTCCCTTCATGTCTGCCTTTGAATATTTATTCTCTTCTCATTTGCAGCGATCTTTGTCTAGGCCAAGGTTCTGCAAAATACAACTTTTATTGCCCCTTTCCACATCAAAAGAACAAAAAATCTCTTTCAAAAAATGATGAGGATTATAAACAAAGGTTTTAGCGGTCCACAGCAGAATGTCACAGGGGACCTTTGTAAAGTTCCCTCGACCCTTCGACCGTTAGTTGTGTGATGGTGCACATTAACTCCAGTGTCCAAAGAACAACAACGCTGATAATCAGCATTTTCTTTTTCCAAGCGATGCTGGATAAAGCAGTATCAGACCCCGTGGTTACACAACTATCCTTCACTGCAAAGAGTATATTTTGAACTAAGAATCTAACTTTGGGAAATAACCAGCTGACTCACTGTGTATTCTGAATCATCACACCCGCTTTGGCTGACAGCTGGAGTATGTATTTAGAGAACACTGTATGTGGATTTTGACCCACATTCATGACAGTGGTCTACAGTAGAGAGTTAACTTCGGTACAGTATGAAGAGGAGGAGAAATGTGTAAAACCAACCCTCTACCTACACACAAAAAGGTGTATAAAATAAAGACGTACTCATCCCTCTTTTAACGCCTGCCTACATCATTCTATTTTTACTAGAACAGGGGAAAGACAACAAGCCAATATCAAGTTTTATTTACTGAACTACTCCCATTAATGTCCAAGTTTCCAGAAGCACAGAGTTGCCATAATGATCAGTATGCAGTATTTATGGTAGCATTAATGATGGAAACTATCTACAAAATATTGAGTGTGCTGCAGCGAGCCATTTACTATGTTATCTGTGCTGGGCCACCAGTAATGAAACAATACAAGTTTGAATGGATGAACATAAGTCAGGAATGAACACATGTATCGATAAGGTAAAGGTTTATGAAAACAGAGTGCCGCCTCACACTAAAACGGCTTAATTAAATGCAGAGCCTTGCTTTATTAAATAAGATATGCTGCACTCTGCATAAATGCATTAATCGATAGCAAAACTGCCACACAAATATTAGAATAATTGATCCAGGATGATTCAGCAGCAGAAAGGTCGAGGGGCTCCAGGGTATTATCTTGCAATAACAGTCTCGGTGAAGGTCAGTGGGTACTACAGTAAAGTCCTCTCTTTGACTCCTGCTGGCCAGACTTTATTTTGGCTAGTTACAGGAAATTACTTTCTGCACCTTCCATCATCTTTTACTCACTCTGCATGCTGCGGCTTTATGGCAATGACCAGTTAGGGTATAATAAGAACAAGCTGTAACTGTCCAAGCTTGTAATAAAAGTATTCACACATCTGAATTAATGTAAGAGTTAGAGGAATGTTTGAGAAGAGATAAAGTGTACGTCCATACTGTATGCTGAGACAGTAGTGAAGTGACTCACAGAGAGTGGTGCCATTGAGCAGTTTTCTCTGTCTCCTCTGCAAAAGGTGGGCCCATGCTGTACACAAACACATTGCCAGACATCCATTTGACATAGAGAATCTGTGCTGTTTCTCAGATGCTGTTAAGTATAAGCTTGAGGGGACTTCTCGTACAGGTTTCCCTTATTAGTTTTGTGATGGAAATTCTTTTTGGAGCATGACTGGAAAACAAGGAAGCTGGAGACCGATCTGATGTCTGACAAACTAAAGGTTTATACAAAGTATTTGCCTAGAGA
This sequence comes from Eleginops maclovinus, assembly GCF_036324505.1. NCBI lineage: Eukaryota > Metazoa > Chordata > Actinopteri > Perciformes > Eleginopidae > Eleginops > Eleginops maclovinus. The sequence goes on along the minus strand of NC_086352.1, from coordinate 10,363,320 downwards.
AATGAAAATGACAATGCAAGCGGTACACAGAGAAGTGTTCACGCTGTTTGCAAACGTCAGTTCTGCCAAACTCTCCATGGGTCTGTATTATAACACATTTTTAGGCTGGCAAAACGCATATCTGCCTGTGGTCAAAACATGTCCACACATTTAAAACAGCCGCCTGAAGATAATGCTGCTACCTGTCTAGTGTGACCGAGCGTAGACACAACCTGCTTGATTGTTTCTTAAAATGAAAAATCTTCAAAAATATGTATAAAGTACTACTTTTTGAACCATTATTCATGTTTATTTTAATAGATATGATTTAGCTGCGTTACACGTTTAATAGAGCCTACATTTTCCTGAACAGCAGGGAATCATCAGTAGCTAAACGTGTCAAATTGTGTCTCATTTTCTGATAAAAGACAAACCCTCTAGCATCAAAATGCTTTTATCATTCCAGCACGATAGTGACAAAAAACGTCAATACCTGTCAAATTGAGTGCCTTTAAAATGTGTCAAAAAACATCCAAGCATCTATTTCACAACACAAAATATCCTCTGCCCAAACTGTGCTTTGTTGGTAACAGCACTGGAGCCTTACCAAAATACCTTCAGGGTGTTGGGCTCTCCTGGCCTATAGAGGTTCACGGCCATGGCTGAGTGAGCATGGTGCCAGTGGGAGTGTCCCAATCCTCTACCCAAGGGCCACAGGGGCCAGCACCTTGGCTCCCATTACTATTAGATTGCTCGCCTGCTTACCGCTGTATTACTTCTGCTGCTCTTAGTCCAGGTCAGCCTGCAGACTCATTTAAAAATGGGGAATACAGCTATATTTCCTATAAACAACTGGCTGCCTTCCTAGCATTTAAACATGGACAAAAGCCCAGTTTCACAAGAGGAAGGGTGAAGAAATACTGAAGGAAAAATAAAACTAGAATACTGCCCTACACCAGGTAATAAAATAGTATAAAGTATAAATATCCTGACCTCCAAAGTACATCTGGAGAATTGGGGTTGAAAAGCAGCTTAAAGAGGCAGGACTGACCAGTCTGCACTAGCCAGGTGAGTCAATCCCCACTGCAGCACAATGGTCCACCTCCACCTTTTTATGCGCTCAGCAGGAGTCACGAACAGAGAGGGAGATTCATATCAGTCAGGAAGGAAAAAGCATGGAAGCATCTCTGGTCACGTACTCCAGAGTTGCCATCTGTGGTACTTGTTCTTTGAAGATATATGTAACAATGATGATCCTGCAGTCTGGTCACATCATTGCTGAAATTACATAACGTTTTTCCTTGTCTGACAGGAGTAACGCAGCTACTAATCTGTGTGTGTGTGTGTGTGTGTGTGTGTGTGTTCCCAGTTATCAACACTCCTCCTTCTGTCAAGTTGCTCATCTAGGTCATGTACTAATCCAGAACAGACCAAAGTTCAAATCAAACATGCCAGGTAAAGTCCCAATGCCCAGAGATATACACAGGCCGGGGGGCCCTCCTGTCTGCCTTTTCAATATCTATCCAATAAAGGCCCAAATTATGATGTATAAATACATTTAATCAACCAGCTTCGTCTGCTGTGCGAAAAGTGGAACTGTCCATGGTGCTGAAAGTCAGGTCACAGTACGAATAAAGCATAGACTGTATAGTCTATGGAATAAAGAGTATCATTTCCTTTTATACCATAATGTATGCCTTGTTTTACTCTTACGTGGGCCTTCTTCATACATTGCTATATGTCTATAGATGGTTGTTTGATTGGTTATAGCTATATTTAGATGGGGGTTGTTGGATTGCTGCACGTCTTCTTGTCAACATAAAAAAGTAGAACTACAATTGAGATTTATATTTTAGCAGGACATAGTAGTGATGAAGTTTGACCAATGTCAACAGGAAACAAGCAGACTTTTTTTAATGTTCCCTTTCTCATTTCTCATCTAGTACTTGCTATATTTGAACATTTACATTTATGTAATGGTAAGGGTTTGACAAACATCTTAGAAATCTGGGAAACATTGCTTGAATCCATTAAAACTGTGTTCTTAACCTTATTATGTAATGGTCAACTCCAGTCTGAAGTTGGAAGATTGAGAACGTCAGGCTGACACTGAATATGAAGTTATAGACAGCAGGAAGTAGAAACTCCCACATTAAATGTTTACCATCAATTGGAATCTTACAGCTTTCAACAGGCAAGGGAATTTATGTATGCATGCCTGATAAAATGAAATAGATTTGTCATATCAGCCAGTGACCCTGTGATTCCGGAAATCAAAATGTCAAGACTTCTAATATTCCCCGACTGTCTGCTAAATGAATGCAGCCTAGCCTCATTACAGCAGCACTTACCCATAACCTACAGAGGCACTGTGTCCTCCAGAGAATTACGGCTGAGAACACAAGGCCAATGTGATAAGAAAAAGTGTGACAACAAATAAAGCACACAGCTGTATATAACAACACATATTCACATTGCAATCACACTCACCTTTTATCTCTTGACTTTAGCTGTTGAGTAGCGTCATGGCTGAAAAAAAAGAGGATAAGATCACAATATTGAAACTTTGAGAGAAATTCAACTAAGTCATTATGCAAGCATCAACTTTGTGTATTGTCTTTTGGACCAGAGCATCATTACAGGCTTGGTAGCTGTTATTGCGTCCCCTCCTCCTTCAGCACCCCCACCTCCTCCTCTGCTCCCTCTCTGTGCACCAACCTTGCCATGGCTAACAGGAAGCAGAGGGCACAGCGCTTTATTTAATTAGTCACAGCAGCTGAGTGCTCATGTGGAACCAAACAGGGGAGGCAGATTGGGGTAGTGAGATGGATAGGCACTCTCCCACCGGGCCTTGGCTGTGCTGTCAGAGGAGCGTAGATTACATGACAGAAGGGGGGATGAGGTGGGGGTTTGGATGGCAGGAGGATGTAAATGGCGTCAGTACAGGGGGATTCATCCCAGGAAAAGGATTGCCTTCACTCCTAAAGTTCCTCTGTCCTCTCACAAAAGCTCCTTTTACACAGTTGCACACTGAGGGGGTTTGACTGCTTTTATTAATGGTGACAACACTCATTATTCCAAATGATTTAGGGGCTGTTATTCTTCCTACATTTGTTTTGACAATGATCAGGTGGCCTTTTCCTCAACGGGAACGGCAGATAACCTTCTAGAGGATGCAAAAGTAGCTCCGTGTGCTGCAAGTCTTTCAGGACTTCTTTCCTTAAACTAAACTAAAACTTCTCAGCAACTTGGACATTTTATTTTGAAATCTCACATTGAAGTTATCTATAGCAATAAGGGAGAACAGCATCTACAGGAAACACCTATTTGCACATAATTAGAGAGTTGTGGTTATGTGAAACCTATATGTATGTTTGTGATTTGTGTAATTTATAATTCCCATTGTTAACGAACAAATGTCTTGACCTTCAATACCAAAACAGCGTCTTTCGGGGTTCCCCCCTGGAGAAAACACAGTAGTAAATACAGCTAACTGTATGGTGCTCAACCAGCAGGCAACATGAGTGCAGTGCTTGAGTAACGTGTGCGCAACTACTAAGCAATGGTGTGCTGGGAGCTCTTTTAATTAGTGCTCTTGAAGTTATCCAGTGACCCACATCTAATAATGAAGGCAACATGAATGTTCTATTTACATATCTTTAGTTGGTAATGTGTGACCGTTGGGAGGGCCCAGTGGCTGAGTGTGTGTTGCCAGTGAGAAGGCAGAGCATGTCAAGCAGAGTCGCCCCGGGGCTGCTTTCCAAGGCCCTATCAATTCAAACTAGCAATGTGGAATGGTATGTTAGTGACCTGCAGGTCTGTCAAACTGGGTTATGTAAAGAACACGGTTTGCAACTTTTTAATAAGCCTTGGTTTGTTAATGCCATGTGCCCAAGAAGTTTGCCATTTATAAGTCCTGAGGTGTTTCCCTGAGGTCCAGCAAACATGTCGAGTGCATTTCTTCCACATCTGCAAAGCCAATTTAAAAAGATATCTGAAATATTTTATTGTTTACATCCTTGTTTTCTTGCAAGCATTCTTCTTCTTATTGCATTTGCTGGCACAGTGCTGAATCTGTTGATAAGCTACTGCCACCAAATGCTATTGGATTAGTTGTGAAAACCAACTCCAGGATGTGTCTGCATGTGAAAATCAAGGTCTGATTGATTGAAAAATCTTGCTCTAATTGAAGTAAATGGAATTCATCAAAAGGTTTTAACCAGATTTTAAGAAACCACATTTATTAAAAAACATTTCTTTAGTCGCTGCTGGTTGCTTGCAATTATCCAATTTCCTTTTACTGCAATTGTTATGGTAAAATGAACATAATGGAGGGTATATTGCCCAACAATAGTCAAATTAACTATGTTTAATGGACAGAACTCCATGAGACAGCCAAAGAGCCAAACAGAAATATGTAAACATCTTAATTTATGCAGTTAAGATGTTACACTCAGATTGCCATGACAGACACAGGGTGAATTTGTTCCTCACGCATTAGGCTGCTGTATTTTCATTGCGATGTGAATAACTCAATAGACAAGATAGAGGGGGGATATAATAGGCGCAGAGGTGACTTTGACTGGTATAGCTGTCCTTGTTGCTGTCTGTCTGCTCTAGAGTCACCTTTACACAGTCTTAGCTAGCTGGCTTCTTAAAATCATTTACGGTGATGAGCTACTGGGCTTGAAGCTTTAATAAGATTTCAGCAACTTTCAGTGGTGGCCTTGGCATGAAGGAACCAGAATGTGGTAAAGGGAGGGGCGTCCTTGTGCATTCAAGCTTTATAAGGCCCGCTATTCCCTAACTTCCCACCTTCACGGGACCTTGGCTCGGTTAAGAAGGGGTAAATAAAACCGTTTTTGGAATGGAGCTTCATTTTCAAAGGGCGCATCAAATTGTTCTTTCCGACAATTCTTTGTCTAAAAGAACTGGGTCACCGACTAACACTCTTCCAGGGATGGTTTCTAAGGCCTGACTCCTTGGAGTCCAGGATTTAGGGAAAGACAGGGGCAACTGCACACAAACTAAAGCCAGCTTCTGACAGGAGGAGCTGCACTTGCGTGACTGCAGCCCCCTCTAAACAGCACATCATGCTCAGATTACAGAACACATTTCATGGAGGAGGTGGGGAGGTGAGGGAAAAAACCAGCAGAACTGTACACACTGCACATCTGTGTGGATGTAGATTACTGTGTAACAGTGTTTCTCTATCAGCCAGTAGTGTGTGCATCCCTTTGCATTTGTGTGGACCTGTGAGTGTGTGTGAAGGGAATGCTCCTGGCTTTGGCACCTGCATATAAATCCAGAATGTGAGCTCCAGTGTTTGTTAAACATTATTTGCCTCCACTGTAAAGGCAACAAAGGGATCCTACCCCATTGCAACTGAATGCGCCCAGGTCCCTAGTTATCACTGGTTATTGTTAGAATCAGGCTGGCTTTGAAAGGGGAGGCGCGCTCTCCTTTGGACAGCTCATTAAGATAACACACAAACGTGGCTCCCCATCATCCTGGGTTTATTAAAGTGGGGCTCATTTCAGCTCCTTTGTCTCATGCAGGAACCTCTGCCTTTGTCAGCGCAATTGGAGCCAGATGGCAAAACAAAGCTTCCTGTCTTGAGTGCTTACATAGTGATCTCAGAAGGCACAGCCATTAGCTTGATTTCACCAGTTCACCGCCCACAACGTCCACCTGGATCAACCAGGTGCACGGGCGATGACGTGAGGCAGCAAGAGCGAGGTGCAGGGGGGGTGGGGTGCAAGTTTCTGTCTTGTCGCTGGAGTACAGGCAAGTCTCCCGGCTCAGTCCTTTGCCCTTTCCCTTTAGCTAAATCTGAACTATTTATGCCTCATTACCACTGTAGAGTTCGCCTCAAGCAGAGTTAACTCACTTAAGGTACCAGGTACTGTTCAGTTACCTCTGAAGTAAGAACCCCCTCAGTGTAGGCAGCTATCTTAGCTAACCATCATAGTGCCTAGTGACATCAAATGTAACTCAACAATTTCTGTATCCTTTCATCCGTGACAGTGAGGTCTGGACTGTACAGGATTTTGTAGGATGTCTAATTTTTTTTATAAATAGCAATAGATGTGGTTGCATTTGGCGGTAGCTTGGCTATGTAAAAATGGCTGGTTAGTGCAGTGCGTCCCATGTTTAACTACTGAACATTTACTCAGAAAGGTCAGGGTTCAGCGTTTTTTTACGTCCATGTTCTAATATGGGCTCAGCTCACTTGGATCCTCAACCGACAAAAAAGCACCTTGAACCAGGTATTATCGACACCTTTTGCTTATTGAAAACCAAAAAAAGGATAGTTCCACGTCAGTCCAGTTAAGTAGACCCATGCCTCACAATGCAGTGTAAATGCACCTTAAGTCTGTCTAGTCTGTCTAGGATGGCTGACTCCACTTCAGGCTGCACAGATCTTTCTGAAACATTCATGAGAGAGGCATTAGAGAGTGAACGTCATTGTCCCCCTTCACTCAGAGGCCCTCCTTCACCTCTCAGCTTATTAAAATCACATGGTATTAACTTTGCCGTTCACAGAAAGGCTAAATAATTCAATCAGACTAAAGAAGGAGTCAAATGAATAACTCTAATGACATTAACGCTTGAGGGAGAACTGCTCAGGACTGTGAGGGTAGTAACTGAGGCTGGGCCAGCAAAAGAAGCTTGCTCTACTTGCTAATGGGGAAATTAATTCTGGACTCATAAGGTCACAGTAAGCAAAATATCAAATTACTGTCATCACTGAAAAAACAAGCACACACAAAAGTATTTTGTCCTGCTTCGCTAGCGTTATGAAAAGCAAAATATGACTTCTGAGCAAAACCTATAACCCTTTTTAAAGCTGAAGTTAAAGCCCCTTCTTCAAATAGGTGAAATATACTGAATCGGTATAAAAGGGATAGTTTGACATTTAGGAAATATGCTCATTTGCCAGGCATTAGATGAAAAGTTTAATACCACTATTTTGCCTGTAATGTAGACATGCAGCTCTACACTCAGCAAATACAGCAAGCTAATTAGCAAATGTGTTCATGCTAACATGCTAAACTTAGATGATATCATGCTAAACATTGGCTCATTGTTGCTTGAGCTTGTCAGCATTTTTGTATTTAGCCCAAAAGCAAAGAGTAAAGCTTTGCTCTTTTCTTTAAAACCTTAAACTTGCTAAATCTCATAATATTAGCATTGTCATTGTTAGCATGTTGATATTAGCATCTAGCTGGAAGCACAACTCTACGTAATGCAGCCTAAAAGGGAAAACAGCGAGGCTGACGTCTCTTAATCTTGTTCATTTTTATTTCCTGGTTTAATGCAGGACTTTGTGGAATGGGGAAAATGTAGATATGAAATACATTTGAGTGATTCAAACTTGTTAGATTTTAAAGAAGAGTGACCTGTCAGAATCAGTGAAGCATTAAGCAGTGCGAGGGCTGTCACAGGTGATGTCTGTCCATTCTGCTGGATGATTCATCATAAAAATTCAACGTGTTCCAAGTGACAATAATATGCATAACACATTTCAGCCTGGACTGGAAGAGGGAAAATCAATTTGGCTTGGGGAAAATGATCGTTTAAGTTCAGGACACGGCAGCACTTTTGTTGGCATTTTGTGAAACTTGAAACTTGAGGAACTTGTTACCATTGAATTTATAGACAAGATAGATTTCAGTGTTATAGCTGTAGCTTTGGGGGAATGTATAATGTAAAACAGCTTGTTGGCATCACTAAATTAGTGCACCCGTCTCTCTCTCTCTGCCTCAAACACACACTCATAGCAGAAGACTTGAGCCACTGGCTGAGTGTGTTGAATGGATTTGGTGCCTGGAGCACGTCTCATTTCTCACATGCACTTATGCTTCATCAGCATTCACTCACACTTCAGTAAACAAACTTAACATTCAGTTACTTGTTCTGTTGGGCCCCTACCATCCTGCCACCTGGGCTCTTTATAAAGAAGGCTAAATTATGGGTGATTTGATATTTTTTGTAAACTCAAAGCTTATTTTGCAGAGTAAAGAATTTAACCTATGTGTTAAATTTAGATCAAGATGTCAGAGAGATTTTGCATGTGTTAAACTAATTGCCCTGTGTACAGACTCGTTCTGGTTTGCTCGCAGTGCCCACTTGATCCACCCTTCAGTGGATGAAATGCTCCATTGCCTGTTCCTGACAGTGTTTACAACCGTGCATGATTGCACCCCTTCCAAGTTGTGAATGCAAAATATTTAACACATTTCAACATCAGTTTCATCAAAGGGATTTGTAACTTTAACTTTGTACAATGCTGTAGAACCACATCAAGCCAAATCAGCAAATTATCAAAAATAGGGTAAATTCTGACCCACATCCTTATGTTAGTCTTGCAACGATATAACATTATAAAAAGAGATGTTGTATTACGTTTTTATCCACAGAACCTTCTGAAGAACCACAAATGTTATAATTTTTTAGGGATCCTTTTTTGTTATTATTATTAATTTATTTTTATTCCATTTTTTGGTTTCAAACTGAATAAAATGATAAGCTTTATTTTTATTTATTTGAATATACAGTAGTTATTTGAAAGCATTATACCAAAAAAATATATATTAATGGAATATTTTTTAATGGATCGGTCAGCCTCACTTGACAGTAGGAGGGATAATAACTGGATTTTCATCTGTTTCCTGACCAGCTTTGTCACAAGCAGTTCGAGTTGACACATAAAGCAGAACCCTGATGCATGCAGAGGCTGAGGCTTGACCAGGTGTGGATTTGCTGACCTGTCTTTGACTCCTCTTCTTCCAGTTCCTTGGCCTCTTCAGCTGTGGGGGAGACAGAGGAGCCATTATCAGAGAGAGCCACAGTACAAAGGCAGGCACGCAATGCAGTCACTTCTTTACAAGCCTATGGTGAGCTGATCCCTCACAGCTCAAAGGACAAGCTGTGGTGAGAGAGCTATATGACCACGAAGCTCCGCACAATTCCCGCCCGCTGCATCAAAACACACGCACATACTCACAGAGCCGTACCCACCCTTTAACCTCCCATCCAGCCCTTTCGCAAAGACAGTAATCACATTAGGCTTTAGCTGCTGGCTCTCCGAAAACCCACTGTCAACAGAGTTAGGGAGGCAAACCAGTGATGGCTGTCACACTTACATACACACACACAAGGCATGCATCCACACACACACACACACACACACACACACACACACACACACACACACACACACACACACACACACACACACACACACACACACACACACACACACACACACACACACACACACACACACACACACACACACACACACACACACACACACACACACACACACTAAAAATAGATCTGAAACAGAGCATCCAAGCGCCTGATATTATTTCTATGACACACATCACATCGATTGGGCTTGAAATTGCATACTTAGAGTCTGATACATGAGATTAAACCGGTGATTGAGCAAAACTAAATGTCAAGGCAATACAAGTCATTTGTTTGTATTCCTATACGTTTGCCTGATTCCCTGTCTTTTCTGGATTTAAATAACCTCACATTATTTATTCAGTTTTTCTCGTCCCTGTGTAATGTTGTATAATGAAATTAGATTTTCTTTATTAGTGCCTTAACTCAAGTCTTAGTGTTGAAAGGGGAGATGGATGGCATGACACGTGGCCAGATCCGAACCGGGGTCCTCCACATTGGGACCTAGCCCAAACACGGGCATCCAGATTTGGATAGGTACAGAAAAACTAAATGTGAACTATACCTGTGTGAGTTATCTTCTTAATAATGCACTTTGAGAGTAAAATCCAGAACATCACCTTGGAGAAAGCAACATATACCACTATTTCACATCTCCAGCACTGTGGTGCAACATTCATATACTGTAGATGTGTGAGCCTGGTAACCTTCACTGCTTCATTCAACACCTGCAAATCAACCACAAGTCCCTCCACTGTGGCGGCAGTGGAAACACCTCGGGGGATGGGGCTTTGATAGGATAGTGAGGCTCATTTAAAGGCACCTTAAAGTAAGGGTGAAGGCGAGGGCATCCACAGGCCAGGGAGTGAGAACTGCTTCCCTTGTACATTGAGAATGTTACAATTTTATGCCCCTGTTGGCTGCTTCCCAGATGTGTGGGGGTAAGGAGTAGAGCCGTTATGGCTTAAGCACAAAAGATGGACAAACCACATAAAAGATGAGAGAGTCGGGGGGAAAGAAAGCTACTCAGTGAAGCCAGAAGAGTGTTACTGTTTCTCATCATCCTCCCTTCTGCCTCTGTTTCCCCCACAGAGAAGTGGTGCAGCACTGCTGCTGCTGAATCCCTTCAAACACTGCTGTTACATCATGACTGTTACAAATGTAAGCAAAGGCAAATGTCCTCTCAGTAAACTTATAGTACTATAAATACACTGATTAGTCAGCCTAATTCATTCATTATTGCACCCAAGAAACAGCATAGCCGTATTTTCTTTAAAATCTGATGCTTAATGATGCCGGAGTTTGTGCTGATTAGGATTAAATTCATTTTCTCTCGCTTTGAATACCAACTCTTGATGACAAAAATGTGACTGTTTTGCTAATTTGATTTTTTTTACTAAAGTCAGATTTTATGAACATTTGCTAAATATATGTGCAGTGAAGGAAATCTACGTTTCCGTTGTTTCATGCGAGTCACAAGCACACAAAGGTGAATAATCAAAGGCATTTGGTCTTCGGTATAGAGGCTTCACCCCTGGGAAAAATGTGCACCACTGCGTTCAAACCCCCCCGAGGGGAAACACTGCTTCCCTCATGATTTTCATCCGTCACACAGGGGAGATCCGTCCCATGTCACCTACACATGAGCTCCGAGCGTAAGTCTGATTAAATCATATGCTTATCTAAATGTAAAATATGCTTTGGAGAAATGGAACAGCGGCACCGGATAGGTCACTGAAAGCATATATTAGATACATAACCATTATGTAAAGGAAGAGAGATCTGAACCATGCTGGTGTTCGGATACAACTCTGCCTCTGGAATTGAGCTTCCGCTCACGGCTCTGCTCTGTTACGATATTGGGTGCTCCACATACATTATGACAGGTAAGAAAAATGACTTACTCACTTCTTCACTCTTGCTGACCCTCACTACCCAGACACGGCTAAGAGAGAGTCAACTTCAATCTGAACATAGCTGGGAACGCCATTAAAAGATAAGACAACTACAATTAGGTTGCAGTTCCCCGCTTCCTTTCCTCCCCACAGCTCTGGATATGTGCTTAACAATCCTATTTTGAGCCCTGCCACATCTGTATTCATACAGTATCATTGTATCATAAGAGTCTGCATGATGTGTGAATAAGTCGACGTTCCCACTCTTTATCCGGCAGGGTACAGAATAAGACTTAACATTTCAACAAGGCGGACAGTGGTTGACCACATAATCAATCCCGCCTTCGGAGCAGGCAGGAATCGTAGCTGTAACCCCCCATCCCCACACACTGAATAAAAGGGCCCAACAACCCTAGGAGCCTATTGACCCGTGGGAGGAACTGCATTATATTTCTCTCATTCCATTTCATTTGATTTCATATGTTTCATGGAGCTATTTACTTTTTCCTCTGAGTCTGTGTCACTTCCATATTTATTTTTAAACCTCTGGGCCCTGGTGCAGAAACTGGCTGACCTTTATTTAAATGTCTCCTCCACTATGAGCGGATCTCATTACAGCAGAGCTGGTGGCTCTGCACTATCTATCTCATTTCAAAACTTTTTCTCTTTGCACTGGCGGCGATCCTCAGCCATTCTGCACGGTTAATTACTGGACTCGAGTAATGATGTCCCTTTTTGCTGAAGATATGTGTCCCATCATCCAAGATCCTGCCTCTGCACATTAAGCAGAACTCCCTCTGGATTCTCAAAGTTCCTTGAGCAGTTAACATCTCATCACTGCTTTCTGCTGCTATCTCTCTCACCGCTCTTCTTGTGCCTCCCACATCATCTAGGCAACATGTTGCAATTATGCATATCAATTACTGATCACTATGTGCTTAGGAGTCATTTTGCATTTATCAAAAGGCCCTGCGAACGGTTGAAGGGGCCAGAGAGCATGATAGGTTAGCATCCATTATTCAGCAAGCCCTTGAACTGTGTATGAATGATAACACTGTCCAAGAAAGAATCAGGAAATCTTGTTTTTTGTGCAAATAGCTGAACGTTCTGAAATTTATATTGCCATTAATGAAGGCCAAAAAACATGGTTCTATCTAATATAAAGGATTAAACATGGCTTTTCGAGTCATCACCAATGACTTGTGAGAATATCAGGCTGAAAGTGCAGAGCCACCTTTCCCCTCCCCCCTCTCTTTCTTTCTTTCCCTGTACCTTCTCTCCTGGCTTCCTCACAGCTCTCCTTGATCTTCCTGCTGCAGACAGCCGCCAGGGCGATGAGCAACACCAGCAGACACACGGCCAGGCCAACAGTTACCCACAGAGCCACCGGGGGGAACGCAATGTTCTGACCTGAAGCAAAAGGGCAGAGAGAGGGGACAGCAGAGGGACAGCCTCATTATTCACTCTTGCAGATTTAAAATAGGAGCACAACTGTCACAGATGTATCCATCACTATTATTTGACCATTTCGCTGCTTTCGGAGGCACCTGGATCCATCTTTTCTGAATATACAGTCCTCTTTATCATATGGATTGACTATGTTGTAATTGTATAACCCTTCTATTGCACTTTGGTCCGCCCTGACAGAGGGAGGCCTCCCCTGTTCCTCTCCCTGAGGTTTCTTCCATTTTTTATTTAGTAGTGGGATTTCTCTGGGAGTTTTTACTTGTACCCTTCAAGGGTGTAAGAACAGAGGGTGTAAAGCTCCCTAAGACAAATGTGTAGTTTGTGATATAAGGTTATTTAAATTCAACTTGATTATCATAAAAAACCATGACTTATCCATACTGCAGAACAGGAAGCAAAACATGGTTTCAACGTCATCATCGTAAGGCTCGTCATATTGTCTCTCTATAAGTTTTGAGTTTCAGAAATAAAGGGATATTTAGAGACATTACTGTGAACCATTGCTCAATGTGAGCAGAGTATGAGCTGCTTTACCAGTGTCCAATTAAGACACTTGACTCATTCAATTGAGTCCAGATGGCAGATAGCTATGCAGGCACATAAGACTGTGTTGTCGTTTCACTCAAACAGCATTGGCACAGCATTAAGAGGATGTTGGCGCTAACTATCCCACCCCCTTGCCTTCTGCTTCACATTGCTCAGATGTCTGATGTTGTGATGCGTTTGATTTAATATTCTATAACTTCTTAATGTCTAGGAATTCAGTTTAATTTAAATAGGGGAAAATTGAAAAACTTGCACGGCACATATTTCTCGACAACTTTTTGATGATCTTTTTTTACACTCAAATAACTTTGAAGACAATTAGACATCAAAGTGAGTTACAGTATGTCGGCAAACTGCAAATTGATGAGAAGGAATAAAAACTGGTCAGCAGGACAGAAATATCAGAGACACAGCCAAATTTCCCTGGGGATTTCAAACTGAACAGAGGGAGAAGAAAAGAAAACAGCCGAGCTGCTAAATAGCTGCGAGCCTGGCTGCGGCACAAACAGGCCTCCCTCAGAGAGTGCCCGCACTGGGCAGATAATAATAATAAAAAACACTGAAAAATGACTGCCATTCCAAAGAGGAAATGATGGAGCATCTGTAAAGACTTGGCTTCAGCTATGCAGGAAGGCTATAATGCAGCCCAGCCAGGATTGAGGGCAAATAGAGGCATGCTTTTGGAGGACATTCTCAGATTAATATCCAGTCCATCTGATGCTCAGAAGCAAATATACCTGATTCTCCTCACCGAAATATCCCAGCAAATATTGATTCATTGCCATTTAATTTTGTACAGACATAAGTGGTCACCAGATCATGACACGTAATAACTTCAATGATCCTCTGACTTTTTTCCAGCCCTAACATGAGCTGGTAACGGTAGTTTTGAGTGAAATGTCACAACAGCTATTGGATAGATTGCTAGAAATCATATGAAAACAGACATTTATTTTGCCTTTGGATACATTTTAATAACTTTAGTGATCCCTTTAACCTTTCAAAAAGCATCATCCTCATGTCAAAGTTATAATTTGACCAGTTAATTGGTTTGTCAACTACAAAACATCCCCATCAGCCGCAGCTGTACTTCATGTTTAGTGCAAATGTTCTAATGCTAGCATGCTGACACAGCTTAACTAAGACGGTAACCAAAGTAAAGATTACCCCTGCTTAACATTATCATGTTAGCTTGACACCATTAGTATTTAGCCCAAAGCACCACTTTCCTAAGTACCCCCCCACGGAGCTGTTAGCATGCATGCAGATAAGTCTTGATAAAACTACTTCTTGGTTAAATGGCAGTATCAGATAGAAAAAAGTGCCTTAAATTGAATAAAGAGGCAGTTGTCAGTGACAAATACTCATGTTTATTACATGTTATATATTTCAATTTTAAGGTCAACATAGTCCGTTGAACATATATATCTATTTCAAGAGTCCCTCAATACACAAGGCACTATAGAGACACTCTGGTACGGCTACTGTGGAGCAGAATAAACAACGAAATGTCACAGAGAAAGGATAAAATCTGGAAAGTCAATCTTGTCATTTTGATGAAGCTGCGTATGCCTCCCCAGGCTGGTCATGACTGATGATACTGTGGCTCGCTGTCCACCGAGCCCTTCACTCTGTTATATTTAAAGGATGACCATCGGAGAGCCAATTCTTACGGACAGCGGAACAACAAAACATGTATGAAAGAGGAATAATCATACACAAGCCGCTCACGTCTCAGAAGTCAAAACAGTAACAAATGTATCTAGCTCTTTGTGACGAGTGAAGAAGACGCCGTGCTCTTTGTTTCCATTGTCTTTCTCATTCTCTTTTCATTCTCACACCTTCCCACCACGCTCTCCCTCCCTCAAGGCAGGCTGATAAAGACAAATGCCATAGTCGGCTATCATTGCTACGCCGGGGCCCAGGGGGCTGCAGGATCATATTTTTCTTTTTCTCTTGTTTGATGATGTGATTTTGTTTTCTTCAGAAATAGATTTGTCTCTAATGGCTCTGTTTACCTATCCTCCCTTCCCCCCTTTCCCTATTCCCCCCTGTGCTAGGGTAAGGATGGAGTGCTTTTGGCTGCACTGTCACATTACCCAGAGTCTGCAGACTACAGAGCCGCAGCGATAGGGGAAACTTCCCTTCACACACACGTTTTCTCCATACTGTCTAATGCCTGGCACAAATTAAAATACACATCAAAACAAGTGGAAAGTGTGGCTATAACTGACCTGATAGAGAATGAAACAAGACAATTATAATTACCAATTTAAATGCCACACACTCACAGCGTTTCCTGTCTGTATTTACTTCCTTTCACTTCTGCTGATGTCAACACTCGATGCTAATTGACAAGTAAACACAGAATGCATAGGGGCTAAAGTATGTAGCCTGTGAATAAAATTACACTCTAGATTTACTGCATCTTTTCATTTATTTGTCATATAATTTACTCCCACATGAAGGCTTGAAGTCTTGATGCAATAATGGACATTTCAGCACATTTAACTTGCATGCAGCGTTTGTGAATTTTGCTTTTATTAGATTCCGTATGTTTGATGCGCGTCAGTAAAAGTGCACGTGTTAACGTCTGTATTGGTTTACTGTCTGTGCTGCCTGCAGTGGAGTAAAGTGTGTTGCCACCATTTTCCATTAATCCTAACTTATTTCCTTTATGTGACGTCACAAATCTAGGTATTATTTGGTCATATAAAATGCCCAAATAAAATACAGTATAGAGGTCATATCTGTCTCATTCCTTACTGAGAGATTTGGTAGGTGGACACAATGACAGAAACACCTGCCCAATATAACGCATATCCAATATAGTAGCCTACATAAAATGTTCAGGTTTTATTGCAACTGTGTGTGCGAGGCATGGAGTTGACACTATTACAGATTTAGAGGCTTTAAAATGTTGCTGTGGTATTATGTTCTCTTATATTTGACATATAATGTGATGTGTTATGTTGTCCATCCCTCGCAGCTCTTTGTTGTTGTTGAACTTTATCAAACTTATATTTAAAAAATGATATAGAATAAAATGGCCGTAGTGGTAGCTACAAATGCACCTTCAATTCATGTTTGCAAAATGCATTACAGGTTATATTGACCACACCTGGCGCATCCTCCACTAATAGACACTTTTTATAGGTGGTGCTTCGCCATAGGTTTTTCGTGCATCATAATGTAGGAGGCCACAGAGGACTGCTATGGTAAAAATAGATATTTAATGGGGGCAGGCAAGAGTATGATAAAACACCACCTCCATATGGAGTCTCTAACACAAGGCACATCACTGGTGAGAAATGAGGCTCCCTTATTCTCTGGAAGACACTATAGGGGACTAGCGAGGGGCCAGCTTTGGTATTGTTTGGGCTTCAGTGAATGTGAGAGCAAAGATTTGCAGGCAGTTTTACAAGCCTGAGTGTTTTCTCTCCGGCACCTTTGGTAGAATAAAGTGCTCCTAAGACTCCCTTGCCTGTCATCTTGGTTCTGCAACGTGAAGACGGAGGAGATCAAAGCTGCTTTCTCTGCAACTGTCAGCCCAGTTTTACCTGCCTAGAAGAAACCTAGCCTCTTAAGCTATGACCAAAGAAGAATAATGTCCCTTGACAGAAGGATGGCTTCAGGCTAAAAAGAGCCTCAAGGCTCATTGTAGACAAGCTGGAGGGATGAGCAGGAAGAGAGGAAGAGTCAATTAGGTTTTTCTTTCATTGTCAGGATGAACAACCTGACCTTATCCTGCTTAGTTGTAAAGATAGAGGAAGGGAGAGGGGGGACTTGTGGAGGAGCAGTGCTGATCAGAGAAGAGTGTCGTGGACTAGGGGATAGCCCAGGGGTTGATCTGTGGCATTGCCTGGTCCAGCTGGAGGGCCTTTACAACCCTGGAGACCAGAGAGGCAAAGCCAGGCCCATGACTGGAAAGACACTTATATATCTCTCTAACAATGGGTCACATGGCTGAGATGAAGACATTCATTGAGACAATACAGTAAGGCAGGGAAGAAGTGAATGAGATATAAAACTCAGTGAGACAAAACAGGAGCTCACGCTTAAATCACATTCACCCAACACTGGCGAGGTGATTGATGCATACTATCTCAGCGAGTGCAAGCAGGCTCACCGACATCGGTGATTTAAACTTCTTTATTCAGTGTCTGTGTAGCAGCGCCGATCTCGCAGGAAAGAGATTGGCAGAAACAATAACAACGGTGCTAATGGAAAGAAGATGGCCTCGGTGTCAGACAACATGGATTAGCCAGAATGAAAAACATGAGCATGAATATTAGGGTTACATTGAACAAATGACTCTAAATGTGTTGCCGCTTCAGTTTCAATTACCAGCCTTTATTATCTACCTCAGAGGTGTTCATCAAAACCTCTGAACCCTTCCCTTTCCACCCCAGCATGGAAAGATTGTGACCACACAGGCACAACAGCTGTTCATGGAGGGTTTCTAGGAAACACATCTCCTCTTGGGGAGAGGATAAGAAGCTCACTTGTAGAGGCAAAACTTGGCAAACAGAGATGGATGGCGACAGGTTTTTGTCCTGTCAGCATCTTTGCTCGGAGGCCTCTCTCCTCTTTTTGCATTTCAATAAATTGCTTTTCAGCGAGATGCTACCTCACTGTCTTATTGTCATGCAGGGAGGCGATGCGCTCGTCTCCTGGACGACCCATCTCCCATTTACTTACACAATTTGTCTGACATTATTGCCCTTCCCTTGACGCCATGGGCTTGTGGCATACACGAGTGTATGATGTGCAGACGTGCACATTAAAACAGAGTAATGGCTCTGCATTTATAGGAATAAAGTTTCCAACAGCCCTCTTTTTCTCTCAGCAGGAGAACTATAAAAGCCATCTGGTGGTGGTGAGGGAAATGGTGAAGGGTGAACAGGAGAGTACGGTGAATGAGTTAGTGAGTGAGGGAAGGTTAGAGGGAGGGGGTAAGCGGATGAGTGTCCATGCAGCCTGAGAAGGTGGAATAAAACAAGCAGGTGAATACGTTTCAGGTTGAGGGTTCAAAAGCGAGCAGACATGGAGCTGGTAACGACGTGAATGCTGGACTGAGCTGGAATCACAATGAGGGTTTGAGTTATTAGACCTCTCTCAACCTATAAACTGTCTCTCAGACATGTCAGGCTGATACTGACCTTTCTTCAGGAGAAAGTTGGCTCACAGTCCAGAGATACTATAGTGAGACGGTATGGAGTCAGAATGAGGAGTTGGTTTTGTAGGTCAGACTTTAATCTGAAGTGAATATTTGATCACCTGCGGTATAATTTAAATCTCCGAACAATGTTGTCTATTTCAGACATTATTTAGATGTACAGCCCTCAATTACATTATGTATTCTCGGCTCAATGTGTCTAGCTGTTTTTGGTTTTCATTTTAAAGGCGTATAAATACTACTGCTATGGGATTGTTGGTTGTTTTTTGAGACGTGAGTCTACACAACAGTTCAATATGTGTGTGCATTTTCCTACACATGTACATACATAATATCTAAAAGATACTTGCACATAGAAAGATAATGTGACTGACAATAATGATTCATGTTATTCATACAAACAATGTCATAGTGCCTTAAATACACCTCATTCAGGTAAACTCAATAACTGTCAGGAAGCTTTATTTACACTAAAGTATACACCGAGGGCAACATATGACAGTCACTGATTTGGAGGGGAGCACAGCGAAGTCCCAGGTATATTCAAAGGGATGATATCAAGTCTTACTCAGATATGCCCGAGGCAAGGTTAGAGAGAGCTTTCTCATCTTTACAGTCGAAGGTAATCCCATACCCAGTAGACTGGCTAATTAACTGGATATACAGCTCAGAGCCCACTGCATGGTTGTCGTGTTAGCAAGGCGGAGGCTACATTACAGGCTGAGAGGTGCAAGAATGTGTAATAGCTCTCTGCTGGAACATATATACAATGGCCTGGGGTAGAGGCTGGCAGTATAACCAGAATTAACTTCACACTGGTGGAGATACTTGCAGTGATGTGGATTTGGCTACTCTATTTGTTCTGGTACAGAATGGATTTTAAATGTCACGTTGCATTTCATCACAAGCATAGGCTTTCTGCATATTAACCAGTGAGCATATCACTTCCCTTTTACACTAAAACAAACACACATTTGCATGCTAGGAAAAGGGCGGGTGAAGACATTGAATCAGACAGCTCAGAAGAGGCAGGAGCAAGTCATAAGGAAACATGTCAGCAAGTAAGTATAAAGAAGGTTTGAAAACAGGCTCCAGCTCTGACACAAGTAGCACTGGCACTGGTTTAAATAAAAAAACAAAGCATTGTAGAGTCCCTGTCCTAATGATGAGACAAGTTTGAGGTGGTAGGACATGTCCATGGTGCATGAAATAGACACAAGCAAACTATTTCACCTAAACCTAATACTGAATTTGTACTGCAGGGGTGTAAAAAAAAGCAAACACCCACACACACACCCACCCACCCACCCACCCACCCACCCACCCACACACACACACACACACACACACACACACACACACACACACACACACACACACACACACACACACACACACACACACACACACACACACACACACACACACACACACACACACACACACACACACACACACACACACACACACACACACACACACACACACACACACACACACACACACACACACACACACACACACACACACACACACACAGCTGTGCAGTGTGATAAGCTCTTAATTTCCACCAGGTATGAAACTCCTCCACAACCGCTATAAACTATATTAATAGTTCATGATTATAACTTTAACTTCAGGTAATAAATTGTTACTATCAAGAGTCTGTCCTGAATTTGAATCTCATTCCATTGAGATCATGATAAAAGAATATATACCATCATCAATATTATTATTAATAAAAACTATACTGTGTTATAAATGCCATGTCATGCTGCCCAACCCTATTCTGGGAGAGGGATAAAAGTGGGCGACAATACTGTCTCATAACCGGTCTGCCCACCTCATCTGACACCGGCCGGGCTCACTCTCTTTCAACATCTCCCATGTCCCTCCAAGCCCCACTGAGGCCTCAATTAAAAACTCCTCTGATGTCTCGTAACTGACAGAGACTCCATCACTTCCACACATCCCCCTCCACTGAGAGTGGCATTAAGATGTTGGAGGCAGAGTGGACTATTGATTTTCTTCTCTTTTTTTTCTCCTGGTTGCTCCATTTCTTGCCTAGACCATCTTTGCAGTGCATGCAGAACTTGGGTGCAATACTCAGTTTACAACATTGTGTTGTGTCTTAATTTCTAATTAGCTTTAAAGCGAGAGCTGACGCTGAGATGCTGAGGATGTGTAGGAGAGAATCACTAGTGACAGCTATCACTACCAAAACAGACCAGTGGCTATGTTGATAATGCCAAGTAGAGGACTGAGAGCAGAGTGACAAGGACAAAAGAAGCTATGAAAGGATTAAACAGCCATTTAGATAAAAGCGTATGCATTGATCCTGCTAAACAAATCCAAACTGAATTCGTAACCTGAGCTACATCTAGTTCCTCTTAAGTCAGAGTTAATTTGGTTTGTACCCATGGGGCATTGCAATAAGCTGTACACACAACATTGGCATTTCATTGTCATACAAGCTGTAATGGCAAACATGTTGCAAATGGTTACCAATTTACACATGCAGCAGATATAGAATAAAATCAGCACAAATGTGCAGTTATGTTTATGGCCACCGAGCAGTCCAACATTCAATGTAAGAAATATATTGCTCTTCATGCTTCACTATTTACTAGCTACTCGGCTACCCTTTAACGCTGTCATTAAGTGCTAGACAAGTAGCATATGTTGTTTGTTCGTGTTTACTCAAAACAGTGCACAGATGAGAGCGGTAAGCTCAACCAAACATGACATTTTGGCTAACAAAACCAAAACAAAGAGCTAAAAGTCTCTAAAATGCTATGTAGAGCTGAGGAAAACTGCATACTGTGTACGTTAACATCACGATCGATCATTTAATCTATTGCCTGTATAACAGTACTCACTAGTGCAACTTTAAACTGTGATCCTGATCTCGCTTCGTTATTTTATCAGTGCATATTCATACGCTACTTGTGGGAAATTACCATTGGCTGTATGACTTTAAGGTGATAAAGCGCACAGATAAAAGCATTAAAAGGGTCCATTACACATAGATTGCTTCAATGACACATAAAAACAAACAGAAAATAATATTCAGACCCTACCGGAAAGCCATGCATACATGGTGGATGAGCCTCAATTCCTTTGTGCTCAATTCCAATGGCTCATCGCACCGAGGACAAACTGCAGCTAGAAACTCTTTACACTCAGTTTGTGAAGTGCACACCTATTGCTGAAACAGCTCCTGTGTTACATCAGTACGCTGCAAAGTGGGTGAGAAATATCAACCTGAGTATAAACCTTAACATGACACTTATTGAACCATCCATTTAAGGGGTTACTGACGTCAAGAAAACACCCAGTAGTTGCACAATAGCTTTGGTTGACTCTTCCCTGTATCTAGTGTGGTCTAATTATACATTTCCACACATTGTTTACAGCCATGGTTGATTATGTCTGTATCCAGGTTGTTTTATGTGGAAACGAACAATTTCTGCTTACATGATTGCACCTGAACACCACATGACAGAATGTATGATTAATATTCCTATATCACAGGGCAACAGAAGAACCATCCCAAACTTTAAAGAACTGCTTGGACCTCTTCAAAGAGCGCACACTCTTAGTATGCTTCTCCTTCTGCAGTATTAGTAGGAGAATATATAATGACAGATTTTTAAAGACATGTCTCTGTATGTCTTTGCCTAGGGCTCTCATTATAAAACAGCGTTTCTCATTTTCTTCTGCTGCAGTCTTTGGTGGGTACTAGAGAGACGTATGAATACTCTCAAAGCACTCGAGCTTTAGGCCTGGCACAGACTTAGGAGCAGGTCAGCTCATTCCTGTTAGTCACTCATCTCAAAAACAAACTTATTCATGTTATTGCAATGGACTTAACTTTCACTTAAAATGCAAATTAATAGAAATTCTCATGACCTTTATGGAGGTCAGGGGTCAGGTTTAGCTATAGAAAACATCCCAAACTGTGCTAGAAGGGATACTGGGGCTAATAGTAAAAAGAAATGTCAGGTCCTATGCCTTTTCCTGAACTATTTTCCTAAACTTCACTGAAAACCAATGGGAAGGTTGGGGTAAGTTGTTAAGGAAAAGTCATCAGGATTTAGGAAACTACAATTGCTGAGCTAAGATAATCTTGCTGCGTTCGGAGATCACCGCTTGGAAAGATATGGCCTAAATGGCAAATTCTAAATAAACACCATAGCTTACATGATACACATTTGTCATTCACGATCATGGTGCGTCACTTCAATTGTTGCGGTGGCAAGGGGATAGTGGGACGGCATTTCAACCTTTCTTTTCATAAAGGATGGTCCAGTATGCCCGAAGGAAATAACAAGGGAATCGAAGCCACTCTTACATCATCCAGAGAATTAAAACACCGCTAAACATGGCTGCCACGTTGATACTCCTGGGGAATTTCATCATGTTAGGAAACTTCTACACAAAAAAAGACTATTCGACCACAACCAGTGTCTCATTTGAAGACATTTCACAGACAGACAGTGAAGATTAGCATTTTTAAGAAAGTACTATGCATGTTGTTGGGTGGAGATATCACGTATATTTAAGTTATTACTACGGTCTAATTATACCACTATCTAAAATGTAGCTG
Source organism: Eleginops maclovinus (assembly GCF_036324505.1). Classification (NCBI taxonomy): domain Eukaryota; kingdom Metazoa; phylum Chordata; class Actinopteri; order Perciformes; family Eleginopidae; genus Eleginops; species Eleginops maclovinus. Next base: position 10,340,447 of record NC_086352.1, on the reverse strand, counting down.
GAAGGACATTGACATTTCCCGCATTACCCTTCATTGCAAGCTTACATAAATGACTGCTACTGGAAGAAAGTCCCGAGATCAATTGTGAAAAGATTAAAAATAGACGTTTCCTAGATACAAGGCTTTTAAAAGCTGAAACATCTTCCCAATGTCACTTACTAACTCGACTGGATCAATAGATATAATTCCACTTAAAAAATCGAGTCATTTATTGAGTTTAAATCATAAAACAGTTGCCTATCTCACTTTTGATTGATTGTGTTTGAAGTTCTTCTAAAGTACCTAGCAAACCAAAATCACCACTCACACTAGGAGAAGTATAATTATGTATTGCAGAAAGAACATTAAAATGTAACATTTATGTCACATTTGCATTCTTTTTTTTTTATTGCAGTCATTTAGCAAAGCAAAAAGCTACTTGGAGCTGTGCTTTGACAGTTTTTTTAGAGGAGTCCCGAACAATGCCTCTAAGCTGCTCCAAAATCACTGTCAAGTGCAGCTTCTCATGGCTTATTGCTTAAATATACTTTGTCTCCTTCCAGCACTTTTAAAATATGATATCTTGGACAGACTGAAAAAATGATTCTGTAAATCTCTCCCTCTGTGGAATATAGCTAATCATAGTCCCACAACTTGTGTGTAGCTAAGTCATTTAGCCTGAGAAAATGCTCAGCCGCGGGCTAAGAAAGGAGTTAGGAACAATATGTTCAAACCAATGTCCCACAAGGGTAGCAGTTTCCACGAAACTAATACATTATGACAAAAACAAGGCTAGCAAATGCACAAATAAGGACCGTTATTCTCTCATAAGACCACGCCATAAAATATCTACACTGAGGGTTTAGAGTGACGTTACTGCATTGTGAAGAAAAAGGTCAAAGCGAAGACAAAACAATAGATCAACTTTACATAGATCAACTTTTAATCATCTTAAGTTGATTAAAAAGCAAACAAATAATGAATACATTTTAAAGGCTGCTAGATAAATACCGTAAAAGGCAAAAAAGAACCAAGGAAGGATGTGAAAGAGGGTAAATAAAGATTTGTTTCTGAATGCTTCTATGTTAACAAGGCAGAAATCATTTGAAAGGCTGCAGGCTGTCGTTTAGCTGTCCTTGAGCGAGGCATTAACCCCAAAATCTCTCCTGTGGAGCTGCAGATTGACAGGCAGGACGACGAGTTTGTGTCCTTTAACTGTGTGTGTGTGCGTGCGTGCATGTGTGTGAGGTTGAGGCCACCGCTATAAACAGCATAAATGATACAAAAGCGTTTTCTTTGTAAACAAAAATGAAAATGACTCTATCCCCAGGGCCAGCACTTCAAGACTATTTTCTTCCAACAGAACTTTTGATAACCACAGTCACAAGTTTCCAAACAGGATGATCGGCAGCCGCTTTAAACTGGTCCCAGCCTTGGTAGGGGGTTTGATTATATTTATACAGGTAAACTAATATAGCTGATAAACTGGTTATAGTGACCTTTACACTTTGACTGTCCAAGCTACTTCAAAACACAGAGGCCATTAAGTAAATCACATGTGGGTGATCAGTACTTCACCCAGCAATTATTTCCTGACACTGTACATACTTTTTTTAGATACACAATAGACCTTTATAGTCCCCACTGCGCTGGAAAGATAAGCAGACCTTGAAGCTCCAGTGAAAAGGAGTTTTCCACCTTTTCTCTTTCCTTTTATCATATTTTGACACCATTATGATATACACTACTGCCATCTTTGAAGCGTTCTGCCCCTTGCTTTAAAATGCACGATAAATAACATGAACATACTGGGAGAGACATTATTTAAGACATTCTTGTATATCAATGGCAGATTTACAATGTACAGGATTACAACGTGAATCCTATTTTTCTCTGTAACCTTGACAGCTTCTTTTTCCTGCTTAAGAACTACCGGCACTAATTCTTCTTGTCTTACACAATACAAAACAGGGCGCATACACACAGTTTCATCTCTGGATGTAAGTCATCCCTCTGCTGAAGCAGCACATACTTCAAAACTATAACCAGTTACATCATGGCGCACACAAGGTCATCACTTTATGTCACGTGGCATTACGGAGATGCAGTGAAATATTGGAGTCCAAGGACATCAGTCTGTGTGTCGGCCTGCGCGTGTCATCTAGCAGGTGTACACACAACTTGCAACAACACATTTGATTTGTGGGGGGCAAAATGAGATATAGCAATGTCTGATTTATTGGATTTGTGACTTTCAAAAATGGGCATTTTTGCTTTTTTTGATTTTGAAAAATATGACTTTAAACCATAAATAAAGTTTCTGCAAACTTCTTCAATTGGTTCCATTTCTACTTCCTTTCAAACTTCAGCTTTAGCGCAGTTGAACTTAATTTCTTGGTTCCACAACACAGCCATAGTAATCTGAGAAACTCTTAGCAGTGTTACCCGGGATTGCTTAACCCCTCTAACAACCACATCAGGAAAACGACCCGACATTACAAACGGCATCACTCTTCATCTGCTCGAGTAAGTGGGTGAAAGCGTCGAGACGGATACATTATAGATATGACAGACTCTTGCGGTGTGGGTCACTGAGCTGTCTCGGCTGTTGACAGAGAGTTGCACTTACAGCGGCAACACACACTGTGAGCGCATGTGATGGAATTAAACACAGTTGACAATATTAATAAGGTAAGAGGAGCGATTTTGTTTCCTTGTGGACAGTTTGTCTGTAATGAGCTGCAAGTTGTCAGGCTCTGGGGAGACAGGCGTGGATACAGAGTCCGAGCCAGCGGGAAGATGTTAATGCAACCTGAAGGGGATGTGAGTCATATTCAACCGCTGTCCATTCGAGCTGGTATCATAAGGTGCACGGCCGCAGCATGGCTTAATCACAGTCATTACTGTGATATTTGACACTGGGGTTGAAATAAAGGGCTCTTTAATGAGAGCGTGTCTTATCACGCAGTGAGTCAGTGGGTGCTTACGTATTTCCAAGTCAAGCTGTCAGCACAGGGGGAAGGGGGGGAGTGACTTGAGCACTGCTTGAAACTCCTCTCCTCTGGGACACAGCCACACTCAGTCCGTTCTTAACTTCCATTTCACACTTGGTAATCAATTACTGGTCTCTAGAGCTATCAAAGAAAAGAGCTACCTATCCTGAGAATAAGCTAAATCTCTCAACGCCTCCTAATTGAAAACACATTATATCAGGAGACAATGCTCTTTGTGTAGCCAGACACTAATTTGGACTGTTTGCATGCACAGAACAAAGCAATTTACTGAGGTTGCAAACATCCTTTGCAGGACAATAATTCATGGTGTTATCAGGTGCAGGGTTTAAACATCAAATAAACGGGGCTGAATAACTAAATAAGCGAACTTTGAAGGTGTGCCCAGCCGTTTGTTGGTGGCTATTCTCCCAGTGACTCTGAAAAGCTGAAACTAATATGATTTCATATCGTGAAGCCAAGACTGATGCCAGACCTCCCGAAACCAATCCCTCTTACAGGATTTAGTGGGAGCTGTGTGAAATGTACACTGCCGGGCCCTACCGGTCCCAATGATAGTCCTAGCTGTGAGTCCAAATCAAAATGAACCCGATCAGTAACAAAAGAGGGCTTTTGTGCGTTTACTGCCATCATAAATACAGTGTCCTGAAAAGGAAATGGAGTGAGAACAGAGAGAAGCAGGTTTCCAGCGGGCGGGGGACGAGAATAAAGATGTCAGAGTGTTGTTATGAGCAGGGGAAGATCACACTGCCATGATCTGATGGTATTGGAGCAAAGATTGCACTTGTTTTTGATCAGAGGCACGTTGACATTGAAAGAAAGGAATGAGCACCAGGTGTATGCATGTGATAGACACACAAAATATGTCCATATATCCTCAAACATACATTCTGATGACCTTTCAGAAGCTCATCATCCAGCAAAATATACTATAGAGCTTGAGTTGTGGCAATGAGAAGCGTTTTGACAACAAAAAACCTTTAATGTTAAGAAGTCAAGATGGCAGAGAGGGGACTAGAAAGGCAGAAAGGGAAAAATAAATCCCAGCACAAAAGAGAGGATCTCATTTGATCGTTCTGATTGTACCGTTCTAAAGGAGTGGTGCACAGACCAGAAAGTGCCCACAACTCAATCCAACCCAACGATCCCTCAGAAGCGCTAACACTAAGACTGGGAGCATGACAAATAACATTGGCTGGGCTATAATACGAGGATGAAATGTCCTATACTGAAGCCCAGCAGAGAACATTCAAACGTCTAAGAGCACTGACAGCGGCAAGTGGCCCGAGTTAATATTCCTGATAGGAATTAATGTGCTTACAATGGAGCCATTGCTGCCTACCTGAATTTATTTTAGATTGCCTGCATTACTTCATCTACTTATTCAGTAGTTTTCCCTGGCTGGGCTCCTGATAAGACAGAGCATGCATTCAGCACGAGAAAGAAGGTCTGTTTGTGAACTGGACACTAATTAATACAGCGCTCTGTCGGGAAAGTTGCCTGCTTGCTGCTCCTCTGACAACAGATTCATTTATACTGCTGTTTTCTGTTCCTCCGAAAAAGCCTCTGTTAATTGCATTTAAATTAGACCTTGTTCAGTCGAGAAAAAGGAACAGCATGGGTTGTTAGAGAAGCTGGAAGCAAAAAAAAACCCCATATGGAGCAATATACTGTATAACCCAAAGTTGATTTACAGAGATTATGAAAGAAGTTCCTTCTAGAGAAAGGTGCAAACATGCTTGTACAATATTTCATGAATAATTGCAATTACTTCAATTTCACCCCAACAGTTCCTCTAATGAGAGAACATTTCAACTAGTAGATCCCTGCATCTTTCTGTTTGCCCCCTTGGCAATGCTAGCACAGCAATGCTTTTAATCCAATGTTTCAACATGCCACACGGAGAAAAATAATGAACATGACAGTATTCAGAGAAAACACCCATTGAGGGACGTCTTAGAAAACAATAGAGGAATGTGTGCTCCACGGCTGGACCAAGCGTGGCAGGTAGCCATTATATGGCAATGCGATGTCAACATGATCAAGCTAAATGTCTGAAAACATAATAACAGTCAGGAAAAAGTGGGAAAGAAAGCAAGACGGCACACAAATAATGAACTGCTAAGTGTATTGAACAGCTGAACGCTCTCACGTAACACCACCTACCATCGGTTTTAGATTCCATCTTCACAGCAGAGGTCAATGTTTATATAGCAATTAAAGATGTTTTTTAACCTTGATTTACCCAGCGAAGGTTGGTTTAGCATGCACATGCTTCCCACTCATACAGTAACAAACAGTCTCCTTGGGGAAATTCGCCCTGTACAAAATAATGCTGTAGCAGGAGTAGAATAAGTCACCTTAGAAAAAGATCTCTGGAGGAAACAGGAGCGGTCTGGGGACACGTTAGAATGTGGTCTATAAGACATGAATGGAAAAGTACAGAGAGATGCTCAGTGACCAGGTGTATCCCATATGTATTCCTGGGAACATGGAGATAGCCATTATGTCTTTTCCCTGCCACATGGCCTTTGATGAAGGTGAGAAGGGCAGCCTAGACTCAGGAGGGATTTGTATTAAGATTGCAATTTTTCAATCACAAATTGGGTATGGTGTGAAATTTCAATGCTAAACCTCCCTCCCATCTCTGCGTTTCAGTATAGTTTTTTTAATTAAAAGTGGCAGAAAAGAGTCCATGAGGGTTGGATAAAGAAAACATTTTGATTTGAAAAATGTTGATTCAGAGAAACCTGCCAATTTCATCCAGTTGTATCATAAGAAAAGGTAAGACAAACCAACAGCATTTTAGATTAGACACATACAAGTCCTATTTGACATTAGGTTTCATTCATGTATTAACACCTACTTTAAGTTAATTGACAAACTCCTGCTTACCCAAGAGTGTTTGTACCACAAAAAGAGAGGCTCTATTAGCAAGCTTTACTTTATGGGTCCACTATTAATATTTGGCAAAATCTCAAAAAGGCCAACAGTTTGCATCCAGGGTAATAACATATAAAAACATACTATAAAAGGAGTATGAAATTTGAATGTGTGAGGAAACCAAGGGATGAAAAAGGCGGCCACACTCACACAGGGGAAGCGGGCCAAAGCCACACAGGCAGGACGGGGACTGGGAAGGAAATCTGGGATCCTCTTTCTGTGAAGCAACAGTGCTAACCGCTGAGCCACTGTGTTGCCAAGAGAAAAGCCACAGAATGCCAGCTAGATAGTAAAATTCAGCAAAAAGCCTTCCACACCATGTGGGGTGATCTCCCTCCCCTTCAGCGAGTCCATCTCCCACCTGTCAGGCCGTAGTGCCACAACTCCGAGCTCAGCAAACGTTTTCGTCTCCATCTTGCTTTCTGTCATCCACTTCTCACCCCTCCTAACCCTGTCCCCCCAGCTCCCTCTCTCTATCTCCCTGCCTCATCTCTCTGTCTCCTTCCTTTCCTCGCTCTATATATCTCCATCCCGCACACTGTTCACTGTAAATGCTGTGCCAGCAGAGAGATGCCGGGGAAATGGCGCCATCCTCATTGAGAGAGCAAGCAGACGGAGTGGGGGTGGTGCTGGAGGGGGTGTTCAGTGACAGGCCCTGAAACCCGGCCATCAGACAACACACTGCAGTAATCACACAGCTCCAGTAGATGGGATACACAGCTAAAGCTCCACATTCAGAAAAGGATGAGTAAAAAAATGATTGGATATGGACTCTTGATCCCCCACAAACTCTGAGTACATTGTTCTTTTTTTGAGTAGAACAAAGTGGTCGGAATAGGCTGGAAATTGTGAAACAGTGGAAAGCATCAAGACAGGTGGAGGAGGAGGATGATGAGAGAAAGAAGGGGGGTTGGTACACAAGCATGTCAGGAAAGCAGACAGGCCACGGTTCATCTGAGGTCTGAAGCTGTTCTTTTCCATCATTCAACTGTTCATTAATACCAGCTGTTCCTTAGAGTCTCCCTGCAGCTTAGCGTTGCTGCAAAATCGATCAATATCCCGGCAAAAACACTCCCTATTCTAGACCTCTGCTTAAAAACTGACCAGCACTCCACTTAAACAAAAACAACCGTCCCTTAGATGCATGATAGGGTGCATGTTGTTGACGGTCTGCCTGGTGAGGTAGTTAAATTATCGGTGACTATAAAAGAGGTTAGAATGACATGGATGACTTCACACAGACTCTGCTGCGCTCAGTGTGAGTAAAGGGTTCATTTTCTCAAAATTAACCTTGTCAGACTCGTGTTCTGCCTGGAGGGAGAGTTGTATTACTATTGCAATTTTTCAATCACAAATTGGGGAGAGTGTGAAATTTCCACATGCTTGTTCACTCTCTACCTCCCCCCGCCCCAATCCCTGCATCTTTCTATTTTTACTTATTTCTTGCTGGGTTTTTTTCCCCCTCTCAAAGTCCATTTAGAATTTTAAGCATATTTCCCACATTCTCATAATAGGCTTCTCCACTTCGTGAGTGCAGTGTGTGATGTGCTGTGCTCGTAAGTGTATGCAGCAAGCAAGTGTGTTCTCCATATCAACTGAAGCTCGGCACAATACACACTCCGCTACTCCAGCAGAAGAGTTTTTGCTGGGTCAAAATTAATTACAGAAGCTGTTAAGCACACACCAGCTGCAGTAAACAAATGCAAATACATTTTCTCTCCAAACAAGCCTCCTTCTTTCGCAGCACACAAAATACTGTAAATCTTTTGTGTGTTTATCAGCAGCTCGGGCCATCATGAAGCTCTGCCGGTGCGCCTACAGAGAAATTGCTCCTTTTCATGTGTATACCTTATTTCTGAAAAGTGTGGTCACCAATGTTTTAATTGAGGGGTTCTCCAGTTTATTTGTGGATTTGCCATTTCTTTTGTTCCCTTTTAAATCTGTAACTCGTCACACTTCAATAGTTCCTTGCTCTTTGGCCTGAAGTCTATTTTTCAGTCTGTTTTGCTCTTGGCACTTTCTTTGATTCACACCGATTCCCGAACAGCAGGACCATGACACATATTACAGAAAATGACAATCAAAGCCTATATTAACGGCTCTAATATTCAATAAGCTCTCTTGAGTATTAGCACTGCAACTAGTTACTTTTCACTATAAATAGCCATCAAATTGAGAAAATTGTTGAATTCTCCCACTGATTAAAGTTACATCTTGAAATGTCCGTTTTTCTCTGACTAACTGTTTAAAATCCACGGATACTCAAGTTTACTCATGTGTGTGAAAGTCCTCAAACCCCTATTTTTTAAGAAGGCAGAAACAGACAATATTACCCTATTAATTAAACAATTAAATGATGATTGCAACATCTCCTTTATATACCAAATTGTGTGCAAGTGTCCCATTGGAATAATCGGGGAAGGAATTAATTCCTAACGCAAATGTCAACAACAACTCTGTATTCCTTATTTGGATCCCAATTAGCTTAAAAAAATGGATCGATTACCAAAACGTTTAAAAGCTCAACTCATCATAACTCCGTGTTGCATTACTGCACTTTACACACCATACAAGTTGAGCATGTTCATATAACAATGTTTATTAATTTGTCCATGACATGTATCAAAGAAATGTTTATATCATTTCCAAAGTCCACGACGCCGTTGGATCTAAATGGATCCGGTCTATAAAAAGCCTAAGGGAACTGCTGGTAAATACACTAACTTGTCAGCCTTAGGCAAGGGGCCATTCTGCACCACACAATCAGGGACTTGTAAAGCAATGCAAGTTTTTCCTCACTGAAATAATTTGAAAAGTTTCATACACATGGCATAAACAACGAGGAGAAGACAATACATTTTTAAAAAGGGAGAATGCTGCCAATCCATCACTCACAAAGAATTTGAACTCCTGTCTGTTCCCTAAAGTGTTATAACCACTAAAAGCAATTGTCACACTGGCTTTGAAGGGTTGCACGATAGAATGGCTGTCATCCACACGGCACAGCAGGGCGCCCATACCGTGCTGACAAGTAGTTCTAACTGTTTATTGTTACTTTTATTCCAAAGACAGATGAAGGACGTTGGACTATGATGACATTATTGTATCCCTGAAGACCAAGCATTTAGGTCTTGCACTGGGAAGCCATTCAATGGTAAGATGATTAAAATCTTGTATATAACTGAGAGTTTCTGCTACGCCAATGATGTTGAAATGTCCACCATCAGGAGTTACAATGTTGGGCTGAAAATGTATGGAAGAATATCATGCAACTCTAACGGAGACACGTGTACCGAGAACCCGAAAAACACAACAACTCAAGCATTGGCGTGCAAAACGATTATATCTTGTTCTATTTCAACTAAACCTGAAGTAGTACATCAATCAGGCAGGATCAAAGGGTAATAGCAGACCCAGACCATTTTACCAGTCACCCTAATGTCATATTTCATTCCTACCATGTGTTTAATACCTGTCCACTGCCCCAGTGGTCCCTCTGGTTAGCTTTGCTGTCTTGAAAGAGGCCGACCAAACTTTTAGAAAGGCCACCCTGCTTCAGTCGCCCAGAAAACCTGCCCTGCCAATCGGCCATCCCGTTTCCAGACAGCACAGTCATTTCCCAGCCCAGTGGAGCAGCACTCCCTGACCTCTGCCTCGACCTCCGCCTCAACAGTCCGAGCTCCAACACCAGCTCCAGCCCAGAGAGCCGGCTCAGGCTACCTCTACTTATTTATGAGCCATTTCACACAGTGCTGCTCCCATTAGAGCCCCAGCCTTGGCCCACCTTACACGGCACTCTCCTTGCACTTAACACATATAGTACACCAGCAGGGCCAGGGGGACATGGGCTGTGGGTGGAGATGGTTTGTGGGATTCAGGGGACCATTAGACCCATTACACAGGTACTGTCACACCCAGTTCAAGATCAGAAACAGAGAATTGAAAACATGAATCTACTTCCTGGTTAGCTAACACTTCCTGCAAAAAGCTACTGAAAAACCAATCCCTTCCTCTAGCACAATTCTTTTTTTACCAAAATTGCCTTTTGAAATATGTAATGAATAGCTATTTGACTGTCCCCCGGGAAATGATCACCTACTGATCTCACTTACCGATGCACGAGAACTGATGGGTTATGCTCATTGAACTATAATTGGACATTTCATTATTTCTAATTCATTTCTTTGGAGCGGAACTGTTACTGAAACAGAGAGACTGACAAAAAGTCTCTCCATAGCATAACATTTGACTGATGGATTGATTCACATAAGCATAGCAGACTATAATAAGAAACTCTGTCTGAAAACGTGATTAGTCTGAGCTGGTAACACTCAAACCCGGCAGGAAGCCAGTGAATATGAGCTTGTTTACGTTGCACCAGAATGGAGCTGACAATGTTGGCCTGGAAGTTATTTATAGAGAAAGGGAGATAATAACCCACCTGTGATTGTGACAAAGGCGTGGCCCTCCTCGCCTAGAAGTGGATTGATCAGTCGGCAGCTGTAGGTGCTATTGGGCTCCAGCACAACTGTCAGCACGCTGGTCACAGTGAACAGCCCTTCCTCATTGGCCACCAGTGAAGTGGTGATATTGTCCGTCAAGTTGCGCCCGCTCCCATCCTGCCATATCACGTCTGCTTCAGGATATCCACCATAGGCCACGCAAGTCAGGGCCAACTCATCACCTGGGCGCAGGCTGGATTCCGGCTCCAACGTCACCACAGGCTTGGAGTAAGGGGCTTAAAAAAGGCAAGAGAAAATGGAGGAAAGGGTTGGATTGGGGAGAAAAAGAGGTATGGTGGGGGCAAGGATGGTCAGGGGAAAAGGAAGAAGCAGACACATAGTGAGTTTAGTTAGAGTGAGAGTCACCCTGGGAACTGTTTGACATGATTCCCATTAAATTCTTAATTATATTTAGGGAGCTTAGCATAACACAGTGCTTAAGATCCCACAGACACAGACAGCATCTGTGGCACATCCTGATGCTGCATCCCTACACTCAACGCCGCTTTCTCAAGAGACCCAAAGCTCTGAGACACTTTCAGAAAGGGAATACGGTGCAAGCCCGGGGGGCGGAGGTGGGCAGGAGAAAAGTGGCAGGCTCAGAAATGTAAGACGATTCAGTCCTATAGCATGGAAAAGAGCGTATAGGGGTGGAGGTGAGGGGTTAGTCGTCCGCCTCAGCTGAAATCACGCTTCTCCAATCCCTTGAGCTGAAACATGAGTATAGAGGTGGCGGGGAAATAGGCTGCTGTATTCCCAGAACCAATCATTGCACGGCAAACAACGGGGTGGAGCTGAGGGCGAGATGAAATAAGTTTGCCTGAGCTGCTTTTTTGAAAAGTGGACTCTCAACACAAAGACAGATTGAGCGTGGTACACACTAACTTCCCCAGCTGTCCGTTTGACTGACAGGCAGATTTCCATCGAGGGGCTCCTTTCATTTTCTTCCAGCACAGCATCAAGGAAGTCTACAAAGATAACTGTTAATGTTGGTTAAAAATAGAACATCTATAAATCTAATGCATAAAAAAGGAACCAATTTGTCACCGTTTGAGTCATTGTTTTCCCGTTCCTCAGCCAAGATGACATTTTTTTATTCATTAACACCGCCTAATGCACATCCATCCTTGAAGCATCTCACAACAGATACATAAATGGGAAAGGGAAAGAAAGGCCCGCAGTATCATTATAAATATATAAAAGGCTCTCAGCTGTGAAGGCGGGCAATCTAGTCACACGGCAGTGAAGATGTTAGTGATAGCTGATTGACTGTAACAACAGCTAATAATCAAAGTCAGCAGATATTGACCATGACAGACCACAATCAGCACTTATTGACCAAAACCACAGCAGCCCTGAGGAAACTGTTTATGGCCTGCACATCTTGTGAGGAGAGATTATTATAAATAACCTCCTCTGTAGGTAATTGAGTAATAGATTGTATTAAGCACTGTTGGTGTTTATGTGTGTCTAAGTGATGAGGTCAAATCACTTTCAATACAATCACTTCAAAGTGAGCTACGACGCAAACGTTAGTCAGGGAAACAACATGGCAACATATGTACACATCTGTACGCATTTGTGTGTGTGTATGTGTGTGTGTCAGTGACATTGTTTTTTAAATAGTAATCCTGTAATGCAAATCCTATATTGTGAAAGACCCAATTAAAGTCTATACCTAATTTCTATAGAACCCTTTCAAAATAAAAGAGACTCGTTTGAAGAAAGTCATACATTTGATGCTTTAATACTTCATGAACAATATCATCAATAATCTTTCAATTACTTCTCTTATCTTAATTCCTCATTCTATGAAACATGTCCAACATTTTGTGGTAGAAAACTGTGAGGTTAGGGTCGCCTATTTAGGGACATTTTGGTAATACAATAGTTTCTTGAATATAAAAGAGAGGAATAATTCTAAATGTGAATTAAAGTCAATCTTATTGTTTGTTAATTGGGAAATACAGATCAAAATGATTAAAAAGAAATGCAATAGATGTAATTCTTTGTATAGGGGGTCGAGGTGAAGCTAATCTGCGGTCCTTCCCTGGAAAGGAATGTTTTATTTTTTTATTATGTGTGTCTATTTTCTACTTTCCACTGGTTCTAAATGTCAATCTGCATGTTCGTCTGTTTCCACGCGTGTCATGGAGCTTGACTCACCGGCCACCTGCAGCAGCAGAGCCGCGCTGGCGTAGTCCTGCACCCTGACGAAGCAGGTGTAGCTGCCTTCATCAGCCACCACCACGCTGCTCAGCAGGAGCGAAGCGTTGCCCAGGCCCAGCTGGGCGGGCGACAGGCTGGTACGGTTAGCGAATCTCTCGGCCTGGTCTGCCAGCTGGTCGCTCCCCCCCCAGTACCCATGCACACTGCGTTTGGTGTCTGTCAGCTGCCAGAAGACGGTCAGATCAGACAACTTAAAGGCGCTGGTGGGACTGAAGGAACAGTCGAGAACGGCATCCCTGCCGTGCAGCACGACCACTGGCTGATCCGGGACGTTCAATTCCATCACCGCTGTAAAGAGAGGAGGAGGGCATATGAGGGGTGTCAAAAAAATAAATGCTGAAATGACTGTAACAATAGTTTTACTGTATGATAGAAAATGCCAGGTGAGCTGTCACACAAAAAAATATATATAAAAATTACACTTCCAAAATCCTTCTTGCAGAGATGTTGTCTCTGCAGTCTTCACGGTGTCAATAGTAGAACTCATTCATCTTCTTGGTAGTGTAAAGGGTATCAGATACACTACTTGGCCCTGGTCTAGTATAACCACACAGTATTCCCTGAATCACAGCATTAATTCTGCATGCTGTTTTCAGATGTGACAAACCGGCACACACTCAAAATTTGAATGTCTTTGAAAAGAAAATCAATGCAGTATTTGGATATATATGCTGTGACTGCCTCAGAAGCATCCACTGTGTTTGTGCAGTGTGGAGCGGGTGAGGCAGGATGAAGGCAGGAGGGGAGAAGAGGAGGGATCTGGAGGTAAGCATTAGGACTTTGTCTGTGTTCCTATAGGCTTTGCCTCCTGGCGATGGCTCAGCGAGTGAAGCAACAACATCTGTATAGCTTTAGTGAGATCGTTAGTTAAATCTGATATAAATCTGTTTCTCGGGTGGGGGGGTGGGGTGGGGGGGGTTATAACTGCAGCAACCCTTCAGTGTGTGCTACTGCTGGAATGAAAAGTGATTCTGCTTTTAAACAAATGCCTTTAGTTAAAGATATCTGACTCAATGTGTTTCATTGGCACGTGTTGCTGCAGTGGTAAAATGGAACTAAGCACATGAACACAAGGGAACAAATGTGGTATTTCTAGTCAAACTACATTATAAGTTTATCCCACCACATTTTTAGTAATATATTATGATATATTATTATAAATTAAACTACCCATCAGTATGTGAAGTACTTCAAACGGCCCCCTTTTCCCAGCTGCAACATTAAAGATCACATTAATGCATCGCAAATTATAACAATCATTTTATATATATATATATATATATATATATATATATATATATTACTCTAATATTTGGCAATAGGTGCACTTTTACTTTCATAGTTCAAATATATTTTGAGGGTAATTATTTTTTCTTACAATCATTGAGTATGATGATGAATCCATGACTCTTGCTTGTAACAATGTGTGTGTGTGTGTGTGTGTGTGTGTGTGTGTGTGTGTGTGTGTGTGTGTGTGTGTGTGTGTGTGTGTGTGTGTGTGTGTGTGTGTGTGTGTGTTGTTTGTCTAGACTAGGGCCAAGAGCAAAGAGTACACTGCATAATCATTCTGGATTAGTAGCCATCTCAGGGAGTCCAGAGTACATCCATAGTATTCTCAGGAGTCAGCATTCTCCATTGATCCCCGTCCGCTCTTATACAACTCTGAGACACTCATCAGCATCACAGGGGAGGAAAAAGCCAAAAAGCCAGTCGGCCCCTGGAGCAATGCACTCTTCTTTATGCTCAGCCTCTCTAATTGTTATAATCACAGTGGCATTTTAGCCTCCTCGCCCCCTTTTTGAGCTGTGTCTATCACACAGCCAGCGCCAATGTTCAATCACTTAAATGAGATTTGACTGATGTGGCGGTGCAATAATTACTCTCCCCTTTTAACAACAAACAAGTCTTTCATCTGAGAGGGTTCATACAGTATATGGATGGGTGTTTGTAGGTCTAATGCAGACCTATTTCCAATCACAATCAGCCTTTCCGAGCTAGGTAGCCTCTACACATCACAGCACAAAAAAACGGCAGGTCTGTAGGAACAGTGCCACCTACTGACTACTCTCACAATTGCATCAAAGTGGGGCAAAAAAATTGCACGGATTGCTGTCCAAATAACCCATGCTCCATCGATTGGAGGCCAATTGCACATGGAAAGGTGAGAAATGATGTAAAAATATGTAATAATTGTGAAAAAGAAAAAAAAAACACTGTATATTTGTTTTGCCCCCCCCCCCCCCATTTCATGAACACATAAACCATAAAACCTCAACAATCAAACCTTATTTTGAATGAGAATGTCGTGCCACAATTTTAACCTGGAGCAATTCTGAGCCTTTATACCAAACAATTGGCAGTCACAAAACAATTCTGTGACACCCAGTGTGATGACAACAGAGCGCTTTTTCCTTTACTGTGATTACCAAAGCTCTTCTGGTGCTGTGGGGTGGTTTCTATCGTGCGTATTGTGCCCACATTCACTCAGCTGGGCTACAACCCAGGGAAACAATAAAGAAGAGTTATCGGGGCACGGCACGGCCGGAGCAGGCGGTGCCGGCATCAACAGGGCTAACCGAACAAATTTCAGGGTTGTGTATTTATGCTGTCTTTGGAGTTGGGTCAACCTTTGCGGTAATGAACAGGTCGCTGGTGTTTTTTTGTAGGAGTGGAGGGTCAGTGACAGCCCTCATTGAGAGTGCACATTTAAGGAGGAGGAGAAAGAGCAATTAAATCACTCCCCGAGCAGCCTGGGATGACTCACACTACTGAGTTCATACAGGAAGGGGGGAAGGGAGACTAAGAGGGAGAGAGGCCAAACTCACACTTAAAGATAATATCTGGATACAAGCCAAGGAAGAGACTGTGGTGGAGCCTCACACACTAATCCCTCAACACGGACTAAAGTCATGTCATGGAGGAGAGAGATAGAAACTCCCCTTTCTCATTCAGCATCTCTTCCTCCCTCGTGCTCTTTCACTCACTGCTTCTTTAACCGGTGACCTACCACTGGCTCTGAGGCCCCGGGAGGACGCAGCTCTACACAGCGACCTTGTGTCGAGACACCGACCTGTGCCTGGAAAGAAAATTCAAGGGGAGGTATTTTGCAATACACCGAGGGGAGGGAATGGGAAAGGAGAGCAGAGGAGGGCAAGCAAGGCCGGCTGACGTCATGGAAAGCGCACATCTGATGTCCTATTCGTCAGAGGTGAAATACCACGAGCCAGAGCGAATCACTGCGGTTGTTTTTGATCTGCTGCTGTTTACACCACACAACATGTTCTTCATGGCAGCCGACCGTTTGATCGCCTCTCGACATGAAAAAACATGCATTCTCTGAAGAGACAAGTGTAAGTAGCAGAGGTTAAAGATTACACACACAAGTGGTCTTTGGTGAGGGGGCCGGGCGGCGCCTTGTAGCCCTGCCTGTGGATTCTCCTCAGGGGTAAGTGGGGATCTCGCCTCTCCCTTTCTCCCTCTCGATAAAGAGATGCTCAGAAGCCATAGAGGGCAGGCTGGGAGACGTCAGGCTGTGGGGATTTACACACTGCACTTTGTGTTTATGGGCCTCAGCTCTGTTTGAGTGCCTGCGAGACAGAGACGGGCACTTTCACAGCCGACATGAAATAAACTCATTACAGCTTTCGCGAGCGCTGGCAACGGGCCCTGCTTAGCAGCGAGGCAGAGGGCCGGCTGGAAAAAGGCTGCAAGTGATCTTCACACTGCTCTCCACTCCACCTTCAAGACCACGCACCACCTTGTCGCCACCAACACCTCCTTCCATCAGCTTTCCCTTAGGTGTGGCTTCTGCCATGTTATTTGTATAGTGATGCTAGCTGGGCTCATGAGGTGAGCGTGGAGTGTGAGACGGAGACAGCGTGGGATGCGAGCAGACAGCAAATAAGAAGATCACAGCTTTTATAGGGAGGGTGCTTGCAGGGTGACGTGTGAGGCTGCTGGTAAATAAAATCCCAGTGATATCTCACATCATGATTCTGGCACATACAGTAAGGAAAGAGCACATGCACACACCCACAAAGTAAACCGTTACACAAAATCAGTTAACTGGACTCAGATTTTTACTCTTCCCTGGTTGTCATGGGCTACGTTCCCAATCAGCATAAACACTCCCAATAATCTCCAGGACGCATGTGATTGATTCCATGAAGTTTTACTGAGAATCTTGTGAAACTGAAAATACAGCTAAATATCTGCATTATTACAAACAATATAATCTGTCATCCGGCAGTAGTAAAATATAGAGCTAATTCAGTTTAGCTACACAATCAAAATGCAGTAACAGTCTTTAATGCTCACACAAACTCAGCACTGCTCGATAGGTTAGTGTAAACATATACTCACAGACGTTGCTTTAGCAAAGAGGGAGAAAGAATAGCTGTGTAACGGAAGAACTGAAGACGGCACGGCTCACACAACCGTAGCTAATCACTGCACTGAGAAACTCCTAGCATGCACTACGTCTGAGTTGCTATGGTAACCAAAGTAAACAAATTACACTGAACAGTGTTTCTAACAAAAAACGACAGGGGCATAACACTCCCCGCTTGGGGTCTTTAAAGAGCCCACATTAACGAACAGAATCAGTCTTTGGGGAAAGAAGCAGAACTACTTCTGTAATGGGGCGAAAGACGGTCTTCTTGGCTCCATCCTTGACGATTTCAGCTTCGACTTTCCGCACCAATCCATCTTCTCCTGGAAAGGTTTTCGTGATGATGCCCATAGGCCATTAATTTCTTTTGGCCTGCTTGTCTTTCAGGAGAACTATGTCTCCTTCTTGAAGGCTCGGCCGTTTTCCTTGCCACTTATGCCGAAGCTGCAATGTTTTGAGGTATTCCTGTTTCCACCTGTTCCAAAACATATCTGCCAGGCCCTGAACTTGCTTCCACTCCTCTCTGAAGAGATCCATTTCCTCAAAGCTGCCTGGTGGAGGAGGAGGCGCAGAGCCTGTCTTGAGGGTCAGAAGCATTGCTGGTGTGAGGATGAGAGGGGATTCCGGGTCCGATGACACTGGGATGAGCGGCCTGGCATTCATGATTGCAGCTACCTCGGCCATGAGTGTAGTCAGAACCTCATGTGTTAAACGAGACCTCTTCTGGTCCAGCAACATGCACTCCAAAATACGGCGGGCGATGCCAATCATACGTTCCCACGCTCCACCCATGTGAGATTCGTGGGGCGGGTTAAACACCCAGGGGCAGCTCTGTGTACTTAGGTACTTCTCCATGCTGTTGAAGCCTGGATTCGTCTTGTCCATCTCTGTAGCTATCATCTCGGTGATCTCGACAGCGAGTACAGCCACACAGAGCTCAAGTCTTGGGATAGTTAGGCCGGGCTGGGGGGCCAACTTTGCTTTCCCAAAGACGAAGCCAACCTCTGTCTCTTCCTGTTGGCTTGTCACCTTGATGTACGCTACGGCTGCGATTGCTTTAACTGATGCGTCTGCAAAGACACAGAGTTCTCTTCTTAGTGCCCCTGCAGTGGAGAAGGACGTATAAGGGCGTGGTATTTGGAGCCCCTCTAGGTCTTGGAGTGACTCTTTCCATCTGGTCCACTCAATCTCCATGTCTTTGGGTAGAGGCGAGTCCCAATCTTCTGCTTGTGTGGTGAGTTCTCTGAGTATCAGTCTTCCGTGAACCGTGATGGGTGCGAGGAACCCTAAAGGGTCATAGAGGCTATTCACTGTCGAGAGTACCCCTCTGCGGGTGAACGGCTTCTTGTCATCTTCAATCTGAAACGTGAAGGTGTCGTTGCGCATGTTCCAGAACAATCCAAGGCTACGTTGGATAGGCAAGTCATCGACGAAGAGATCTAGGCTGTTGACATCGTTGGAACGATCTTTGGATGGGAATGCTTCGATGACGGCAAGCCGATTTGACGCAATTTTGTGCAGTCTGAGGTTAGAAGCTGCAAGCATCTTCTGTGCTCGCCCAAGGACACTGATGGCTTCTTCCTCGGTGCTAAAGGACTTTAAAGCATCGTCAACATAGAACTCACGGTCGATGAATCTTTTTGCGTCGCTGCCATAGTCGGCCTCTGCTTCCTTAGCTGCCCGTTGCAAACCGTACGCGGCAACGGCAGGTGAAGGGCTGTTCCCAAATAGGTGGACTCGCATCCTGTAGTCCACAATATCAGAGTTGAGGTCGTTGTTCCTATACCACAGGAAGCGGAGAAAGTCCCTGTGCTCCTCCTGTACGACAAAGCAATGGAACATGTGCTCGATGTCAGCAGTGATCGCTACTTGTTCCTTCCTGAACCTCATGAGAATGCCTAGTAGGCTATTATTAAGGTCGGGGCCAGTGAGCAAAACATCGTTGAGCGAAACTCCTCCACACGATGCGCTGCTGTCGAAGACCACGCGGATCTTATCTGGCTTCCTGGGATGATACACGCCGAACAGGGGCAGGTACCAGCTCTCCTGTTCAGGTTTTGTTGGCGGGGCAACCTCTGCATGCGCTCTCTTAAGCATCTTCTCCATAAACTCTAGGAAGTGGGCTTTCATCTGCGGCCGTTTTTCCAGTAAGCGGTGGAGTGATACAAGACAGTCGAGAGCCTGTTTCCTGTTGTTGGGCAGCCGCTGCCTTGGCGACCGAAAAGGTAAAGGTGCAACCCAACTTTTGGAGCTGTCCTGGTGGCACTCAACGTCCATTATCTGAAGAAACTTCGAATCTTCTTACAAGAGAAATGGCTATACTTTGGAACAAGATAGAAACGTGAACATTCTGTCAGCTTCCCACCTTTCTTTGTACTGGTAGACTTCATCTACACAGAGGCAAAGGCTCGTGCAGACCCAGGCTTTAACCTCTTCATGCAAGCTCCAACAGAGAAAAAGAGCAAATGGGAGAGGCCCACAAAGACATCTGTATATGTTCATAAGACACAGGTCTCAGGAACAACCAAGTATGAGCCTAAAGGAGCTAAGGAACGAATTGACCCAAAAGAACGTTGCCCCCTACACCAAAAGCCTCACCCTCTAAGAAAATGCAGAGGCTTTCGTGAAAAGAGCATAGAGGATCGCAAGCAGCACTTGAAAGAACACTACATCTGCTTTCGCTGTTGCTCTTCGGCAGAACATCTCGCAAGGAACTGCACTGCTGAGATAAAATGTACAGAGTGTGAGAGCACTGCTCATGCGACTGCACTACACCCCAACCAACCTACCTGGAGATCTAAGTCGTTCCCTCCCACTTCAAAGGACAGCGGGGAGGAGGACAAAGCGGATGACCAGGAGGTCAAGTCAACATGCACACAAGTATGCGGAGAAGGTCTAAGCGCCAGAGCATGTACCAAGATCTGCCTTGTCAGTGGTTTTCCAAATGGATGCAGAGAGGCCTCCAAGCGGATGTATGCCATACTGGACGAACAGAGTAATCGGTCCCTCGCTCGGTCTGAGTTCTTCGATGCTCCTACTCATACACACTCAAGACTTGTGCGGGACGTACAGAGACAGCGGGGAAGAGAGCCAGTGGTTACACTATCGAGCCAGTGGACAAGCAACTGAGCATTCCTCTGCCCACACTCCTCGAGTGCAACCAAATCCCTAACGTCCGTGCTGAGATCCCTACCCCGGATGCAGCATACCACCATGCTCACCTGAAACGTATAGCTGGCAAAATATCATCTCTCGATCCAGATGCCAAGATACTCCTCCTATTGGGCAGGGACATCTTGCAGGTTCACAAGGTTCGAAAGCAGATAAGCGGCCCAGGAAATGCTCCGTTCGCTCAAAGGCTTGACCTAGGATGGGTCGTCATCGGTAACGTTTTCCTTGGAGGTGCTCACAGACCACTGGAGGCGAGAAGCTACAAAACAGCCATCTTAGAGAACGGTCGCACAAGCCATCTCCAACCATGCAACAACAAGATCACGGTCAAAGAGACGTTCAGTCAAGCACCTAAACATCTGGCATTAAACCCCACGTATGGCTCAGCGACATTCATTCGAGGCAGCCTGGGACAAACCATCTTCGCACGTACTCCTGACGACCACAGACTTGCTCCATCCATAGAAGATTCTCAGTAAAACTTCATGGAATCAATCACATGCGTCCTGGAGATTATTGGGAGTGTTTATACTGATTGGGAACGTAGCCCATGACACTGGTCAATATAGTATTGTGATGTAGAGGCATTCTGAGTTTGACTGATTAAAAGAACAGACACAGTTTAGTTTAGAATATTAGCGTTAACTGAATATTACAATTAAGACATTTAGGAGACCCTAATATGTGTCTTTAACAAGTACACCTAAATCTTGACCATGAGTCGGCCTTTTGCATTGCTGACATGTTTGGATTTCATTGCAAGTATAAATAGAGATCTACATACCCATAAAATGTGCTTATCCACAGAAATGTTTCCATATTTGAAGGTTTCCTTTTTTCTTTTAATTAGTAATAAATTCAGTTTTAAACATTATACAAAAAAGGCTAAAAAGAAAGTTGGGGTTACATCTCATGTATTCTACTGTGTCCGTACTTTCACTCAATACATACACTTTGATAGTTCCCTCAGTTAATATGTTGTGTTTATGGCTGCTTAATATTTGTAAAAATCTGACTCATTCTACTTTATATCAATGCAGGAGCAAACTTCCAGCTAAAAGTTCAAATGAAATATCAAAAAGTTACTTTAACAATGAAATAATAAAAGAACCAACAAAAGTGATGAGCTTGGTGGCATCTGATCACAGTGCATTTAGCAGGGTTTTGGCAGCAGTATAACTGAAACGTACTGAGATAACAAAAGGGGAACAGAGAAATAGATTATGCTGCAAGAGTTCTTTTGTCCTTTTTTGCTTTCCTTTTCTAGCTTTCTCAGCGAAAAACTGCTCAGTCAGGGAGGGTTTAGACAGATAACTGACATAAAATCAAACCTTCAATGGCTACTTGTGAAGCCTAAAAAATTCTAATCATACCAATTCAATCGCGAGGAGAAAAAGTCTGTCAGAGGCTGAAATCGTTATTTTTATCATCTGTAATTTATCCTAAGACATTAGCCCGACTCGAGCTACGACATGCTCCAGTGGAAGTGAGTGTGTATCAAACTGTTGATCTTTGCAAAATTCTCCCTGCTCATCCCTTCTGAGAAAAATATACTCTTGCATTTCCAAAAACTAATCATGCTCATGCCAGAAATGATCAGTTCTGTGTGAGTGCATGTCAGATTTTGAAATGATGGTTATTTCATTTCTGCTGTCGTTTATTAACGAGGGAGAAATGGTTTTGCACATTGTGTAGAAGCAGTAACAAGTGATCAGACATGTATTATCAAATCTACAACGGATAAACTCAGTCTTTGATTGCACTTTTGGAAAAGGAAACACGTAAAAGTTCTACTGAGCATTGGATTTAATCAGGAAGAAATATCAGTGGTAAAAGTATCATTAAACTCTAAATAATATCCAGTTGAGCACACACACCCTCCCAAACACAATTTCATGCAGAAACAGAGACTCACAGGCTAGAGAGCGCATTGATATTCCACACCTGTATGACTCCTGACAGCTCCACAGCAACACACTGTCTGAGGAATTGGACACAAGGTACTCTGACACTACAATGGAGACGCTGTTACAAAGCTGCTCTGGAGCAGAGAGGTTCCCATCAGCATGACCAGCAACAGCCAAATACACAAATACACACAAATGTACACAGCGCTAGCACACAGGCTGGTGCACACACAAACATCTATTTCTCTATCTATCTATCTATCTATCTATCTATCTATCTATCTATCTACCCTGTTTGAACTGCATGCTACAGCTCTATTTCAATCACCTAGCTCTCTTTTTGGTCTCCATTAGGATAAATTGTGGATAGCACCTTTTCTCAGTACCACCGCAGCTGAAGGTAGCAAAAGAGATGAGCCAATACCAAAAGGTGGAGGTTAAAACACTGCAGACCACTGATCGGTCAGAAAGAGTCTTACTTTATGGGACATCCTGCACAAAGCCATTATTTGTAATAGTAAACTCCTGTAATTTCATTATGTTCAGTCAACCCAGATTTAAAAAAATAGTGAGAGTGCTGACGTTCCTGTGTTAGGTTGCAAAATAAAATGATTTTTCGAGCCTCCTGGTCAGTTTAAATGGCAGTTGCCAGCCCAATCCGCTACAGAGAATAGCTGATCATCCTGCCTACACTGATAGGGTACGATCTGCAGTGGGGAACAGATCCTGAACAGCACCTGGGACCAAAAGTACCAAGTGGGGGGAAAATGACTTTTATTCAATCAAAACTTTTGAAAGTGATTTGTTTTTCTTTTTCATGCCGAATGACTTATCTTCTAGGAGTCTTACAAGCACATCCCTGGTTAACATAGGATTGAAAAAGTGTGTGTGTGTGGGGGGGGGGGGGACTGAGTTTAACACATCTGTCTCAACTCATTGATCTACAAAATCTACAAAAAAAATCACGTGAGTTTTAGTCAACTAAGATGCATTCAGTTACACACATACATTTTAACATGTCATTTAATATCAAATTCAGGGCAATGACTTGGTAACTCGACCCACTCCAATATCACTAAACTCCAAAAGATTGGCACCTCACAGCTTCTCCTCAAAACCAAAAATGGTGCCTGAGTGAACAGAGCTATTTACACAATCTGTGGAGTCATTTGTTAAACACACTAAGCACACATGTTCTAAAAGGTACGTCTAAAACCCTGCTGAAAAGTAATTGGGAGGAAGTATCAATAGGATTTGCACACATAAGGAAAATCTAGCAGTTAGTTATTGACACGGCAAAGTAAACATGTGCAATACTAACAGACTGCAATAGCATTAGGGTTTAGTCGTGCAAAGAGACGGGAAGGAGAAATCTGCTTTTACAACACTGCCCCCCTCTGTGGATGAACGGGATTTCTGCTCTACACATTTCCACCCTGGACATTTTGCACTACCTGAACATCAAAGGGTTTTTGCTCAAAGGATCTGTGAGCCCTTTCATACCGATTATTCTTATGATATAAGCAATCCCTGTAAAAAGTCTGAGGGGAAGCTAGCTTTTGATTTCATGCTGTCAGGAGCAGATCTAGATGTCCATAACACTCCTATCTGAAAAACAAAAATTGCATCGGGAAAACATTAATGGACCGTTTGCACATGATTTGTTTTGAAATAAGCAATTTTCAAAAACAGTCTGTGAGTTGAGCAGCGTTTCTTTTAGTATAAGGGGCACAGTATGGATGAGATTAGGTGACACTGAAAGCCTCCTGCAGTGCACAGGGGTCACTTTCAACATTAAGCTGTGCACATAATCTCTCCTTTTACCATTTCTGCTGCAGGAACTCGCCATAGAGTGTGAGTGCACTCACTCAGGGAGATACAGGCAATGGCAGATAGGGAAGACAAGGACTCTGACTTGCTTATTTTCCGCCATGTCATAAATCAAAATGGGTCTCACTATTTTCCCTTTTCTCGCTCTATTTCGCGCACCCTATCTCTGCTGCCTCTGTCTAGCTGCCTTCATAGATGTACGCCATCTCATATCCTGTCAATAAGCTGTTAATAGGCTCCGGCAGCCAGATAATAGTGCCGGCTAAAGGACAGTGGGCTGATAAGGACTAGCTTCTGGCTTACAAGCCTGAGAGACAGAGAGCCTTTGATGAGCGGGAGGCTGGTGAAGAAAAAAGGCGGGGGAGTCTTGCAAGGTAGCAGGGGGGTCATAAGGTCGGCTCTGAGTTGAGTACAGCTGATTTCTCATAATGGCCAGCTGCATCTACACTATGAATAACAATTTGACTACTTTATGTATCAAAGAGGAAATAGGATTGTGTGACAGTTGCTCCATTATTAGAATAAAATAAAATAAGAGAGAATATAAAAAAATATGTATAATATTACTATAATAAAATACTTAATTTAACACAAGAAGTTACTGTACGTGTTGAAAAATATATTAGGAACAATAAAATAACAGCCACGATTAGAGAAAAGCAAGTTTCTTTCTTCTAATTATTTAGCTCTTTCACTGGTTCATATCCTGCGTCATGGTTTCATGCACCAGATGTGACACGAGGTTAAACAGGGGTTAGTTTGTCGCCAGCTGTGCGATCTCTGGATGACAGAGCCCCCGGGCCTGACATCACAAACACCGCGTCACTGCAGCCCCACTCTGGAGGTGGGAGTCTCCCAGTGTCAGCTGCTGTGATGCTTTCTCAGCAGCTCAGTAGCTGTGATGCTTTCCAAGCACAGATCAGCATCCGTTCAACCCATTCATCACAGCCCACTAGGCACACAACAGACCCACATATGGCTCCGGGCCCCTTTTCCCCTCCAGAACTGCAATCTCGGCATATTAACCGTATCAATTTTTTAACGATTCCCACAAGGCGGCATTTTGAGGACTTGTTGAAATAATCATGAGGCGCTTGTTGGGTAATGCACTCTGTTTCAATGAGCGCACTGTGAGAAAAAGAAGAGCCGGGGAACGGTGAGACAGAGGCAAGCCACCAGAGACCGGTCATTATGTATGCATTGCGGCAAAACCAATCTTTGTTGAGCCTGTCCTCGATTGTTTTTAAAAGGATACTTCACTTGACGCAATCAAATTAGCAAGAACATCACTGATATGGGGTAATAACCCTAAATTGAATTTCAGCACAGGCTAAAGTGTCCCCTCTCTGCAGAATCAATTGCTGTGAAGAGAAAAGGAGGACAGGAAGAGGGCATTCATAGTTAGCAGACCTTTAAAAAGTACACCAGAGATGCAGGCATGAGCAGGCTATTTTCATGCTCCGCAGCCCTGCCATAATGTGTGTCTGCCGACTGCTATGCTAGATGCAATCTATCCAATTATGCAAATTAATTTGAATTACCTTACAGCTCCCATCATTGCGAGTGAAATCGGGTCAGCTTTCAATTCTTTTGCATTTGCATGAATACAATTCTCGCTCATTGTTTGGGTGCTAAGAGCTGCACACGGGGAGCTCTGGCAGCCTGGTGGCTGTGCTAACTGAACACAGAGTATGACAACAACAAGCAATTAGCTAGACAGCCTCCTGTTAGCTCTGCCACTGGCTGACACTGTGCTGGAGTGAGCCAAGGATGTTACTGTACACAGCTATGTTGTGAAGCACTCATTACTGTACATATTCATTGATGATTCATGCATTTTGCTGACATTTAATAGCACTATAGGTTATAATAAATGCGGTATAAATGCACCTAAGCATCCAGTAGTGCAGGGTCAAAGCTGCTTGGTGTATCCTATTTTTTATCACTTCCGTTTCCTTAATAGTGCATTTAAGCACAAAATCAACAACCCCTCACAGACAGGCCTCTTCACCGCTGCAGTGACACAACAGCTGTGTATGAGTAACATCAGGGAGAGGTTTCACAGAGAACGATCCATCATCTGCCTACTGAGTCAGGATACAGCTGGGAGCTACAGAGGCGATGTTACTGCGTCGGGATGACAGTGTTGTCATGCACTGTCCTTGTGCTTTTTTCTTTCACAAATACTGTTCTCACGATAGGAAGTGTGTCGGCAGAGACCACAAAGTGTAATCGTGTCTACAGATATGTGCCCTTGCAGGAGTTATCGAGCAATGACAGGGCTGAATACGAGGAAGATTACAGCCAGTAATCCCAGCGAGGGAACTGTAGACCTAGGAGACACACACACCGATACACACACAGCTGGCTCATACAATTATACAAGTCTGTAGGGTTTTTGTTTGGGGTGCTCACGGAAGCAAATAATGGTTGGTTATAAATCAAAATAAACCAAATTGACCTTTAATTAGTTACCCAGATAATTACTGTTGTCCATCCATCCATCCATCTTCTCCCGCTTTTCCGTCAGGGTCGTGGAGGTAACAGCTCCAGCAGAGAGCCCCAAACTTCTCTTTCCCTGGCCACATCAACCAGCTCTGACTGGGGGATTCAAAGGCGCTCCCAGGCCAGCGAAGAGATATAATCCCTCCAGCTGGTCCTAGGTCTACCCCTCGGGCTCTTCCCAGCTGGACGTGCCTGGAACACCTCCCTAGGGAGGCGCCCAGGTGGCATCCTCACTAGGTGCCCGAACCACCTCAACTGGCTCCTTTCAACGCGAAGGAGCAGCGGTTCTACTCCGAGTAACCTCCGGGATGGCTGAACTTCTCACCTTATCCCTAAGGGAGATGCCAGCCACCCTGCGGAGAAATCCCATTTCGGCCGCTTGTATCCGCAATCTCGTTCTTTAGGTCATGACTCATCCTTCATGACCATAGGTGAGGGTAGGAACGAAGATGGCCCGGTAGACAGAGAGCTTTGCCTTCTGGCTCAGCTCTCTTTTCGTCACAACGGTGCGGTAAAGCGACTGCAGTACCGCTCCCGCTGCTCCGATTCTCCGGCCCATCTCACGCTCCATTGTTCCCTCACTCGAGAACAGGACCCCGAGATACTTGAACTCCTTCACTTGGGGTAAGGCTTCATTCCCTACCTGGAGTGGAGTGGAGTCCTATTCTGGTCAAAACAAATAGAAAGCCACCCCAACAATATTTTTTTAAGTTTAGTCGTCTGTACTCCACATATAAATAAAACAAATTAAAAGAATCACATTGCATTTGTCTGTGCTGCTCTGAAAAGCACCTGGAACTCGTTGGAAGCTGTTTGCCCTGATAAAGTTACTAACGTTACACTAAATGAAATAAGCGTGGTGTTTTTGTATCATCATACAGTGTTACAGACTATAGAATCAAACTAGACTCCAACTAATTCACTTAGTGCTCCAGTTAGCAGAGAAACTGAATCATTGTGTGAGCAACAATAGCCCATTACCCGTGAGTTAAAGAGCTCCATCAGTCCCCGACACCTCCTCCTCTTCCCTCCCGGTGAGAGCAGTGAGTTAGGCACTGGATGCCGCACAGCCGGTAATGAGCAGGCTGCAGGCCCATTTGTGCTGGGAGAGAATAGGTCCCTAATGAACCACTGAAGACACTTAGGTCCACTGAGTCAAGATTGAAATGTGCCACTGATGGCCGATAGGAGGTTGTGTCAGCTCAACCAGAGAACAGAAGAGGCAAAAAATAGCTCTTTTTAAATGATGGCGTTTTGGATGATATAAGTTATTTGTGAACTTTGTGGGTTTGCCAAAGTAAGTTTATTTTTGGAGGAACCCTTAAAGGCTTTCTTACTTTTTCTTCTTTAGGCTATTCAATAATACAAGACATTGTCATCCACTATGAGAGTTTAATTTACAATATGTGTCAGCAACACAGCGATCGGGACACGTGTCGTGCCAAAACATGCACTGTTGATCCAACTTTTGACATGCCAAATTTCCTTTCTTTCATTCACCGTGTCTCGAGGCGCGATCAAGCCCGCAAAGGCTATTTGTCTTATTTTGATGATGACACAAGTTTTTTTTTCCAGCACCATTTTTACTGAAGTAAAACCTTTGAGTGTGTGAGTTATGAATCCTCAGTTGCAACATCAACCACAGCCCTGCTTCCCAGTGTTATAAATATAAAGGGATGAGTTCCACACACTCCCTGAGTCACAGCAGAAAAATTGCACCTCTGGCACTTTTCATCCAGGGCCTCACCCAAGCCCAAAGCTCCAATCCTCACCTGTCTGCAAAAGGTCAAAGCTATTCCGTTTTACAAGCTGAATTATTAAAAACATATAAAAACTCACAGCCATTTCAGAGGGTTGTAACACTGTATAAACTGTCTTTTTATTCCCTGAAGATCTATATAAATACGAAAATGTTTTTGTGGTAACTTTTCTAGATTGATGAGAGTTTAAACATTTATAACTTTCAAACTTTCAGCACATTATTGTTGGGAGTTGCCTCCTTTAAACTGTTGTTTTGCCCAGTGAAGCCTTTGAAGGGGGAAGAATAATACGCTCTGCAGGGCGTATTGTTGAACTGGCAGTGACATTTCCTACTGCGGTGACTCTGATCTAAGGGGGGACACCCACCCATAGTTTGGAGGGCCATCATCGCGGTCAGCAGGAGGGACAGCATGGTCATCGAGGGCGGATTCAAACTGCACATCATCTTGTTCAGACAAAGCTCTGCAAGGGGAAAAAACACAGACATCTGAGGAGGAGGAAGTGGGTGGGGTTTGAGACAATCCAACATTATGAAGTACAGGCTAATATATTAAATCTTTGTCTGAACAAGACTTTTCTCTTGCTTGCACAAGGCTCTTCTCTTTCAGAAAGCTGAGAAGACAAATAGGAACTTCCAAAATTGACAAAAACAGCCAAGTTATTCCAGAGGGAAACCCCTTCTTTAGGAGTGAGTGGATACAGACAAAACATCCCCTCCCTGTCTACTTCCATTCTAACATGCATTAGATATTCATGAGGTAATATTCTCGGAGAGTTTGGTAAAGGTCACTATTTGCATTTGTATTTGGCATTTGTCAAACACTACTTTTATTTTAGACAACACTGGAAGTATGCTTTCTTTATTTACAGGAAGTCATTGTTCTACACTCTAGTCCTCTACTATAAATAATTGTGTAAAACAAAAGCACAACAGCAAAGTTGAAAAGCAGTGTCCATGTTTTCTCACAGGGTGTTCCGGGATCAAGGCAAATGTTTGTTGGTGAATCTCGGAGCAATAATAACACTGATAAATATGTGAAAAAAGCATTGGATCACTTAGATTAAGGTGGATTTAAATCTTAATATCGCTGGAGGGTAACATGAAAACATTTGCCAATCTAAACACTAATGAATACTTTGGAAAAAACCTTTTAAAAGTGTTTACTGTGAACTATACCTATCGTTTCTGAAAAGACTTCTTGTGTAGAGAACAAGAAGAAAAAGTGGAAGACAAAAAAAGAGGAACACATAGAATGTGAAGAATTCTCATGAGAAAGTAGTCCCATCACAGCACCAAAGCAATGCACTGCTGTAAATGGGCAGCAAATGTAGTATGAGTATAATATATATATAATATATATATATAATATAAATATAAGGCCCATCTAGAACAATCTGAATAAGGCTAGGCTATATAAAGAACATTTACATCATTTAACCTTGCCAGCAGGCAGCCCTTTTTTCTCTCATCTCTGCTTTCACCTGTTCTGCTCGGTATAATTGCTGTGTTTGTCAATGGAGTCTGGTGGCACTGAGGAGAGCACCGATAGTGGCTTCAGCTTCCCGTCGGAAAGGGCGGTCTGACGGAGGAAATATTCTAAATATAGCAAACACTTAAACTGATATTGATTTTTTTTTTTTTAAGTGGACCTTTCTTTCCCATAGCTATAATGTTTTGGTGCTGCGCCCGTCCACAGCAATACACTGATGTTCTACTGTGTAGGTTATACAGTGACTATGTTTAGGTAACTGAATCCACACACTACTTCAAAACCATCCTTTTTAGCAAATGGGTTAACTTTGTTAAACCCTCAAATCAACATATTTATTTCATTGAATATGAATTCAGATTTTAAGGCCATTCAAATGATTGGATATCTTTATTGTGTTTGAATGTGCTGGACATAACCTTAAGGCGGAAAGGATATGACCAACAGTTTCCTGTGAACAGCATGATATTTCCAAGCACGACACACATGGTTCTGCTTTCTTTCTGTTTATTTCCACTCATTTCCTTTTCCTGATTTATTCATATTCTCATGCATGACTATACTTTCAATTCCTCTTTAAACACACAGGAAACGGGTGTTTGTGCCCTGAGACGTTTGAGAGTCTGGATGAGGAAGCTCCTCTGTGAATTTTGATATTTTAAGTTATTCTGATGGCAAATGTTTTTGGTTTGCAGCAAAAAATAGATATCGATAGTGATGCCGACTAAGTGTTGCCTTCAGCCCATTGTTCTCAGCATCAGTGGGTCAGATTGTGTGTGTGTCGAGAGGTACTTTCCTCTCAGTGAGGGGGTCTTTTTCAAAACTACCACTGGGTGTCACTAAATTTCAAATCATATGACAATGGGAAAAGTTAATTAAAGCTAACTGTGCAGTAGCTTATTTAGGGCTGACGTTCAAGATGAAAAGCACACATCAGAAAATGCAACTGCTTCTTATACTGCTGGTTGGTATAATCTGTCATTGAGGATGCTCAGTGTTGCACTGGAGGAGTTACATATACCCTTCTCTCTACCAGTTAGTGATGTGGATGGTAACAAACAAGACCAAAGGGTTGGACCAACTTTTGTTTGGCAGCATAACTTTCCATATTCATCCTGTGATCATACATTAAACAAATTCACACTTAATTTTGGACACATTTAAAGTCCTTTAGATTGGAGAAGGTAGCTAACAGATGAGTCGGGGGGGTTTTGGTGCTATAAATGATTGGAAATTGCTTTCAGCTGTGGCTCCACCTCATGGCTGAACCAAAACATTTTCCATGAGGTTCCATTTATGTCTTTAACAGAGAGGATGTGGGCAGAAGTGCAGATTCATCAGTAACTTTCAAACAACACACACTCACCATTTGCCCTGGACTTTGCAGACAGCCTGCCACAGACAGATTCAAAAGAGATCCCCGTAAAACCATCAGCATTTCCCAAGATATTTACCCTCAAAAGGCAGAGAATGTGGCCTATACTGCACAGCCATTTAAAAATGGGGATGAATATCAAATGAGGAAAAGACCAGGCAAATACCGAAGCCAGCCTCTCCAAAAGGGAAGATTTCTGTAATATGTCAACAAGTTCTAAGGACATAATGAACGACAAAATGCCAACACACCAAACCACAGTCTGACTCTGCCTGTGTTGTCCAGACACCAGGAAGCCATCACAGGTATTTTTTTTACTGAATGACTCCATGCCAGCATGTTAATGCCTTTTTCTTCCTGTCATTTTACGATTCAACTTTAACGATTCCATGTCAGAAATCAAAACAAGCTGACCATGCTTGCAAGTCACAACCCAAACAAAATAATGATACAATAAACTTTAACTGCAAAAGGTTGTATTTTTTTAAATCTATGTTATCCATCACTATATCAACCCACTTAATAAAACGTATTGATGGCTCTTTGTTGAATGATGGTGCTCTCTAAATTGAAGATCATTAATATGTAAAAGAGTCGGTCACTGAATGAAAGTTTGACAGTATCTTGAGTTTCTTTTAGTGATTGGTCGGCAGCTTTTGAGCCATAATCACCGGTGTATTTCATTTTGACACCGCGCTAAGGATTATTAAGCTTCTTACTGAGGTCAAAAGAGAGAGAAATTATTCCTTAAGTATCACAGAACATTAAGATTTACGGTTTCACCATGGTCATTGTACCAACTCAGTATTCTTTGGAAAAATCTGTGACAGTGGTTCTCTAACAGTTTGTCTTTTTACTGACACTACTGTTCTTGTCCTGACAAGACCATTTTTAAAAACTATTAATATAATGGATCTAACTGACCTTCTGGGCCCAAATGTCTCATTGGCATATGGCTGGCACCATTGCCAAGCTTCTCAAACCATTGGGAAGCATTCAACCCTTGACAATAGGAACATTTCCCACCTGGAAAACACCCATCCCTTGGAGGGCATCATGGGATGAAAATGAGCTTTTCAAATCCATATGGCAGCAGTGGTGAGCATTAAGCAAGCCCTCTTAATGGATGACTGGATTCACTTCAAGCAAGTAAATGTTCCCCAAAGTAGTCAAGTCTTTGGTAAATTATACATTAGCTCGTCAATCTGAAAAGAGAAGAGCTCCATAAACTTAAAGAAAGCTTTTTGGCTCAGGGTATGAAAGTGACTTGCCAACTTTCTTTTTAACTACTGAAACTCACACTAGGCAATGCATCAGTGCCCTTCAGCTACAATATCATTTTTCTAGATAATTTATAACTAGACTAGGGCTGGGAAACATGAGGAAATATATCAAATATATATAAATGTCTCTATTGTACATATTTATGCATATGTTTTTATCATGATAGAGGCTAGGGTTATACCATTTTTATTTCAAGTTTTGCAAAAAACTGTCTATTTTTTTAAGAAGTCGTCTAAAAATGACAGTCCTTTTCATTTGTCATGCATTTAATTCACACATGAATGTACAAAGATGGCCTTTACCATGTTTTACTTTCATACAGACTATGTATTTATTCAAGTACCAGGATGCTACTGTGTATTGTGATATATCGAGATGTGAAATTACCTCTATTGTGAGAGAAGGTGTTGGCCTTATTGCACTAGCTATTTTTATCTCAACGATAATTAGCAACTGTGGCAGTGAGAACTGTTGGTACGTGTCTTCTCAAGACTAGAAAAGTGCTTGCAATGTAATGGATACTCCAACATCCTGCTTTTGTATAGCTGCAGGAGCCAATTTAGCATAACCTTTATCATATGGCAGCTTGACATATATGTGCAATAACATGGAGATGAAAAAGAACCATGAACTGCTAAACTGCAATCACATCCCGGGAAATAAATGTGTTAGAAAATCTCGAGCAGTGTCAAATAACATATTAATCTTTCCACTTTTATCATATCTCATTTCCGACTCAAGTCAGAGCAGTAAAAGCTACATCCTCCCACATTACAGGAAGCTGTACCTGCCAGCAGAGCACAGCTGCATTATCATGTGATAAGGGCAGCATGAGGCCAGGCAACATCCCCAGAGTACAGCATCTCCTCTCCTACTGGTTCCCAACTTTTTCTGAATAAAAGCATAGTTCAGTGTAGCAAAACATATATATTTTTTACTTTTCTATCCTGCTAATTATTTACAGAGCCTTCAGTTTTGTTTTGATCCTTTATTTGGTTTCAAATCTCAGGGTGGGTACCACAGTGACTTAGCCTCCCTTGAAAGAATGAGGAAAGCATACTTTTAGATGTAGTTTTTCCTTATTATAAAGGTCCATACATTGGAGACTTTAAACTGCATATCGAAGCGGGGCTTATTTAAAATGTATTACTGTTTATAAAAAATACAAACGCTGACTGTTCTTTTTATGTCCCCATTTTGAGTTATGGAAGTTACAAAGATGAAATGCGTTGCTGCAGTATTGACTTTTTGTCCAATGGGGGCGCAGTCTATTTCATTCATAGATGTTATAAGCTCCATTTGTGAAACAGTATACTGTATAGCTTAGCGGGCCTCTGTCTTGCTTTTTAAAACTATAACAAATAGCAGACATGACACAGAGCCAGAGAATAAAGCCAACTCTGTTAACGACTCCCCTAACCCGAGTTCATGAGGTTCCCCGACAGCTGTTGCGCGTGTTGGGAAATAAGTTATTGTTCATATCGTTTCTGTTAGCTTATGCTCTCATATCCAACTTCATTTCTTACCATGTTAGGAGGGCGAAACTTGGAAAGCACCAACCATCCAGCGGCAGGCAATCCTCTTTTCTCTGACAAGCAGAGCCGATGCGTTTTTCCCCAGTAGTTCCTTACTCGGACAACAAAAAAGCACTTTTAAAACTGTTGCCGACCCGATAACAGTTTATCCCGACGATGGAAACAGCTGTAAGATGTATGTTCAGAGTGTGTGAGTGTCTTCCATTGACTTGGTACGCGTCTCTTCACAGTAACCACTCCTTGCTGCTTTGTCCAGCAGTGATGTCATACCGAGGGGAGAATTTAGTCTGGAGAGTCCGGACCCCCAGGTTAACCATTTGTGAACACACGTGCCTATTTTTTTATACATACAATAGACCTACTATCTTATGAATGCAAGTTTGCATATGCTACTGCTTTCATTCGCTTGGTACAAGAAATTACTTTTTATATGTATACAGTATCGAATAATAACCGCATTGACTCATCACATGGTCCTTGAACGCATCACTGCTGCCAGCCATGCAGTTTATGAAACCATAGGAATGAAACACTCATAGTTAACTGTGCATGGACATTTATATGGCCTCATAATGTTTGTATGGATTAATACATCTATTTGGCTGTATTAGACACTTTATTGAATATGATTAATACATTATATTGTCAATTTTTGTGGTAGGCTTTTGTTAGTGAGCAGAAATGTGGCTGCAATAATAATAATACTTGACCTAAATTGCCCTCAAATGAGACATGCAGACCGTAACACTACTGTCTGGAAACATGTTTGTCCAAGACATGACACAGCTTTAGAAAATGTTATACGTAGCTGTGTAGCAGCAGGAAAATCAATTGGGAACCTTGGTTCTGCAGCACAGGGAAAAACAAGTTTATTTTTAACAAACTATGTAACCTTTATGGGGATTGTGTATATAATGTCATGTAGATTAGGCATTGATTTAAATTGGCTAGAAATGATGTCTGTATGTGTGAGAGCAAAAGCTGAAAAGGGGAGATTTTATGATTGCCAGTGGTTAAAAATACAGGGGAGGACACAGAAGTGAAAGATCCTTTGTTTGGACGGTGGAAGTAAACGTAGCGTAGACCACGTGACTAAATCCAGGAAGTGAATCGAGTGTCAACAATAAAACGGTGAGTTAGCGGTTATTTAACAACGGCTACAGTCGTCATGGCATTAATATTTTACATGTATTTGACATTTTCGAGGGACTTTTTAAAACTAGGAATACTATTCGAATAGACGTTTAAGTATCGTGATTTTCGTCTTCTTAGATCGCAAATGCTAAGCAGCTAACGGGTTTAGCAGTTTTGCTAACGTACTTTATGATGTCAAACCCCCCCAAACAGATTAAGCTGGAGGTGATAATGCGTGTTTTCTGATGATTATTGTCTATAGTATGTGTTACCGAACAAATAGAGGGGTGACATTATTTATCTCCAAATAAAAAATCAGAGTGGAAATTATAATAGCTAACGTCAATAACAGCTGGCTTACATTAACAACCACTCGTCAGTTATGGAGTAAATATGTAGTTGATGTCAAACATGTTTGTTTTCTATTTGTGTACTAGGTAGCGATGGCTTCTTTAGACTGGCACCTGTCCCTGAAGATGCTGGATCAGCCCAAATCCACCTTCCACTTCCCAGACATGATGCCTGGGGATGTTCCTCCTGGAGGATACAGAATCGCAACTGTAAAACAGCTTGTTGCAGCACAGATCCCAGACTCCTTCCCAGATCCTGAACTAATAGGTGTGTAACATGTGTTGTTTAAACACAAAACATCAACTTTAAATTAAATGCATCTCTGTGAGTGGTGTCAATGTATGTCTTAACGTTATTTGTCCTTTAAAATGTATGATAATGTCTCGTATCAGAGTTTGTCCACTGTGGGCGGAAGCTGAAGGACGACCTTACTCTGGATGCCTGCGGGATTCAACCGGGATCCACCTTACACCTCCTTAAAAAGACCTGGCCAGAGTCAGAGAGCCGTTCAGGTCTGTCTGCTAGTCATTTAAGTGTTGAAATAAATGTTGTTAAAGCTGTACTGTAAGTGAAACTGAAAGTCAATCTGAACACAATTGGTTTTTCTTTTCTTTTCTAGAGCCTGTGAACAGAGCAACAGCAGCCAGGGAGTTTAGGGTGTTTCACGCTGCCCTACACTCTCTAAACTCTGCCTACAGAGACTCAGTGAGTGGGAAACACACAGCATAGCACAACCCTCGATGATCCAAAGAGTTTCAATTATGTTCCATTCAATATACATAGATTTAGAATTTTGCTTTTTCAAAATGGATCAAATGTGTTTTAATTTCCATGTTTTGTTTGCCTTTGCTAAAATATCGCTGCCTTGTTTTACAACAGGTTTAGGCCTTTTTCTGACATCACTGTATCCGTTGGAGTTAAATGGCTCTATCATGCCTTACACTCAAAGTTTAAATAGGTTGTCCTTCACTGCCGAATAAAGGACTGCATTGGGTTGTTGGCACTATACACATTTTTGGACACACTCATCCTTTTAACTATTTAGCTGGGGTGTTTTTCCCTCGGGTGCAGTCACACCTGTGTTGACAGCTGTTTACCTCTGATTGGATGCATTTCAGTTCCCGTGTGATCCAGACCCTTGGCAGCTACGAGCTGGTCAAAGATTACCCTCAACAGGAAGAGGTTTAGCTATTATAGCCTGGCATCTTTCCATGGTGTAAACCTACTCTGCACAATTTTGGAATACCAGCATGTTGGTTTAGTGATAGTCCAGATAGGAAAGGGCGTATTTTTGATCCACCGATAATCGCACAGATGTGGAAAGGGATGTGTCAGCACCAGATCAGGTCAACTTTACAATCACTACATATCACTCAAATCTACAACAGATCTAAATGTCCATCAACAATCAATATACACACTGTGGTTGGCTGAAATCATTTTTTTTGGCCAAGGCTGGTATATCTCTATTTAAAAGTCTATCTCCTATCCCGTTTATTTCATGTTGATATTTCACTATTCGTGGGTAACTCATACAACCTGGTTAAATAACTATTTATTACGTTTAACAACGTAAATAGTATCGGAATGTTTTAGATCTATATTTACTAATGAAACTCACTGTATTGTTTCCTCACATAGGTTTATAAAATGCTGACGAATAAAGAGTCTCTGGATCAGATCATCGTGGCTACACCAGGGCTCAGGTCAGACCCAGTTGCCCTAGGTAAGACATGTTGAGTTTTATTAAAACTATCCTCCTTTTTAGTGCAAATATGCAAATGGTTACATTTCCCAATACAACCTTTTATGTGTCCAGGGGTTCTTCAAGACAAAGATCTCTTCGTGCAGTTCACAGACCCCAGCATGCTAGATGTGTAAGTTTTTCTTTGTGATTACTCTAGTGTAACACATAATAAGTGAGTTCAGCATGTACACACACGAGCACACACACACACACACACACACACACACACACACACACACACACACACACACACACACACACACACACACACACGGGAAAGTAATTTAAATGTCCGTCTATACTTCTCTGTCTGTTTCATAGATTGATGTCTTCACATCCGGCCCTCGTCAATGCCATCATCCTGGTGCTGCACTCTGTGGCCGGCAGCATGCCCGCTCAGTCCAGCTCTAGCTCCTCTCGCAATGTCTCAGCCAGCTCCTACAGTGATATGCCAGGTGAGAAAGGGCAAGGTGCATTTAAAACCAGGCAGAACCTACGGCAAGAAAGAGGAGGCCGCTAATGGTCATAAAGAGTTGTAGTTGGCATGCTCCAAAAATGCAAACAACAGATTTAAGAGAGACAATAGGTCCTACAGCAGTGCCTTTTTAAAATACACATTTTAAACCTCCTTATTATCTGGCAGGGGGCTTCATGTTTGAGGGCATGTCTGACGATGAGGACGACTTCCAGTCTGTGAGTTTCTCAGCTTTATTCTGAACATCATGTGTCATGTACAGGATAGCTGGTGATGCTGAAGGCTGTTTGTGTGTGTGTGTGTGTGTGTGTGTGTGTGTGTGTGTGTGTGTGTGTGTGTGTGTGTGTGTGTGTGTGTGTGTGTGTGTGTGTGTGTGTGTGTGTGTGTGTGTGTGTGTGTGTGTGTGACAGGGGGGCTCGGCAGGTCCCTCACACAGAGCAGGAGGCTCGGTGGGAATACGGCCAGTGTCTCTGAGTCACAGCGGAGCGACGGGCCCTCGACCAATCACGCAGAGCGAGCTGGCCACAGCGTTGGCCCTCGCCAGCACTCCGGACAGCAGTGCGGTCACGCCAACAACTTCTAGCCAGGTAACATAACAAGGAGAAAAACATTACACACACACACACACACACGGTTTACTACTGAACCGATATTTAATCGAGCTTAAAATATGGCACTTTGAAGACATTAATATGTATTAAAAACGTTCAAAATCAGTTTTTTTTATTTTGCTGTAGTCGGACCCCTCGAGTGGCGTAGCCCCCATGCCAGCAGGGACCCCAGTGAGTAACGATCTCTTCAGCCAGGCACTACAGCAAGCTCTGCAAGCCTCCAACATGTCTGCTCTACAGGTGAGGCTCAATCCCACATATCCAATTAATGTAATTCAAATTCAAATGTTAACCGGCCGGTGTGTTCTTTTACAGGTCAGATATTTGTATATTTTGAAGCGAAGCGGCAGGAGAGGAAATTATTTTTGTATACCCCTTTTTACTCCCCCTTTTTTTTTCTAGGCTCTTATCTTTTTATGTTATATGTTCTTGTTTATATTTGCACTGTGGGACTGAAACAGTATTTCAATGTGGACATTTTGACAATAAAGTGGACTTTGACTTTTGACTTGACTGATTGCTGCTATAAATTCAGTTCGGGATTTTGGATGAAATACTTATTCAGTGAATGTGTTTTTGTTTTGCTAGGGCCGCTGGCAGTCCCAGATGCAGCAGCTCAGGGACATGGGGATCCAGGATGAGGATCTGATGCTGAGGGTGCTGCAGGCCACAGATGGTGACATCCAAGCTGCCCTGGAGCTCATATTTGCTGGAGGCCCCGGACTCTGAGCCATCACCCCACAGACAGAGGCTTTTATAGAGCAGATAGAGAGCGGGAAAAGGATCTACAGTATTCAGATGTATTATTATTACCCTGTTTATCACATTTACAGCATCAGGTTCTCTCTAAGGTCATGATAGCTTTTTGTTATTAATGTGATTTGTTGTAATAAATGTGATCATGCTTACCTCATCCAATTCTGAGCCTGGCGTCCTGTTACTAAAAAGATGACATTGACTGTAGCTGTATCGCATTTCTCAGTCTGTATTATTCTCTGTTCCAAGGGAGTTTTCACCTTGAGACCCAAAAGGGAAATTGGGTGTCTCGCCGTGACCTACATTTTAAAAGACTGACAAAGAACACAAAATATAATTGAATTTAAAATGTATATGAATTTGTTTTGTCATTATAAAAGTTACATTATTTGTGTGTAATGTTAAGTTACTCACCTCATAGCAAACATTACATAGCATTTAGCTGATGCTTTTATCTGCAGCGACTTAGAATAAGTGCAGTAAACCATAAAGATTCAAACTAAGGACAACAAGAACTGTGCTGACATTTACTCCAAACAAGCAATATCATTGTCAGTGCTGGTGCATACTTTTTATTTTGTATTCTTTGCCAAGATATAAGTGAAACAGGTGGGTCTTCAGTTTGTGATGGAAGATAATATACTCACTGCTGTCCTGATATCAGTGGGAAACTCGTTCCACCATTTGGGAGCCAGGATAACAGTCACTGTACACTTGGACTGAAATATAAGGCCATATGGAGAAAGGCAAGACACTGGGATGTTGAGTACAGTCAAAATAAATTGTCACACAGTTTTGGAATAGAACATATAATACTCTCCATTTAAAAACCTATCCCTCCAACATTTAGCAACACTTCACAAATTGTTTTTGTTACTGACTCAAATGACACTGCCCAGACATGCAGGGATCATAAAAATGATCACTTCCACTTGTCACTACATAAGATGCACATTCATTTCTGACATACTGTATGTCTTGCGAAGATTCAATTCTCTTACACTCCTGAAATGCTGGTGTGTGATTTTAAAGTCATTATAAACATTGCCTGGATTGTCTGTTTCTTAATCTTACAAACATTTATAATCCTAATCCCATTGGGTTGTCATTTTAATGTGTGTACCTCTTGTAATGCTCCAAAACTCATCCTGCTATACACACATATGTACACTAGATGGCGCTGCAGTTGCATCGTATTTCCTAACAGACACACTGATTATTCATTTGATATTTCTTACTTTCCCAAATTTAAAGTCATGCTCTTTAATCTACCCTCTTGGTTTATTTTGAGTTGAAGGCACTGATTACTAAAGAAGGCCATATGATTGGACAGCCAGTAACATAAAAAGGAAGTTGCAGAGATAAGCTTTATTAACCTCCACTGATATGTTGCTTGTCAGGGTATTGTTTCCATTAGCTAAGCGCCCCCCCACCCCCACCCCCCCACCCCACACACACACACACACACACACACACAGCCTTATTACAGAAGGCTACATTTGCTTTGTCTGCTTGTCTCCCATCAGGGTATTTTAGGGGAGGACATACTGCGGGGCCCCCTCCACTACCTAGCGTTCTCCATTTACAGTAATTGCCCTGCTTAGTTTTATTGCTGCATCTGTGAATGTGACAGCTCAATCAGTGGATTGCCCTTTCATGAGCACAGCACCCAAACAGCCCTTTGTGTCCGTCTGTCCCCATTACTGTTTTATATGCATGCACACCTGCGGGCAATTTCCACCTCAAACTGCCTCCAAGGATATTTTAAAATCACAGCACTCCCACTGTGCTGAAGGACTCAGTGTCATAGTCTCAGCAAAACAATAGTGAATAAAAGTGCCATTGCCTTTCTAGTAAATTAAAAAGGAGACTGCTTGCCAAGATGAAATGGTGTTTCAAACCGAGCAGGAGTTTTGCATTTCCATTTAGACTGTGAACTCAGGTGCGGTCTGTGTTGCAGCACACAGAGATGTTTGTGTATTGTTTCTGGCTACTGTTTTTTATGCATAGACTGCCATCATAAGCCTCCTAACTGCAGCTTTCAGGAAGATTTGCCCTTGGAAAATCATAGGAAGTTGTCATGGAGACACTACGATATGCTGTCACACATATGGTATAGGAAAGCTGTTATTGCAAACCACATGTGGGTCCCTTTTGTTGTCAACTTGAGGGTATTGGATATATATAATCTATTGCTTGAGATGAAATCTTCTACTGAAAATCCATCCTCACGTCAACATAGAACTGAAATTGCTATACTCTACATGAACTGTTTAGTAATGTCTGCAACAGTCTTTCAAAAGCTGTTGAGCAATACCTGGGTCTATTTACCTTTTCTATAATTATTTAGAAGTTTTTATGTCTTTTTTACATGGTGCTTTGGTAACCTCAGAGGGAGTGGGAATAATATAAAAACATGTTATTTCTCTTTCTCTGCACCTACCACTTTATTTTTTTATTAGATAAATATAGTCCCTCTTTATTGGGCTTTGTCACAGAGAATTTGAAAAGCTGTAAATACCGACATTATTCTCCAATTGTATGAGACTTTCTCTTTGTGTTCTTTCCATTTACAATTGTTATTATAATGGTACAGTGCTAGATGCATATGTGAGGAAAAAGCACTTCAG
Source organism: Eleginops maclovinus (assembly GCF_036324505.1). Taxonomy (NCBI): domain Eukaryota; kingdom Metazoa; phylum Chordata; class Actinopteri; order Perciformes; family Eleginopidae; genus Eleginops; species Eleginops maclovinus. The sequence continues at coordinate 10,298,831 of NC_086352.1, read as the reverse complement.
AGCAGGAACAGGAAATGGCTTAAACAATTGGAAATATGCCTTTATAATGAATTAAGCCTGGGGCTTTGAAGCTGGCACCAATCTGCCCAATTACTCCCACAATGACCTGGGATTCAGGTAATGAGCAAGGTGCTGCACCAGCTCATTAAGGGCAATATGCTAAGCCAATAGAAACCATCAATGCCAGGCATTCAGAAATGGCGTAAAGCTCCTCTAATCAAGCCTTCACAGACAAGCAGAACAATGACAACACTATTCACTCCAGATGAAATCCTTCCGTGTGCCAGGGGAGCAGGAAAGGAGCAAGCTGGTATAATGCCCTCAGTATGCTTTTGTCTTTCTGAAAGGAGGCAACTCATGTGGTATTAACATAAGGTCTGTTACCTGAGATTGCTTTCTGACTGGTGTGACTGAGCGGAATATGAAATAAGGCTCAGATGGACATGAGGCCTTTCTATCCCCGTGTGGGCCATTCATTGCTTTCAAGCCTTGCTTTTATTCTTCCCTTTTTTCAGCAGTCTTTTGCTCCATAAAAGGGGCTTTGATGCATTTTATCCCAGGTGCGTTAACCCTTGAAGGAGCTTCTCTGGAGGAGAATAGAGCTGCAGCAGAGGAAGAGGCAAACATCATGAACAAACCGCTGCGAGAAACTTAAAATAGCAACTTCACTTCGTCCGAAGACGTGGACTGGACTGACTTAGATGAAAAGAAGAAACTATTGAATCTGGAAAGACAATACATTATGTGCATTAGCATGTGTGTGGAATCATTTCTTAAAAAATTTATACTGCCATTTCAAGAGAAAAGTAGCCAAAAAACACAAGAAATGGAGCATTGGTATTTTTTTACTCACCTTTACATCATGAAAAGTGTACTTCTGCACACAAATGTAGCAGCAGACTGTTTTATTATACACAAAGTTCTCCCTGGCCATTAAACTACTTGAGAGGCAGTGGATGGTCAATGTTTCCAAACATCAACCCCCTGTGCACTTCCTGAAAGACTGCCAGATGTTTTATGACCAAAGAAATGCTGTCACAGTGCAACAGTTCTAAGATTAGGCAACGATTAAGGATTTTAATGTTAAAATTGCCTTCAAAAGACCTGAATGAAGGCAGTTTCATTAACATTTAGCAGTAACACCCTCTGTGTGTGGTCGCTTGTTCGTTGTAAAGATGTGTCTTACTGAAAAATATGTCACAGTAACAGAAATGTTGTAGTTGCAAAGCATCCATCATCATATTTTGCGGATATTTCAAGACATGGAACTTTACAATGTGTTCAATTTACTTGCATTAGATAATGATTGATAACATTGATGGCCAAAAGGTGTTTGCAGAAAAGCATATAATAAAAAAAAGGAAAAAAAACAAACAGTTTTTACAATTCATTCTTTGAAAATGATTTGGTTTAATCGGATATTTAAGGAATTGACAATTTCTCCTATATCAATACCTAAGCCCAGGGTTAATCCAGTGAATTTCTTTTTCACAAACCTATAAAACAAAGTGTTACCATTAAAAATCCACAGTATTTTTTCTGTATGCAGCAGGGAGCCTACTTGTGCTGCAGGAAATATGAACCTCTGTAGCGTTCTTCAGACGGATACTTCTGGGATGAACAACAGAGTGAGGAAAAAAATGTGCAGGACTGTGCTATAAAGTGGATCAATAAAGGACAACAAGTGCTGGAGTACTGGCTAGATAATAGCTCTAGCTTTCTGTCCTTGGTGCAAACAATGGTCTCGCTTCATTATGAGTCAAAGGGCTTCACCATGGTTACTGGTGATGGTGAGGATATAGCTTAATAGCTTTTTCTCTTAAAGCTTTAGGTCCCCTATAATGCAAAATGCACTTCTGTAAGGAGACGCACAAAGTGTCAGAAAATACAACCTTCTATCTTTTCCTCCTTACCCACATCTCTAAAAACGGGAGTACAAACGAGCTGATCCAGATTTGCTTTGGTTATGACGTAATGACCGAAATGTGGGCTGGCTTTACGTTGAACTCCTGGCAACGTCCCGCCCACGTGACACGTCCCAACCTATCGTCCGCAATATACAGTGGGGCAAAAAAGTATTTAGTCAGCCACCAATTGTGCAAGTTCTCCAATTTAAAAAGATGAGAGAGGCCTGTAATTTTTATCATAGGTATACCTAAACTATGAGAGACAGAATGAGAAAAGAAAATCCAGAAAATCACATTGTAGGATTTTTAAAGAATTTATTTCAAATGATTGTGGAAAATAAGTATTTGGTCAATAACAAAAGTTCATCTCAATACTTTGTTATATACCCTTTGTTGGCAATGACAGAGGTCAAACGTTTTCTGTAAGTCTTCACAAGGTTTTCACACACTGTTGCTGGTATTTTGGCCCATTCCTCCATGCAGATCTCCTCTAAAGCAGTGATGTTTTGGGGCTGTCGCTGGGCAACACGGACTTTCAACTCCCTCCAATGATTTTCTATGGGGTTGAGATCTGGAGACTGGCTAGGCCACTCCAGGACCTTGAAATGCTTCTTACGAAGCCACTCCTTCGTTGCCCTGGCGGTGTGTTTGGGATCATTGTCATGCTGAAAGACCCAGCCACGCTTCATCTTCAGTGCCCTTGCTGATGGAAGGAGGTTTTCACTCAAAATCTCACGATACATGGCCCCATTCCTTCTTGCCTTTACACGGATCAGTCGCCCTGGTCCCTTTGCAGAAAAACAGCCCCAAAGCATGATGTTTCCAGCCCCATGCTTCACAGTAGGTATGGTGTTCTTTGGATGCAACTCTGCATTCTTTCTCCTCCAAACACGACGAGTTGAGTTTTGACCAAAAAGTTCTATTTTGGTTTCATCTGACCATATGACATTCTCCCAATCCTCTTCTGGATCATCCAAATGCCCTCTAGCAAACTTCAGACGGGCCTGGACATGTACTGGCTTAAGCAGGGGGACACGTCTGGAACTGCAGGATTTAAGTACCTGGCGGCATAGTGTGTTACTGATGGTAGCCTCTGTTACTTTGGTCCCAGCTCTCTGCAGGTCATTCACTAGGTCCCCCCGTGTGGTTCTGGGATTTTTGCTCACCGTTCTTTTGATCATTTTGACCCCACGGGGTGAGATCTTGCGTGGAGCCCCAGATCGAGGGAGATTAGCAGTGGTCTTGTATGTCTTCCATTTTCTAATAATTGCTCCCACAGTTGATTTCTTCACACCAAGCTGCTTACCTATTGCAGATTCAGTTTTCCCAGCCTGGTGCAGTTCTACAATTTTGTCTCTGGTCTCCTTTGACAGCTCTTTGGTCTTGGCCATAGTGGAGTTTGGAGTATGACTGTTTGAGGTTGTGGACAGGTGTCTTTTATACTGATAACGAGTTCAAAAAGGTGCCATTAATACAGGTAAAGACTGGAGGACAGAGGAGCCTCTTAAAGAAGAAGTTACAGGTCTGTGAGAGCCAGAAATCTTGCTTGTTTGTAGGTGACCAAATACTTATTTTACCGAGGAATTTACCAATTAACTCATTAAAAATCCTACAATGTGATTTCCTGGATTTTTTTTTCTCATTCTGTCTCTCATAGTTGAAGTGTACCTATGATAAAAATTACAGGCCTCTCTCATCTTTTTAAATGGGAGAACTTGCACAATTGGTGGCTGACTAAATACTTTTTTGCCCCACTGTAGTAAAGTCCCGAGGCTGAATCCCCTCGAGCTGCTCTGTGTGTCTGTGCATTCAGGAGGATGTCTGCAGGAGGGACTTAGAGTTGTTGTTTATATAATACATATAATGTCAGTGCTCTAGTGGTAAACACTGAGAAGTGTTTCAGAAATAATGCTTGATGTGGTTTGGAACATAATATGGGGTTTAATCACGGCAGCGTTTAGCCGAGTTTCTCCGTTATAAACGTCTCTCTTCAGACAGAGAGCTGCATGATGCTCCAAATGGGCGTGGCCATCTTCGGCTCAGCTCAAATTTAAAGCGACAGTCACAGGATCTGCACTTCAGGAACAGGGCTGAAATAGAGGGGGATGAGGCGATCTGTTTGGTGTTTTGAGCAAAACACTTCAGAGACATGTTTTGTATAGATATTGCCCTACACATTTTTTTCAAATATAGCATAATAGGAGACCTTTAAGTGTTTGAAAATAATAGAGCTGAGACATTATATCACACATTAACTCATAAACCCAATTTTTATTTATTTTGAACCTTGATGCCTCTTGTCCCCATACATTACATTCAGTATATACATTTGGCCATGAGGGACTGTACAGATATGTTATAGTAGTGCATACATACATGGCAGGGAAATGTACACAAAGGAAACTCATACATGCCACTTTAGCACAGTAAAGTGAAACACAAGATACACACGGGGCAAGTCAATGGCTGATGGTTGCTCACACACACACTCACACTTTTGTTATGGGTGCTGTGCACACAAGCACACTTTAAGACACTTCTGAGGGAGGAGAAGTGCTCTTTCAGGATGTAATGATAGAAATATGTGAAGAGTGTCTGCTGATTGCAGCATATCCCCCCCCCCTGTCTCCCCCCCCTTACATCCATTTCCCTTTCTCCTTATAGCTAAGGCCTCTCTCTAGGCAGTGCGGCCGCCACACACAGGCTCTTTCCTTTTAGTAGAGTAGTTTTCATCAGCAGCAGTAACTAAATAAAGAGCCTCTACTGTCAACTTTTGTTATCTTACACAGGGAACATAGAGGATACATCACACATATAGTTTATTTAATTTCTTCTTAGGATATCTTCTCTCAAGAAAATACATAGGTCCACTTCGACAACATACCGTTCCTTAATAAAGCTGCAGAGGTTACATACTTATCTGATGATAGCAACATCTGTCTGCTCACTTACTGCACCAACAAAATAAACCTCTCTCTTCTTACTCTTCTCTTTAACATTTCAAACATTCTGCTGATTATATCTCTTCTCGTGGAAATCTTGTACCATCACATTTGTCATAAACATTTGGTGGAGGCACACACTCCAATACATTTCCCTTCAATGACAGCAGTTCATAGTTGCATAGCACACAGCAGGGTCCATATGTTTTGACTTTCTATTTACAGTGGTCATGCTCGCATAAGTCTGTTTCTAATTCCTAGTGTCTTCACCTTGGACCAAAGCCCCCTATAATTTCCATTTTTACTGGGATTTGCTCTTCAACCACAGAAATTTGCAACTCATAAGACTGACAAATGTTTGCTGTTTAGTGCTACCAACATTAGGCCCTCTGATTAGACTGAGCCTATTCGTTGTTATTAGTCAGAAGTAGTATTTACTGTAGGCTGAAGTATTATTGGACACATAAGAGTCCTATGAGTTGCTTGAATAAAATGTGGTTGTTCAAAAAAAACAAGAGGCCATTTAAATAAAAAAGTCATTGGGCTGTCTTCTAGTTTCTTGGTTTCAAAGAGGAACAAATAAGGTTCTGACAGCCAAAGAGTTCAAGAAAAGGGCTGTTCCCTGTTTGTACCAGCAAGGCTAAATCACTGGAACTCACAATGTCTGAGCACACATTCTCATATGCATACATATCACTTTTCCTTTCATGTTGGACGCGTTTGACACATGCATACTCATCACATTCACAAATGTATGCACATCTGGTGGTAAAGGGTAGATGATTCAGACATTTCAATACAAAGAGGAAGCATGAAAGGTTGAAGGTAGGCATTTTTTTTTTCTGGTTCTAACAGGCTGCGCTGTGATTGGTCCGGAGGAGAATATGCAATCGTCTCTCATGTGAGGTTTGACAATCCCCTTGGTCAGGAGACGCCGTGACTGGTTTCCCAAAGTCAGGCCACTGAGGCAAACGTGCATTGAGCAGAACTAGGAACAACAAAAATGCAAAGCACCACAGGTAAAGAGGCTGGAGTAGTCCCAAACAACACGATCACATCGGCACGGAACAATGAGGGCCAGGGGGCCATCACAAAAGAGTAACACATCAGTAATGATTACCCCAGAATAAATTACAGTCACAGAACAATCGTTAAAAGCAGAACTGGAAATCAGCTGATCTAGCGGACTGATTCGACCCATGCATTATAAGGCATTAACCAAACATCTGTTACTGACATCACACAGTTTCATATTAGTGACTATACATACAAATGCTGATCTGAAAATCTACTTTTGTTTTCATTAAAAAAAAATCTTGTAATTAAAAAACATATCCATAAACTGATGATGTCATTTTAAGGGAATTGGGAATGTCATAGGGAGAGCCGATCGATGTCTGCAATCCCATTGTACCTATTGATCTGCAGATGGGCGAATGAAATTGATTTTCTGAGGTAGACAATGCAGGCATATTTCATTCTCCCGATGCAAAGCCATTCTAAGGAGGGGTCGCCGGGCTAATTTGGTCCATTTGGACAGGCTCTGGTCTCCAGCCTCGGCCAATTGTACTGTGTCAGATGAGTTGACCCATCCATCATGATCTCCTGCCTGTCCCGCCACCATGGTACTTACACCGTCATTGGTGTGATACACCCCCCCTGTGATGGATAGCAGACAGCATGTACTATGACAAGATCGAGAGATCAGTGTGCACTGCTTACAGGCCTGTTATTTCCACACAGCTGGGGACTCACCGTTCATACAAGGCCAGTTTATTAAATATCCAGACCACTGTACGAGGCCCATGTGCACAATATCCCTCAACAGGCCTCATAAATGTCGCTTCCCTTACACGGCTCTTACAATCTTCAAGTCCTCTTACAAACAATTACAGAATCAACAGAGCCTAACCAAATGAGCGTACACAGTTTTATGATGTGCACTCCTAGGACAAAATATTTTCTGGGAAAAGGTAGACCCCAGTGACACGTTACAATGTTGTACCTCTCTATTTCTTTGAGTGTTAAGTGCTTAGGGATATCAGCTGAAGAATCAGTGAAATGATGTTCATCAGTTGGTCAGTCTGTGATGTAATGAAGTGGGTGTCTGTCATAAATAAAATAAAATAAAATAATAAAGCCTTCTGCCTCATTGAGTCTGTACAGTATGTGTCAGATAGTGTGCAGTCGGCCTCCAAAACAGGTCTGGAATCCGTTGGCTAGTGAGGTGAGTAAGGATCAGCAGTTTCGGGATGCCACTGTTCAAATTCCCATGAGCCTTCTGGGCACTGTCCAGAGGGACAGGAAGCGTGGAGCCACAGGGTTGCCCGGTGGGTACGGCAGGGGCCTGCCGGTGACCCGGAGCACTATAGTGTCCTGATGGCTACGGGGTACAGCAGGGACATGTGTTCGGCACCCTTGATGGGCAGCTTGCGGCTGGAGTAGAAATAGATGATCTCAGGCACGCTGTCAAACGGGCAGCTGTTCTGGCCCAGGATGTACTTGCTCTCCTTCGTCCGTGACAGCTTCATGTGCATGAAGCCCTGGCTGCTCCTGGGGACAGAAGAAAAAGGGAGGCACAGAAAATATGTATTTATTATTTCAAAACAAGAGGAAGAGACTGCTTTATGTATTATATGTCCTAAAGTTACAGATTCCACCTTCAATCCTGCATGAAAATCAATTATTTGTGCAAACCGAGGAGGAACCAGACAGCTCTGAGACAGTTCAGGGATAAATGCTAATATAAGGGTCTTGTTTACATAAAAAAAGCTAGAACTGCAATTTAAAAATACCCTGCGTTACAAAAAAATCACTTTCCCCATAAACCAATCAGAATGCAACGTCTGCAAACCTTTTGACAGGACACGTTCTAGTTATTTGTTTTACCTAAAGCTTTCTCAGAGCCTGAAAAAGCTATTTTCATGTGCATGTGTTGTCATTTTAATGTGCACGGCAGGACCACACAGGGGGGCACAATCAATTATGCAATGGGCCACACAACATGGAACATGTGGTAGTTAGCCCAAAACACAAAGTAGAGCTAAAGCTAATGGGAACGCCATCATTTTCAATGTTTTAATAAACACACAAGTCCTAAATCTTTATTGAGGGTGGTGCAGAAAGAAAAGAAAAGCATTTTTTACTCCAACCCATCATGTAGATATTTGGATAGAACTTTGATGAGCTACATGGGACTTGAGGGGATTACAGAAGTCATTAGGATACATCCTCTAGGAAACATGTGCAAAAGTATGCAATCCATTTGATAGTTGATGAGATATTTCAGTCATGACCAGAGTAGTGTCCCACCCGACCATCACTACTGCGCCTGGAGACATGTAGCATGGCTAAAAACCAATTTAGGGAGAGAAGTATGGCAGGAGCCTGAATATATGGGGGACTCAGCAGATCGCCCCTCCTTGACAGCTCCTTCCTCATTTGCTCCCAGAGTAGTCGCTCCCTACAGTACGTGACAATGTTCTGAAAGCTGGATTACCTCTGATAACTTTGGAACTGTCATGGGGGAAGACTAAAAGCCAGGTTGCTTAAGGTGCTGGGTTTCACATGCAGAGCATAAAGAGAAAGCTAATGAACCCCCAGGATAAATCACTTAAGCTACAGCAATAAATGCACAGCAAATTAAAAGCTCCTTGTGGATTTCTTGGTGCCTGGGATCAATACATTTTACAGCTTGCCGGTAATCTCCTACTTAAAATAGAAAATGACTTTTGTTGGAGTTAAGTGATGCAACAGCGAGCTTTAGCAAGGATGGAATTGTCCCTGTATCCTGCTGTAAACATATTATTCTGATGATCTGTCTTTACAAAAACACAGTAGCATACTAGCTTTTTCAACCAGCAGCTAATGCTTCTAGCAAGTTCTGATTGCTGCAGGCTCAAACACTGTGGACTCACTTGCTGTGATTTGGCATTACAGCCAACAAAGTTTTTTCCACACCACTAAACAACATATTCTACTTCATATGTGTGACTCCTTAATCTGAAATAACACCCCTGTTGCTGGAGAAAATGCAGAGAAGGAAGATAATTACACTATAAGAAATAGAGGAGAATGAAGCCCCTAGGATTAGTTTCCTCTAAATCTTGCTGTGACTTGCAGCCAAGAAAATCAGGTAGGCATGAGAGCTGCATTGACTCATGGGACCGTTTAGTGTTATCTGCGCGACACATTCTCTATGTGTCAATGACAGTGTGGGACAGGACTCTCGTGAGGAATGTGCATTTGCAAGATAAGTGCATACAAGGTGGTAACTGGAAGAGATATTATACATTCTATCAACAAAACGAGGATGTGGGAATATCGTTCTGATGGACAGAATATGTGTGTATCTCTGTTTGGATAAGATAAACACGGTGGTCAAGGTGAGGTTCATCACATGCCATGCTCCTCCATGTGTTTCTGTTCCTAATCATGGGTTCATAAACAGTGAGTCCAATAAACAATGAAACAAATAATAAAAAGGATATTTATGAGGAAGTGTATTATGAGGAAGTGTAAGCAAACACATGTATTTGTGGATGTGTCCATTATCAGGCATGAGCCGCAGCAGGGCTTTAGGCGCCTTAAACGTAAAGAAGGTCCATTCTTTGCTTATCTCATAGTGACATGTGTAAAGTCTGCAGATGTGTTCTCTCCCTGATGTGCAGAGAAACACCGGCACAGAGATAACACTGAAGTGGAAAACAGCGCAGGGTTCAATGCAGGGACATCCATCAGGAATATGAATTCATGCAAAGCAATAAATATTAATTATGTCATCAGAGGAGACCAATCCCTTTCTCTTATATTACAATTACAGAAAGCCAGATAAAGCTATGATCTATCTATCTGGATTTTGAATTGTAGGGACAGTTGATAGCAGATGAAGGAGATTTCATTTGAAATGCTAACATTATTTTTTATCTGCGAGCTGGAGAGGATAGCTGCAGGCTCGCTGTGCTATAAAACAGAAGTAAACACAACCATCAGACTACTCCATTACCTTCATTGCTTTTGGCCTCCATATTTATTTGTATCATTAACAATTTAATTATGATTTGAGAAGAAGAGGACACATTTTCCCTGCATCCTTCTAGTGGTGCCAGGAGGGATCATTTCAAAAAAAAAAAAAATCCTAAATGGAAAGTGCATTTGATGAGTCTTCACTGCTGGAGCGCTGGGACTCCACACTTAAAAAGGCAAACATATCAATAGCATCGCTTTTAGATTCCCAACTGATTTCCAGTCGGTGCTCATGGCCGCTTATCACGTCCCAGTCCTGCAGAGACAGACAGCGGGACAACCGACTGCAGGGCTGATGATAACAGGACTATTTTTGAGGAAACATGCCTTTGTGGTGTTATCATATCCCTGTTTGTTTGTTGATTATCCTCACTTGGGAGCTCTGCTGTACTTGTTTATAGACGTTTATGACTTTGACTTGACCCTGTAGAGCAGGAACAGCCTGGCAGCACTCAGAGCTTATCTCCACCTTCAACATATTGGATTGCTGTATGAATGATGCTCTCAGTGTTATGAATCTGTGGATCCAGAAAGTGGAAAGCCATCCGCCAAAAGATAATGATCCTTGGCAGAAAGGATGACCTTTTTAGACATTATTGGGCATCCTGTTCGTCCATTATTTCATATGAGCACTAACTGAATCAGTCTGCCTGGGAGAAGCCAGATAATTCTGTAAAATATAAATGATGTAAAAAGGATTTATTTATTGGTGTAAAGCAGACTGAGAAGTGGAAGTAGCACAATCTGACATCATCCAATCTGGTAAAAGGAACATAGCACAATGAAAACATGGCTTTGATCCGCTAAATATGCATAAAAACACACAACCTTAACGGTTATAGGCAGTTATTTGTCTCATCTGCTCCACATGAAGGAAATCTCTGGCACCATAAAGGCATGACACATCTTGGGAAGAGGAGTTAAATTGAAGATGCAAATACGTTCTGGTTGTTCTTTCCAACGGGTATTTAGTGTCCGCTTGTCTGTGTTGTGGCATCAAACAGATTCTGAAGCATAGATTTGATTCTTTCACTAACTATTTCTCCTCCAGTGGAAGCATGCTGTGCAGAGCCCTCTCGCGAGCAAAGGAACAGGATGACACTTGGCTTTGACAGAGTTGTAAAGAGTTTAATATGCTGCAAATACCTAAAAGGGTTTCTCTCAGCGGAGACAAAAGAAAAGGAGTTAAAAGGAGTGGAGGGGCAGAGGGAGAGAAGCAGAATAAAGGGTTTAGAAGGGCAAAACAGACAGAATGCTTTCCTTCAGGACAGAGGACTCCGGGGGCTGCAGTTCTCTGCGACGGCTGTCTTTATCAATAATGCAATACACATACGTGCCACCTCATGGCCTTGTACATTTTTCAGCAACCTCAGACATGGAGGATCCTCACCTTGGGTTTCTACTCATTTGCAGTGGCAACCTGGGATACGGGCTTGTGTGAGAAAGCTGAACTCAGAGTAGCCTTTGCCTGCAGTACGGTGGCACCTGTCATTCCCACAAATTGGCCCGCTGTTATCCAGGCCCGATCTGATTGATGCCAAAGGCACAAAGATGTGACGTTCTGTGACAGCCGGGAGCTGACTTACACGAATATACACAGGAGTTTCTACACACAGAAGCACAAAGCTTCTAGAAACATTCTATATTAAGGGTTACGCTTACGTCCTTCTGCAGGTGCTTTTCCAGCCAGCTATTCGGATGGGGAAGCAGTCAAATGTGAACAATTTTCTTTGGGAGTACACTATACCAATACCAAGACAAAACTAAGGAAAACACCCTAAACCTTTTGTTGCAGCGCTAAAAACGTTTTCTTAAGGAATACAGTATCAGTTTTAAAGACTTGTGTGACATGTGACCCAAAATGCAATCTCCTGGGTGAAGGTCCCATGTTTGCTTTTTCCTGTCTTGATTAGAAACATATATGTGATACGCCAAAACCAAATGTAATCCTTAAGAAATTATGTTTCCCTTGAAAGGTACCTGCCAATTCAGTTCATTTCCCTGGGTAAATGTTTTTTACCAGGCTGTTTTGGCTTCTTTCTTTGCCACTACCACGCTTCAAATACTATCCACCTAATGCAAGTGTTTGTCGGCAGACCACAGCTGAATACCATTGTGGCCCCAAAAGGCTGTGGAGAGGAGTTTGTTTGCTAATGCGGGCCACACCACAGCAGAAATATCAACACAAGCTCTTCTTCATTGTTTCTCTTCGTCTACTGCTCAGTGTGACCAAAACCAAGGGTGTCAAGTAGGTGTCATCCAACGTCTTGCTCTTGGTTTTTGAAAACAGCAGACTTTAGATCAGAGAAGCAGGAAATTGCCAAGTACATGTCATGACGAATACGGCTTCCTTCTGCATTAGTACCTGAATAGTCTATTAGTTAAAGGTGTGCAACTATGGGATGTGAATTAGTGTGGCTACATGAATGTTAGTGAGGCCATTACTAAAGCAGAAGGTTAAAACATTACCATACCTTGCTCTTATTACTTTCTGTGCCTTCTGGACTTTCTCCCCCAAAAACTGTTTCAATCAATGAATCTAGCAATCAGCAATTCATTTGGAGATGTAAAGCCCCCAGCGCTGGGTAATTTAATTCCTCGCATAATGGAGGGATGGGGGGGATCATTTCTCTCTAACTTTACAAAAGGAATGTCTTCATAAGACAAAAATTTAACAGTGGCTTATTGGAGGTTCGCTTATCAAATTCTTTTCCTGTATCATCACTCACTTCACCAGCATAGGAATAGCTAAAAATGCTAACTTCATTGGAAATACTGTACAAGTCTAGTCCACTAAGATCTTATACATCTGTTTTATCATTTAACTACTAATTTACTACTAACTAAATTTAACCCTGAACAATATTGGTGTTAACTCAGTTTTAACTATTTCTGTATGTGGTATAAAACTATTGCTTTTGGTCTTGGGTTGCATTTCTTGATCATGTATCCTTTCTTATATAGCGTGGTAGTTTGTAATATATCTATTCCTACAGTACTTAGAGTGATGTGATTAGACTTATATCCCATTTTGCCAAAGGAAATCTCTCACAGCAGCTTCTTGTTACAGATGATTTACAGATAGTGTGTTAGGATACTTTAAATACTGCTCAAATAAACAGATTGTTCAGGACTGCAGTACAGTCAGACAGGCCTTGAGTGTGAGGTTCGTCGTCAGTCAGGATGTCAGTGTGAGAGCACAAAGCGGGAAAACAAGCACACAAGCACAAGAAAATCATCCGTCACTGAGACAGTCAGACAGTCAGCTACAGTAGCAAGAAAAGAACTTGAGCTCCGGCAAGACAAGCTCTGGCGTAATAATGAAGGCTAATCAACGTCTCTTCGCATATTATACTTTCATCTCATCAGACGGCTGCCGTGGAGCTGTGGAGACTTTTCTAAATGTCATATGGATGAGCCTGGAAATGTAAAATGGACAGTACATAAAGGAAATGGGGAATTTTAGGAAAGTTATAAGGATCTCAAAACTAATGGCTCAAGCAAATTAACCAAAATTAATCTTAGCTGGGCTTTTATGATTTTCTGCAAGTCTAGGTGGCAAAAAGAAAAGCTCCAAAGGCACACATACCCGTCAAAACAATCAGAAGTGACATCACTGCGGGGCCCTTCAAGCTAACGTAACCTCTACCTAATGTCAGACTGGACTAAACCAATCAGAGGGGCTCCTCTGGACCCTCTGCCAGATGCGGCAGCGATCGGGGGGGGTCGCTGATGGAGGGCAACATTAACTGTGTTGTGGGCACATCAGCAAATCAAGTAGCGCACGGTGTCAAAGGGGTGACCGAGGCGGAGGAACAGGACAAGGGACGGGCAGGATGTAGCTGGGAGATAGAGGTCTGAAAGGTGAAAATGATTACCATACTGAAAAGGTCGAGTCAGCAGAATATTGGGGCACAGGTATACAAGGACCTTTGAGAACAAGGTGTTAGATGTGCACTCCTAGTAAGCATGTGAAGCTGCTAAAATTCACTACACAGAGACAGCCTGTTGCAAATAATTCTTGACACTTAACACACAAAAACAGGTGTACAGTTAATGGTCTTATCTGCAGGACACTTTAGCAGGTGAAATCGCATTTTCAATGACTTCTTAACCCATCTGTCATGTCCTCATGTGCTTTAGTTAACGTTTTTGTGGCTTGTTTTTTTAGGAAACGAAACGCTGTCCTTACTTTAGTGAGAGGGAGTAGTCGTTCTTGCTGGTTTCGCTGTTCCTCACCAGGTAGCTGGCCTCCTTACACAGCCTGAGCAGAGACTCTGCGTCTGTCCGGCTGATCGCTCCATGGTACCAGCTGCAGTGAACAGTAGGAAATAGGGAAGAGAAAGAAGAGGAACAAAAGAACGGTAAGAAGTGCTGAAGAGTCATCATTATCACATGTTCCTACCCTCCAACTCCCTGGGTCTGAGACGGAGCTACTGAGTTGTGCTGGGTGTTTTAAAGCAGTCAAGTGCAGGTGTGTTGATGACGTGAGATACCATATGTATCTTATTCATGAAAATGCCAGTGTTTATTTTCAGTGATCCACCAGGATATGGTGACTGTGTTGTGTTTGGTTACCATAAGAGCTGGCCATAAAAGGGAAGGTTATGTAAGATGTAGGGTAACTGATTTGCTTCGACAGTTGGCCGGTCCTTGGGGGGGCTCACCACTGCCAGGGTTAGTGTAAGGGAGGTTGCTACTATAAACGTGATGTAATTACTATCTTTCGGTTCTGTGGACATTTTTACTCTGTATACATAGATTATCTGCTGGTGAAAATCAAGCCATCTTGTTATTTTGTCTTAGGTTTGACTGTTTTTGTTACAGAGCAGAAGATAGAACAAATAAACAAAATAACAAGGGTCAATTCAAGTTGTTTTAAAAAATGACATCTGACTCACAACTGGCTTTCCAGGGGCATGGCGGGGTCAATGCGCTCCCCCAGAGAGGAGCTGCAGTGGTCCAGTGAAGACATTTTTGTGTTGACCAGACAGCTACTGGAGTGTCGCTGCAGCGGGCGAGTTTTCCCATCCTTGGTAGGCGACATTCGAGACTTGTCCACACCATCAAACTGGACTGTAATAAAAAGAAAATGCAACAGCTGTAATATTTGATTCTGGCAGAATAAAATGGGACTCTTCACAGCTCTGGTAAAATTACAAACACTTCTGTACTTCAGCTAGATTTGATGTTAAGGTCACTTGAAAAGTTTATAAATTAAAAAGTGATGTTGGTAACTGCTGTTAAATGTATCTGCTAAACTAAAACGGAGCAATGAGGTGTGGGTGTGGGACCAGAAACTCCAGGTTGTGCTTCTACACACAAAGTTGCTCTGTGTAACTCATCGAACTGAAGGACATGTACACACAGTGGATAAGGCATAAATCAATCCTTTCACACTGTGCACACATCCCAGAGAGACAAAATACACACAAACGCAAACTTCCTCCATACCAGTCAAATAACCACAGGCATCCGTAAACACACTACAGTATGTGTCTGCAATTTACACTTTTTAACTGCACACAAACATTTGTGCAGTTATGCAAATAAGCCCACTTGGAAAGTCAAATGCACAAATACACACACACTCACAAATCCCGCACAGGTACTGCTGGTTAAACATTAAACCTGCTTTCCAAAACTCTCACGGTCAACTGTGGACATGATAAGCTGTCTTGGCAGCTTCACAGGGAAGTGTTTGACGCTGAGCGGGGGCCGGGGGTGACCTGTGCTCAGGACATGACTGCTGGAGGTCACTGGGCAGCTTCACAGCCAATCAGGACACGGGAAAAACATTTACGGTAGTTTACAAAAGCTAACACGAGAAGAGGAGAGGGGATAATGTCCGCAAGGCCGAATGAAAGTGAATTCTCTCTTCAGTAAGAGGGTCATGGAGGCCAAAAGAATGAAACGTACTGTGGGATGGAGTCCCAGAGGGGTCATCTGTGTGTGTGTGTGTGTGTGTGTGTGTGCACGTGTGTGTTTGAGCCATTTCCCTCCACCATCCGTCACTATAATTGATGTCATAGCACTCTTGTCTTCGGGAAAGGCCCATTACAGCCACTGTCAGCTTCTCAACAGCCACACTTATAACACAAGATATAGCAGGAGATCGTTGGCTACTTAAAGGTTTTAGATCCGAGGCTTTGATGAAGGGAGTTAATGTTTTATGAAGGTCACAGGCAATTTACACTTTTGCAGCTCTCGGTAATGGCTGCTCTCGCGTCTTGTGCTTAATTACCTGGGCTGAACATGGCAGGTACTGTACTGACAGACGTGAACTGTGATCTTCACAACATGTCGATAAAGATGGGTTCGTCTAGACTTAGTATTCCAGTCAGCGCATTACATTACACTTTACAGTTTGTGAGCTCGCCAAGCGTTACTGTATCAGACCGAGAGAAAAAGGCTGACAGCATCGATCAATCAATTTCGGCTGGACGAGACAACAGCGTGTCGACAGATTTCATTGAGACTGTGGAAACCCTTAAGTGGGCCCTAACAGGAAAACAAAGGCCCTTTGGTAGATACTGTAAATTGTTAAACAGTAACTCTCTAGTGCCAAAAACCATTGATAGAGATAATAGAATTAAAAGCAAGTTACATGATGATGAATCATTTCACTAACTCCTACCGAGAAAGTAACCCTGTATTAGAACTGCATCTACATTTTAAGTACTCTTAGTAGAGGAATACATTTTTCCCTCAAAATGTTTGAATGTTTAGCCAATATTTCCAAAAGAAAAGTCCAAAACATAAATACAATTCAAATATAGCGTGACCCTTTGGAAGAGGTGTCAGCCCTAAACTAATCATAATTGAATTCACCCCAGAATCAGTTCATAGTTCGCTTAAACTATAGCCCCACTGAAAAACAATAAACTACTATAAATCATAAAAAAATGTAAACAATAGTATATAAGCCACAGAGACCATTTTAAATATGATTTATTTTGACACTAGTAAGTAAATCTTGCTGATAATACTGTACTTTTACTTATATTTACCTTAATGCAAAGGGAGATGGAGTACGTTTGAATTGTGTTATCAAGTTAAGGATCGTGGTTGCACTCAACTCTCCAAGGCTAGTTTATTCCTGTTTTGAGATGTTTGTATATATATATATTTTTTATTTCTACTCTTTTAATTTCTACTTATGTGCAATGCTTTGCTTTATGCTGCTGCAACGCGAACATTTAACAGTTTGGGATTAATAAAGTACCTCTTATCTTATCTTTAAGGTATGCACATTGTCACATCGCTGCTGTTTCGACTCTGACCACCAGGGGTTCCCCTTCATCTCCTCTCAACTCCACGCTGAACTCGCTGGCCTCGAGCTCACTGATGCATTTCCCTAAACATTATCTCATGGAATTATTCCAAATGACACCGCCTACCGTTGTTGTCTTGGCTTCTGCCCTTTTTGTCCGTAATAGATCTATGGTCTAACAATGACAGCCAAATTGTACTGTTGCATGACGGCTGGGCAAATTGTGTCTCTAACCTCAGACCTGGGGAAGATTATGATCTGTGTCTGCACTTCCTCTGGGTCTGATGCTTGGACTGTGGGGGGTGCAATTCTGTTCCTGTGTCGCAAATAAGTCAACATGAAAGAAATCCTTACTTCTCTACTTTCTCATAAAGTCCATCTGAACTACATGCTGGCTGCTGGGAATCCAGTGCCAGTAGGATGCACATACAGTACATGTGTAAGAGTAAAAAATAGCGTTTCCATGGAAACTGACCAAGGGGACAAGGGAGATGCATGTTTGCTCTGCTCATCCCTGTCAACGCTGACAGATCACAACATGAAGACGCAGCCAATTGCTCTCTTTCCCTTCTTCGCTTTCAATTCCTCTCTTCCTGTTCCTGCACGTGTCCGGCCTTTACTCCTTTTTCCTCTCCTCACCATTTCCTTTGATCTTTCCATTTCACTGACTCCGGTCCTGTCCATCTTTCTGTGTTTTTCTACGTGTTTTTGTTTATCAAGAACAGAAACAGATAGTGGGAAATAGACTGTGGACGAATGTCTGGCCGTCTGATAGAGAAAAAGGAGACAGAGCAGTAACAGCTTTGATCTGTTATCTCTACTGTTCCTGATGGACCTAATGCAGGGCTATCAGTCACTGTCTGATCCTGAGACAAAAATGTCAAACTTTTCATATGTAAATTAAAGGTCCACATACAAATTGGTTAAAATATCCACTTTGAACATGATTTATTCTTATGTTCAACACTGACATTAACAAATGCTGCAAAAACGTATCTGCTAGTGTGGCATGAGGATGGATGCTGTTATCTTGGTTTTCCCACACAGTCCATCTCTCAGTGTATCTGTAGCCCACTCAGCCATCCGCCTGACCTCAGCTATTCACATTCTCCCAGCGCCCCCACTAATTCCTATCCTTCCCGATTCATCACAATCAGTGCTTTATTTGACCTTGATTAAACTCTTTTTTTCCCTCCACCTGCTAGAAAGGGTTTAGTGGCTTTTATCAGAGGAGTTCACCTTACCTGTCAGAGCGGAGTATTCTCCACAGACAGAGTGCATCGTTCTACAAAAAAAGTATTAACCTGAAGGGAGGGAAAGCCTCCAAACTAAAGAATAGCTATCGTTATATTTGCTCAACAGTGAATTAACCAGTGTCTTCTTTGATTGTCAGCCACCAACACTATAGCTTTAAATAGTTGTAGAACTATTTTCAAAGGCTGAATATCAATGGCAGTGAGCCAAACTCACTGACTCATTCTCTGGAGCACACAGTCGGACACATGGCGGACAGCAGATTGACGAGAGAATTGGCCCTGAGGAGAACAAAACCCCTGAGAGGCAGCTTAAGAGAGACGAGACACACACACACACCCACACACCCACACACACACACACACACACACACACACACACACACACCCACACACACACACACACACACACACGTAAATGTGCAGGGGCATCTTTGTGTGTTATCAGTATTGTTGCTTGTAAAGCCCAGCAAATGGAATCTGCGTATCAGATTGAAGTGTCAGTCAGATGGTGACGGATGGCTCGAAGACCTGCCCCCTTTAAACACAAAGCTTCCTTTAGAAAGATCCATAAAACACAGCGGAGGTTTAGGAGGAAGAGTGTTCGTGTGTGTGTGTGTGAGGGAGCTGATTGGCGGGGACACAGATAAACACAGAGGTCAAAATGACATTTCCATGATTACACTGCAACCAATCCACAACATGAAGGCCTGAAATGTTATTCAGCATAGCACAAGACGCAATAATGTCAAAGCAATATGGACAGAGAGATTGATA
Organism: Eleginops maclovinus; assembly: GCF_036324505.1. Taxonomy (NCBI): domain Eukaryota; kingdom Metazoa; phylum Chordata; class Actinopteri; order Perciformes; family Eleginopidae; genus Eleginops; species Eleginops maclovinus. Next base: position 10,279,654 of record NC_086352.1, on the reverse strand, counting down.
GAGGCCATAAAAACACCATAAAAAAAGCATCTTAAATAAGGAACGACAATGAATGTAATGGTAGTTTGTTCATGTGTGTCAAGGCCACAATTTAAAAGTAGGAGAAATGGCTAAAATGAAGTTACAATAAAGTACATGAGGCTACAGAACAGCCTGACTAAAACCTCTTCCTCATCCTCACTCATCCCTGAGCAAATTTCTCTAATTAAGCTGGCTAATTAATTCTCATTTACTAATGGTACTCCTATCAAAAGGATGACTAGTCTGAGGGGTGAAGTGTGCCACCGACCGCCGCATCGTGAGGTGAAAATGACGTTTTACAGCGAGGACGTGTGAGATGATTAACAGGTCTGCTTCTCATTAGGATGCACTACTCAGCGTGGTACGATAGCAGCTTTCAAAAATCACTCACTTTTATGTTGATATTAATTATATGCATCAGGAACTCAAATAATGATTTGTTGAAATTGATTTTAATAATATATTTTTAAAGTCTCTTTGCAGCTGCTACATCCTGTACAGCTCTGATGATTGTGCCATCCAGGAATAGGCTTTGTTCTTTTACACAAATCCCCCAAAATTCACCACTGATAAGTTTTAGAAGAAAAAAAAGTAATGACCCTTTAAAGTGGCAGTGAATTTAAAATGATATCTGGATAACTTTTAATTACTTTGTCTCAGATTAGAGGAAGGAGAAGGTAGGAGGAATGCTTCCAAAGCATGGGATAATTCATTCATGTCAAAAAACAAAAGCTTGTCATTATACTCAGAGAAAAGAGCCCTCCATTTATATGTACAGTGGGGCAAAAAAGTATTTAGTCAGCCACCAATTGTGCAAGTTCTCCCATTTAAAAAGATGAGAGAGGCCTGTAATTTTTATCATAGGTATACCTCAACTATGAGAGACAGAATGAGAAAAAAAATCCAGGAAATCACATTGTCTTATTTTTAAAGAATTTATTTTCTAATTATTGTGGAAAATAAGTATTTGGTCAATAACAAAAGTTCATCTCAATACTTTGTTATATACCCTTTGTTGGCAATGACAGAGGTCAAACGTTTTCTGTAAGTCTTCACAAGGTTTCCACACACTGTTGCTGGTATTTTGGCCCATTCCTCCATGCAGATCTCCTCTAAAGCAGTGATGTTATGGGGCTGTCGCTGGGCAACACGGACTTTCAACTCCCTCCAAAGATTTTCTATGGGGTTGAGATCTGGAGACTGGCTAGGCCACTCCAGGACCTTGAAATGCTTCTTACGAAGCCACTCCTTCGTTGCCCTGGCGGTGTGTTTGGGATCATGGTCATGCTGAAAGACCCAGCCACGCTTCATCTTCAGTGCCCTTGCTGATGGAAGGAGGTTTTCACTCAAAATCTCACGATACATGGCCCCATTCATTCTTTCCTTTACACGGATCAGTCGTCCTGGTCCCTTTGCAGAAAAACAGCCCCAAAGCATGATGTTTCCACCCCCATGCTTCACAGTAGGTATGGTGTTCTTTGGATGCAACTCTGCATTCTTTCTCCTCCAAACACGACGAGTTGAGTTTTTACCAAAAAGTTCTATTTTGGTTTCATCTGACCATATGACATTCTCCCAATCCTCTTCTGGATCATCCAAATGCCCTCTAGCAAACTTCAGACGGGCCTGGACATGTACTGGCTTAAGCAGGGGGACACGTCTGGAACTGCAGGATTTAAGTCCCTGGCGGCGTAGTGTGTTACTGATGGTAGCCTCTGTTACTTTGGTCCCAGCTCTCTGCAGGTCATTCACTAGGTCCCCCCGTGTGGTTCTGGGATTTTTGCTCACCGTTCTTGTGATCATTTTGACCCCACGGGGTGAGATCTTGCGTGGAGCCCCAGATTGAGGGAGATTAGCAGTGGTCTTGTATGTCTTCCATTTTCTAATAATTGCTCCCACAGTTGATTTCTTCACACCAAGCTGCTTACCTATTGCAGATTCAGTTTTCCCAGCCTGGTGCAGGTCTACAATTTAGTCTCTGGTCTCCTTTGACAGCTCTTTGGTCTTGGCCATAGTGGAGTTTGGAGTATGACTGTTTGAGGTTGTGGACAGGTGTCTTTTATACTGATAACGAGTTCAAAAAGGTGCCATTAATACAGGTAACGAGTGGAGGACAGAGGAGCCTCTTAAAGAAGAAGTTACAGGTCTGTGAGAGCCAGAAATCTTGCTTGTTTGTAGGTGACCAAATACTTATTTTACAGAGGAATTTACCAATTAATTCATTAAAAATCCTACAATGTGATTTCCTGGATTTTTTTTTCTCATCCTGTCTCTCATAGTTGAAGTGTACCTATGATAAAAATGACAGGCCTCTCTCATCTTTTTAAATGGGAGAACTTGCACAATTGGTGGCTGACTAAATACTTTTTTGCCCCACTGTAGATGTAACCTGCCCTGTCAAGATGCATTTACATTTTGATAATGAGGTCGGACGGCTCAGCCAGATTTCCCTGAACTTTAATGGATATTGTTTTCTCCTGCTCTCTATTGGAGCACACCTCAAACACATACACACACACACATACATAACCTTAGCTATTTAACATGCCGAGCCAATCAGGAGAATGTTAGCATCCGGATGACTAATGTCTTAGCGTGTGACTGAGGGTCTGCCTGTAGGTCAAGAGAATGCATTGTAACTGTATTCACCGGGGTCAAGGAGGCCATTCCCCCCTCTGTCTGCCACACTGGCCTTTGACCCCCTAGATGTAGAGTGGGCCCATACTGGCTCAGACAGAGAGAGGATCACTTTACAGCTGGACGCCAATCTTAAATCCGCTGACATCACACAGGGAACCAGAACCTTTCCCATGGATTTATGGATATAAATCAACTTCTTGCCCTGTCCTCGCCTTCAGCACACAGCGGTGTCCTCTTACATGGTCTCACTGCAAGTCTTCCCGCTCTTCCAGGGGGAAATCCCATTCCTGGCATTCGTTCTGCTACACATCCAGGGTAATTACAGCAGTCAAAAGCATGCTTTCAGAACTGATGGCTCAATCGGTGTTGAGAAAAAACAGGATTACTTGAATTTTGTTTGTTAAGATGGTAACTCACGGTAAAACCTGAGGTAAAGAGACTCAAGTCAAGAAGTGTTATGGGGTTTCATTTTTCAAATCATGTAAAACTGTGGAGAACAGTGAACCAGGGGGACATCTGGGACAGTTATGAGTATGTTGACAAGAGGAAATGGGGGTCACAGCGAATGGCAATTACGCGTGCAGAAGGCAGTTTAGTACAATTAAAACTAATGAGCCTTCAGCCCTAAAAACCTGCACGAGAATCACTGATTTTCTGCCACATGTAATCCAGATGGAAGAGTGCAGTCATTACTGAGCTGCTACCTCAAGTCACATTGCGCCGTTCTTTAAGAAGACTCTGTCAGTGAGTAAGCACTGACTTTAGTGTCAGCCGGCATATTTTACGTGAAAGAATTATCCTAAGAACTTTTGATTCCCATCCATATCACCATTTCATGCAAAAAGATTATGAAATTCTTTCAAGCTAATTATGATGTCCTGTTATTTCATCATACTCACCCTCACTAATAGAAACAAGCAAGCATAAAGCCAACATGCATTCTTAAAAAGTAGGCCTTCCGACTCCCCCAGCCCACAAAGAGCATTGACCGTAACACACAGCCTCTGCCTAGAGTCTAAGGGATGGCATGGGTCTAGGGCTTAGAACCATACCTCAAACTCCACCCCTCTGGCCGCTTGTACACACTACAAGGATTCTGCAATAAAACTCGCTTTGGGATAAGATTTGTACACACAGTCACACACGTGTGTCATGTTGTTGTGATGTTTTTGTTTGTTTTATACACATGTATCTGCCTGTTACATGTTTTGAGAGTGTTCAGACTGTCAAGAAAACACTCTCTATGGAGGATGATAAAGAAAGGCAGAAAGAAGAATGCTTGTTTTTACAGATATAAAACAGAAGAGACTGATTTATCGTACACATGCACACTCTTCACCTGTCAAACTGTTCCTCAGATTTACAGATCGATATATTATGACATCAAAGGGATTGGTAGGATGGATGATGGATAAATGGATTGGCGGATGGAAAGGGGAGGGGGGGTGGGGTCGATGATGGGAAAGACGCTGGACAATGAACACCAACACCCACCATGGTGGTGCTGGTCACAGCTCGTCTGTCCAGGCGAGGGCTGAGCTGTCTGCGAGGGAGACTCCAGCTCCTCCACCAGGGGAGGGCTGGTGTTGAGCTGGCCGACAGGGGGGGGCCACGGTAGGTCCTTGATCACTTTAATCTCTACTGCAAGTGTCGCCCCAAGTCACCATACAGAGAGATGGAGGGAAGGAGAGGACAGCAACAAGAGGCATAAATGGACAACCACAAAGGAAGGGAGGAAAGGTTATGGCAGGAAACGAGCAGGAAAAAGAGAAAAGGAGGAGGGGCAAGTGAAGAATAGATAGAGCATTGTGAGAGCTGGAGTATACTGTAATCCAAGAACAGCAGAAGCTGTGGACTACAAAAGGAGAGGAACAAGACAGGACTGGAAAAAGATTAAAGTTAGTGTAGGAGTAAGTAGGGTTGGGTTTTGATAGCAGGTGCTATTATGGATTTCATTTTAGGTCGGTTTCTAAAGCTCTATCGTCTAATTGTTAACAGGTATTTACAAAGCTTAACTTCAAAAAGGAATTTGGAAGGACTCAATAACCGAACTACAGAGCAGATTTTGAGTTTATAAAGTGCTAATAAACCCAACCCTACCTAAAGAGTTGGGCACTCTGGCCTTTTTTCCCATCTCCACTGGCTTCCCCTAGACAATCATCACAATCCAGACTGAGGATCCTAAATCTCACCAGAGATACAGTAGAAACATGGCAATGCACAGTTCTCAATTGCCTCTCTTATATGTAGTGATGCATGATGTGCAGTATGACAGATTTACACAAGAAGCAGCCCTCCAGAATACAATGCTGTACTTCAAAGTGCAGACTATGATGTTTAAGACTGTCTTGAGCTCAGCTACAGATGGTCACTGAAACAGCTCTGCATACACTCTGCTCTTACTCCTTGGAAAGAAAAAAGACTGTAGGCTTCTATATTAAGAAAAACAACAATGTAGATAATATCCTTCACTGGATTTTACCTCGTGACCATCCATCCTGGCAGTCGACACTCCCCGGCTTTGCTCTTTAAATAATGTATGCCTTATGTCCAACCGGGGGATTACCAGGGTAAATCGAGCGCCCTAAAGCAAAAGCATATCTGTCACTGAACAAGCCACTTCATAGCTTAGCTTAGCATTCTTAATAAATGGGATGGAGAGGGGAAGTGGCCTGTTTAATTATATCACTGTTTTTTCCATGAACACTGCTCTTCCACTGATAAAAGTCACGGTAATGTCACTGTCCATGGTGCTGGAGATGTTACCACAGTAGATCAAAGTAAATAGAAGGAGCTAGAATGAGTGCAATTTCATTAAACCAGTTTCCACTTATGTTAGTCAATGCCCTTACACACTGGTAAGTGTTTGAAGCTTCAAAAACACCAACCAAGTTTCAGAAAAAATAACAAAACAACTATAGAAACTAAACGACATTCAAAGAGAAGAAGAGAAAAGCTCATAATGTTATACAACGGAAAGCAGCCAGAAGTGTTTCAACCCAGTGTAACTTTCCAACAAGTCAAAATGAAACGAATAACTATGGGATGACTCTTGCACAAAAGCCTTCAGTTGTAGTCTACCATTGTATCTGAAGTATCTGACAGCTATATTGCACATCATCAGTCACATCACTCATGTTAGGGCGATGGCAGCCTTGTTTGACACGGTTCAATAGATGGAGAGTAGCAACAGATTAATTACAGGAGTACATTGGGACACGTCAATACGTTCTGGAAATGTTTTTCCCCCTCCAACTGGGGTATCATTTTTGTCGGTTTGTTCAGCATTGAATTGGTTGGAGAAACATAAATGTACAATTATTACCCATTATAAAAAATGTGAAAAGGCACAAAATTGCTAATAAGTCAGTATTTTCCACTGAGTATTACCTAAATGACAGCAATTACTTTGTCAGTGCTACTTCAGTTAACAGGAACATAATGCACCTGTATTCAAAATAACCATTAGTGTGTCTGTGTGTTGTTTTGTTTGGTATATAGGCTAGTTTCCAGAGCATAATGTTCTAGACGTGTCTGTCTTCCACTCTACAGGGGATTGCAGCTACAGTACAGTGCTACGGGACATGCTAATGAGAAGCAATATCAGCGGAATGGATGAAGGGGAAACTGGAGAATATTCAATCCGACAAGCAATTAAATAGCTAGGCCCACGGTGTCAGGAGGATAATCTGGAGAAAGGTGTCTGGAAGGAGGAGCTGCTTGCTGTCTGAACTGATGGCAGAGATGGGAGCTGGTGTGGCTGGAGGGTGGGAAACGGAGACAGAAGGTCAGAAACTCTAGCAGGTAATATAACTTCCACGACTTTGGGGTTGAAGTAGGGGACTCTCTTTCCATGAGATTAAAAACCTAATACTCATTTCACATTGCAGATTAGCATGTAATTGTTTGGGGAGCAGAAGGGTGCCTCCACTCTGCAGAGTCACTGTGAGACGGTGTGGGCAAGTGTGGCTCGGATTCGCTCGGTTGCACAGCTGAATAATAGTATTTTAAAATGTGAAAATTAAGGGCAGGCTGATTCAAGATTCTGTTTTTGTTTTTGCAAAACTCTGGGTGACTGCATTCTCCCTCACCATTTAAAAATGCTGCCATCCCCTAAGGTCTGGAATAATCGTTGACTTTAGATGCCAAGGTGCCACATGGATGAGTGCGTCTGTACACCTTGTGGCGTTCTTCATCGACAATTCAAATTCAGACTGAGGTTGCAGCAGCAGCACAGTAAAGCTGATTCCCACATCAATTCGAAGGCTATCAGTAAACGGTTTACAGCTGTTTGATCAGCTCCATGTATCAAAACTGAATTTGGTTTAATGTCAAGTAGGTTTTCACAGGGAAGCTTTGGTGTATAATGGTGCATTATAATGAATCTTGTGACCTTTTCTCTTTTAATTGGTTAAATAAGTTGGTAATTTTTTAATTGTAAGGACTTCAAGTCCAACCTTTGTAGCACAATAGCTGTCCAAATATATGAATATTATATACAATTTAACCCGGATTATTTGAATTATTGGCAGCAGTGATTGCACTTCCTTTTAATGAGTGAAAAGACACAGACATAAGGTAATGAGGACTATGTCTATATGTTAATAGAATACTACAACCCTGTCATGTCATCTGACTGCAATCGGATCAATATGCCATCTCTGATCTGCATAATCCTCGATCTATATAAGTACAGATCGCCTGCTGTTGACATAGGGAAATAGGCTATTAACGATTCTCCAATTGGAGCATAGTGTGATGCTTTGGAAACGTGTGATGTTAGCTGGATGTCACGGGGACTGGACACAAGTTGATCAGCAGCCTGATGGGAAGGGGGGGGGGGGCTTCAGTCAGATATAAACACACTGCAGCTGATTCATTATTTGTTTCACAGCATGTGTGTTGACTACAGTTAATCAAAAGAGCCAGAGAATACTTGAACAATGGACAAGGGTCGCTGTTTATGTGTTTACTTTCCCTTTGTTCTTCCAGGAGCAGATCTATTTTAAGGCCAGGTATTTGTTTACCCAGGCTTTTCATTAGCCGGTGGCACTTCATCACTGTAAACAGTGCGGCACCATAAATCACCAGCTATGCTTGTTTCCAGCAACGCCATTTAATTTAGTTTTGCTAAATTTGGTTGGCTAATTGCATGCATATTCAGAACAAGCTGGACGATTGTGATGTTTATGCTTCACATTATGAGCAGAAGAGCTTGGAAAACAAAAAAACAGCCTCTTCTGAAGACGTGTTTGTTCCACCGGCACCCAAATCATCACAGATAACAACTGTGTAATGCTCCGGGGGAACTGAAATGCCACCTCATAATTCTCTGCATGCTGTATCCGTCACATTATACGGTCCTGCTGTCTTTCAAAGCACAGATCAGTTTTTGAAAGACTGTGTGTTTGCATTAAAATGAAAAGTGGCCTTTTCCTTCCTTTCTATCAGAAGATTGACAGAGGAGATGCGTTAGTGACGGCCGGCCAGCAGGAGCTTCCGTAGAGGAGCATCCATACTTTGTGAGGGAGGTTCACAGTGTGGTTGTGTGGCCAATGTGTGTGAGTGAAGATAAGACAGGTGGCAGCGCCAGGTGAAAAGAAGGCAGGACACGTTTGAGGCTCATGAAAGAGGTCTGCCAGGAAGGTTATCAGCAGGGTGTTGCTGTAGAGGCCAGGAGGACGAGACAGTGTGGGGAAGCAGAGAGAAACAGAGCCATGGCACCTACAACACAGCTGGCTTTAACCCAGGTGCAAAGCCAGCGCAGGACTGTAACTGAATCAATTATTTATTTTAGGACATTAGACTTAAGCCTCAGGTTTCTGGGTCGTTAAGCCCATGAAGATTCATTAAAAAACTATAAAGCTCCCCAAGACCTGAGGGAGCAGGCTAGAGCGCTTTCTCTTATCTCCAGTGTTAGATGCATGGTACCCCGCTGGCCAGGAGCCAAGTGAAATGAGTTAGTAGCAGGTAACAGAGGGCAAGGAGATTAAGTGACAATGGCTCTCGATCCCACTCCTGCTGAGAAGAGGCTCAGATTTCCGATGGCGGCCTGGCCATGTCTGGGTGTGTGAGTGAGCGTGCCATATGCAAAAGGCAAAGCACACAGGGTCCCACTGACGGACATGCAAGCCCACATGCAGGCTTCGTCATGTGGTCAAATTCTAATGTGTCTTCCTCACTCCTCACCTCAAGGCTCATCCATCACCCACTCAGCAGCCACGAGGGAGGAGGAGAGAGGCTGTGGCGAGTGCGGGTTCAGTCTAGAGAGCGTGTGTCGGGTTGGGGGGACAGCAGGGATGAGTGATTAACTAAACCACAAGTACACAACCCCCCAACACCCTAACAAGGCAGGGAATTTACATTCCATTGCATACCTGTCAGTAGATAGCCCAGCAGTGAATAATAACGGCAGACAAAGTGTTGTGAGGAGGCGAGTGAGGCAGCGATACAGACGACATTAGTCTGCTCTCCTTCCTCCATCATTAATGAAGACAAATAGTCTTTTATGCAGATGGTATTAGACTGTGGTGGGAGGGCGTAGGCAGCACTTATTTCCCCCCACCCCCCTCATTCTTCTTTTTGAACCCGCTAAATGGCTCGGTAAGGTCGTGCATCTTTTTTTATTATCAGCTAATGCTTTGTTTGCAGACACTTTTATTTCCCACATAATTGTTGGAATATAAACTGTGAAAGTTTTTGATGAGAGCAGAAAAGTGCCCCTGAAAACCAAACGGTGAGCGGCATCATCAGTCATTGATATTAAAGAGTCATAAAGCGACTACACACACAACTGTGGGGAAATTGCTCTCTAGAAACAGCACAGGGAGCTTTAGTTTAAGTTTAGTGACTTTAAAACAGCCTGTCTGCCCACAGAAATGCTTGAATCAGGCCTGAAATAGTTGCCTGAAATCATTTTTATATACTAACTTAATTGCTGACGACATCTGGGGACAAAATCACCACACTGGAGCTCAGAGGGAAAACTATATGAGCAGTCAGATAATCACCCATTGCCAAAGAATCTCAATGAAATGAAATAAAGAGCATACAAAGGTTATCATTTATGTAGACTTTACAGCATACTGTAAATAGGTGGTTTATGTTACATGTTTACATCTGTTTTAATCTTCTGGTGTTTATCCTCCAAACTAAACTCACAAATTGGGGACTTCTTTTCCTAAAACGGCCTTCAACTCCTGAAACAAATTCAGGAAATGCACCCCTGAAAGAGCTGAACCACCAAACTCACTGGGCCTTCATTTGAAAGACCAAATCTAACTATCTAGCTACAGATTTGTCAACAGAAAGCAACTCTATCAACCATAATCCAATCCCAACTTGGATTCCACAACTTCTTGGGTAAACATGTCCAGGCGCATCAAGCTGGAACTAAAAGTGAAAACCATGACTTCATGACTGCAGTCTAACATTTCATAAACCCCAGATAACCCTGCTTTGAGTACGAATGCAGGACAATTATATACTACCCCTTTGAGAAATGTGATACCAAAGACTTTCAAGTTTTTATGACATCAACTTCTAAATCAGTGTTGAGAGACAGCTGTTCAGCCAGGTTGTTCCTAATGGTTTAAAGATGTTAAGTATAGGGATGGGTGTCAAAATTGCTAAAGAACTGGCTCACAAGTGGACTTAAATACTGAAGCAGTGTATCATTTCTTGACATTTGAAGGTAAGCTGGTTGCAAAGATCAGAGGCTCGGGTGCAGGCTCATATGCTCGAGCCTTGAAAGGTGGGAAACTTTCTCTAAGCCTCTTGATGTCAGGATCCAAGGCCAGTCTACACTGACACCTGCACTAGAAACAAGCTCATGTTGACAAAGGCTTGTCCCAAAGACGCCTTTCCCATCATTCATCCTTTTTCTGTCTTCCAAATAGAGGGTAATTATATCTTACAGAATGAAGACATGCAATAAATCAACAAAAAAAAGGACTCATTGCACTGCAGCTCTTTTCTTTGAAAGACAACTCAAAGACTTATCGTCCCAATTCCCAGCCAACACTTTGACATCGAATGGAAATTAAATTAATCATCATCACAAGAGGGATGCTATCTGTAAAAGAGGGAGTTGAAAGAGGGATGTGTTAGTAAACAGCGCCCTACACAGACTCTTCTGAGGGCTGCTTGGCAGAAAAATAATGAGGGAGAGGAAGAAAGTGATTAAGAATGCAGCATCACTTATTTAGCTAATCATTGGCGGAGGCAGAACAGAGTGACTCATATAAAGACTTCAATGCCAAAATAAACACAGGAAACAGAAACAAGGTGAGACATTAGGAAAACAATGAACAATGGTATAGAATATTCAGAAGTATGAGTGTTTAAGCTGCTCTGTTTGTAAGAAGTGTTTCCATCCGAACCTGTCATTTATCATACTACTGAATCTCCAAAATGGGGAAAAACAGGTCATATAATCTTGTTTGATTTAAGAAGTGCTACCATCTTTACGTTAGAAGGTACAGTAGATTGGTACAGATTGGTACGCTCAACAATATGCACTAAATACTCCCTCAAGCCTCTTATTTTGTCTTCGAGAAATGAGATTGATGCGCTTGCTACCATGTAATGCCACATAAGAGACTTTACACACAATTAAACATATTACATCTTACAATAAAGACCGCTTTAGCCCCATATCTGCGTATTTATACCGCTGCCGTCGCTTTAGTTCGCACTAGCAGCTAGCAACAAGTAATAAAAAATAGAAAAATGTACATAGAAAATCATAAACCAGCTCAAAATCACTCAACATCTATCAACATTTCAGTGATGCTATCAGAGGAGCCAGACATTGAAAAGATCTAATAATAAATGTTTGGATTTAAATAAAAAATGAATCTAAAAGTTGAAAAAAAGACTCCTTTTCAAGACATTCACAGTGGGAGCTGTTTTAGTGTCACTGAGTTTGTTTTAATATTTAGAGAGTTGAGGATTTTGAACATTTTGTACAATATAATATAAATAATATACAGATATTACCCAACAATTCGACACAGAGCCGTTTCAGAAAGCATTCACATGTTCGAGCTGCCTTGACCTATACTTTATGTGAATTGTGTGTAAGACTGTACTTCTCTACCAGGATAAATCCGACTACATCTATAATTAACAATCAACAGCACAACACCTTAGGGGTTTAATCTCGCTCTCAGCCTCTCTATAATATGTTGCTTTATAATAGAATGCAGTGTCCACAGAAAACAGAAATTAAAAGAGACATACAATAGACAAAAACATGGAAATAACAACAAAAATGTAAAAAATAATAGAATGTCATCTAAACATAATGAAGAAAATACCAATGTGTCCCCCTTTGTGTCCTGCTCTGTGAGATTACATTTACACCTCGGAGAAGCTCTATTGCTCTTCCAATGTGTAAAGAAAAAAGTAATCACAAACTTGGCAATTTATTTCCCCAAATGTTTTCCATGATGAGCCACACATGCATTTTAAACAACCTCTTATTTTCAGCTGAAACTAAAAAGAAAGAGTTCAATGATTGATGATTGTTGAGTCAGGTTTGAGTGCAGAACAGACCCATAAAAGTAAACCGTTTCAGTGTTTCTTTAACTTTAGTCTTAATGTGTTCTGTCCACAATAGACCTAAAGTTAGTGGGGTCAAAAGTGCACCATACGCACCAATAAGTGTTACTACACTTTAGGAATCTTAAAGCACTAGGCAATCCCAGCGGTAGCATCCTGATAATGTCATTTTAATCAAGAACATTTTCAAAGCAAGACGATTTGCATTTGAAGTGGTTGACCTTTCATCAACAAACTGTGCTGGAAGGTGAATTTAAGAATGTAATCATTGTTTAAGTGTTTCTCAAACAGACTCTGAAGGACTTCTTTAACCTGAGTGCTGAGGATTTACGTTAAAAATAAAACCATAAAAAGTCAGATTCATCACAACCCATAAAAAAGGTGCAGACATCAATGTCTAAGATGAGTAAACAGACAGACAAGAGACACTCCCCAGCCCCGTCTCCAATGGTACCTGTGAGGGATTTAGAGGTGCAGTCCTTTCCTCCGTGGGGACCTGATCCAGTGCCACTTACAGAACCCTCGTAGCTAATGCAGTCATAACAAAGCAGAGCTGTTCGAGGATAAAAAGAAAAATATAAGAGAGAAGGGGCGATGAATAATCGAGTCATGGGTTGCTGATGTTCTTTTGTTATATCAGTTAAAAGGCTTTGCTTTGACCTTTTTTTCAGAATTTGGGGTGCAACTATTTATATTCCAAAGCCGTATTCTTTCCAGGAACAGCCCTGTTTGATGTTATGGCTGTGTTAGCCATGCTGAAGCTCTCAAACCACAGCGACTACCTGCACCTACATGCACCTGCACCATGCCCCCCCCCACCCCCGAGCAGTATAATCTTAGCTTAAACAGACAGCCATTGGATCAAAAACAGCAAACAGAAGACTGGACACCTGCAAGAGGACTTAGCTGGTGCTTTGACAGAGGCAGAGAAAAGGAAGCGTTAACAGGGGAGTGTAAAGCAGCAGCAGAGCCCTCACAACCTGACAGAAGCCAAAATTCAATTTGTTAGAGCAGGGAAAGCAGACACCTGGGTTAGTAAAGCAGAAAGTAAACCGTGTTAAAAGCTTGAAATTGGAAAAAGGCAACCAAAATGCAGTCATCGCTAACAGGAATCAGTTTACACGGTCATTTTCACTGTCTGAGCTTTTGACAACAGTACTAATTGTATGTAACAGGAAAAGCTGAAGGGGTTTGCAACCTTTTATACTATGTATGTGTTTTAATTGGGATTTAAAAAGCTTGTTATCTCTATGTTTCAAGAACAAATTGCTCCTGTTATGATTATGTGTTACAGCATGACGGTTGTGTGTTTTTCTATCAAGTCATTTTGATTAACCCTGTAAGGCCCCCAGTTGTACATTTATCCCTTTAAGTTATCTTTAAAAAAGTCAGTAAATGTTTGTTTTTTAAAGACTACATTTACATAGTCAAAAGGTCCTTTTGTTCAGCTTCACAATGCTATTTGGTAGTAAATGTGTTTATAGGCCCCGCCGTCTGGCCATAAAGTCGCACAACTTCCAAATCTCAAAACCGAGCAACATCTCTTTGTTTTATTGGATTCTTTGTTGCCTCAAATATTTGTTTTTATGATATTACAATGTTTAGAACATGTACATATTTAGTTATTCTGGAATACACATCAAATTTTATTTTTACTTATTTTATTTTTCATTGCAATATTACAACACTTCCCTAAAAACTCACAGAAAAGTGAAAACTCTTTCACTTCTGCACCAGAGGCTTCCTACAACAACATCTGAAAGGTCATTGCTTATATTTTTCTATATTTGGGCTCTACAGGGTTAACATAATTCTCCTTAAACCCAATTTCCCGCTGTATAAATAAAGTAATTTGATGATTCTGTTTCTTGTCTCATATATTACGTTAGTGGTTGTTTTCATACCTGCAAAAGCTTTGGAAATCCTCTCCTTCTTCCACTCCCACGGCTGGTCATACTCCTCGGGGGGTCGCTCGTCATCCTGGGGCAGCCGGCTCTCTCTGGGGCAGCATAAGTCTGGGTCAGAGTCCCCCCCGTTCTCCGCCGGCTCATACGGCGTGTCGTACAGGGGCAGCTGCCGCCCCGATCCTTCCTTAGGCCCTCGCCCCCCAGATCGTATTTCTACAAACAAAGGAGAAAGACCGGTCGTCAATGCTGGGTTTCTGTCATAAAACTTTATAGATGAAATGAATCCAAGGGGCAGAACACCGTCAGCATGTGAGAAATGAGGATTTATGACTCTAGATGCACTTACAGAACACTAAAGCAACACATTTTGCAAAGTCTGACTTGCACATTTCGTGTAGGCTGTAGCAGAAGATGAATGTTTGGTGATATTTGAACTGATGCGACGGGGAGACAAAGGAGCCCTAATGCCCAGAGATCCAGCTACTCGCACGCTTGCTGTTCGGTAACTAAATTCACAGCCAGTGACAGTTCGCAGGCTTAAGTGCACTAACAGCATTGTGCATCAGGCTAAAGAGTGTATTTACTTAGCTATATCTTTAAATGAGAAAGCAGCTGTACGCCAAACAAACATGTCCCTTGTTATGGCTGGAAATGAATAATTCCTGGGCATTGCGCAACAAACTGCAGAAGGTCAAAATGAGACACACGGTTTATTAACTATTAAATTGCTATTTTTTGTCAGTCATTTCTCCTGATGAGGAAATGAAGTGTCCACAAAAGTTGTAAAAAAAGTGCTGAACTTCATGAGTAAACAGACAGTAAACCCCAAGATGATTTATTTTAAGGTTACTGGATGCATCACAATCAAACTATAGCTGGAATAAATAAGTAGCAAAGTGACATAGGATGGCTATAGTACGGTCCAAAGGCCTCTCAGTAATATAAATGCATGTTGGGCATCTCTCATCCTCATCTTATTTCTCAAATCCCCAACCAGCAACGGCAAGATATATCTATTCTACGTGTCGGTGGGATGTTGGAGTGGTAAAAAAGGGGCCTCTTACATGAAGTGAATGATGGTGACAGTTAGCTGCTGCTGAACTGATGACAGAATCGAAAGGCAGAAGTGAGTGTTGAAATAAAGGGGGGAAGAGAGGGGGGCCTGCGGGGCTGAGCACCTGCAAAAGCACATAATGTAACCCCCCCCCCCCAAGTACAGTAAAAACAGTTTTGTACAGCCTGGCCCCGGGCAGCACATGCCTTCTGTGTCAGAACAGAGATAAAGAGACAGCCCAAACAAAACTGGTGCTTTTTGTTAACCATAAATGATCTTCAAAAAGTATGAACATCGTCTTAAACATTGACTGTCTGTAACTGCTGAATATTAATTCTCTAACTAACTTTTTTGTGATAACGTCACATCGTGTCCCAAATCCCAGAGTTCCTCTTAATAATCTAGCTTGGGAAGTACGATACATTATGAAAGTGAAAACTGAGTACCATTATTCTTGCTGTATCAACAATCTGCTGAAATAAAATACTTATAAATATTAATCTAGTAGGCAGAAGGCATATAAATACTGAATGAGTATATATTTTGCGGTTTGAACATAGGCATACAAGGCCTTCAAGATGGACAATTTTCCTCAAACCTTGACAAACCAAAGATGGAGGTTAGAGATTTCCAGTACAGTGTAAATATATCACTCAACAGCCTGTCTGAAGCAGATACTCAGCAGCATGTGCCACTCAAACTAAGATGCACTGCAGGAGAGGACTCACAGTGCCGAAAAAAAGCTACTTGTATCTCAATGCGATGAGGACTTTGTCAACCATAGTCTATTAGACAAAAGGAAATGAGGGTACAAGTTAACTCAATTTCACCCTGAGTAATCCTCACAAAGAGCTGAAAGGCTCCTCAGCACATGCACTTGTAAAAACTTCCTGGAACATTTCCACATTTCTAGTTTGTGGACTTAATTAAAAACCCTTTTGTAAACCCTTTACAAAGATAGTCTTATTGTAAAGTGGTACCCATTTTGTTCAGAATCATGGACTCACTGATTTGTAATATGAGAATATATTGATGATTTGTATTCGTGTTCACCTGAGCTATAGGATGCTTGCTAACCTCGTTATTCTCAAACAAAGAACTACAAATAAACCTCCCTGATAAAGCTCTGTGCCCTTGAAAACTCTCCTCTTCCTCCTCCTCCCCTCTCCACCCTCCCCTTACTCATACAAAGTTGTTAGCAGTTTGCACCCATCCTCCTGGGCCACATGAAGCTGTTAGTGGCCAGCACCTCCACAGAGTAATGCAATGTGAAGCGAGTGAAATATTATGCCATAGTACTGCATAATTGCCTCTTAGCCCGAGGGAGCTCTTGCGGAAAAATGAGCAATGCGTTGAGCCTAATGGAGCTACCCGCTGGTGGTGGAGCAAGTGGAGAGAGGGGTGGAGAGGGGTTGCCAGGTCCCGTATCTCGGCGTAATCCCGCATTAGGCAAACTCAAGCTCTTTGATCTAGCAGTTAAAAGACTTGGTATTACGAGATTCTGGCATGATTAGGTCCTACCTCCCCCGCAGAAGAACAAATAACTCTGGAAGAGGCTGAATGAAGCGAAGGAATGCTGCCAGAAGATGTGAAATGAGAGTGGGATGGGAGGAGGGCGATACTGGTGGAGATGGTTGAGTAAACCTTTCGGGAAGATCCCTTTAATTGGAGGCACGTTGCCTTCGATATACTGCTGTGGTGGGTTGAGACTCCATGCTAGCTCCTAGGGACGAGGCATGCGTGTGCAGATAGGAGCCTTGTTGACCCCCTTTGCACTGTCTTTTTACATTTCTTTCATCCTCCCTTCCTTCCTTGTTTCCTTCCTCCTGTTCCTTCTCTCTGTCAGCTCCTGTTAAGGCATGCTTGGTACGCTGGGCGGGGATACATCTGTCTAGGTGAATTACAGTGATTGGCATGGCAGTGAGGTTGCATGTTGCAACACAGCTGCAGCCTATCTTCTGTTTTTGACCTCTAGCCTCTGCTCAGGGTCAGAGGGCAGACACCACACCCTGCCTTGATGAACCTCGTCCCTTCCCCCTCCCTGGATGTCAGAGTTCCTGTCCAGATGCTGCACTTCCTCTTCATTCATACCCCAAAAAGCTGGAAGTATTTAATTGAATTTTATAAGGTGAAGAAAAGGAGATATTTCAAGACCATTTATGCAGCCAGAAAGCTGTTGCTGTTCCAAAGTCTATTTCAAGAAACAATTAAGCATCCAGAAAGTGTGCCACACTCCACCGGGCTTAGACAGACATGTTGCAGCAGCAGCACTGACCACAACCATCTGTTTAGGGCCACTAAAAAAGACGTGTTTGTGGGGGGATAGCAGAGCATAGTGCTGTAAAAGCAAACATCTGCAGTTATAAACCGTTTCTCTCTAATGAGAAAAGATACTCATAAAAACTCTACTGTAAAGCAGCAGAGGGTTGAATATCATTTCCCACTCATCAGAAGCAGTGAGGGGTAGCTGGGAAAGTGACAGTTCCAGTCTTTGTTATCATCTTCCTTTCTGGTTCATGAACTACAGAGATGAATCCTATAGAGTGGTGCAGGGAATGAACCTGTTTGATAGATGCACGTTTTGTTAATCGGATAATCTCCACACGTCTACCCTACTTTTATCATTTTCAAATCATAAATCTAATCGCCAGAAGCAAAATGCTAACATGATGCTATAAACGAACTACAGCCGAGTCCAGCAGGGGCGCACAACTTCAACGTCACGTCAACTTCAACTGACTTTCGCGCGCTTGCATATTTTAACAAAGCTTTTCCTTTTAGCCACACTGAACTTAACTAGAAGTCACGGCTGTTTCAATTACCAGTCTGATATGGTTTCACAAAGATGAGCTAACAAACTTAGTGGGAGTGTTTAAGTGTTCGGCGTAATGACGAACGACGTCCTCGACAACTTCTGTAGTCCTATTCAGCCGCTTGTTAACAACTATCGTTTTTCAGACACGTAAACTGTTCAAAAATCACCAGTGGGGTCACTATTTAATGACGTAGAACAAAACATGACCCGTGTCTTAAATTTGTGTCAAGACCTTATTTCGAGCTATTTTCCAAAATCCTACGGTGAAATCCCACTGACTGGTTTTAGGACTCGCTCCGCACCACTCTATAGGAGGGAAAACAACATGTTCCATGCATTGAATCCAGTCGGGTTCCTGCTCCACTTACTACAATAGGAGCCTTCTGGGCATATTATCATGGCAGAGCTTGGGTAGAAAGAAAGCTGTGGATTAAATCACAAACATTAACAGCAACCAACAAGGCAGCCGCATCCTACTGCACATAAAGGAATGACCCGGCCTTTTGCCCTCATGGTCCAGACCACTCGTATTCAAGTGATTGCATTTGAAAGTAAGTAGCAAACAACTGCATCAGTGTGCTTTTATTGCCGGGATCAAAATATGTAAAAGGGAAAACACATTTATCTGCCTCTGTGGTTGAATGCCACCCACTCCTCCTGAGCCAGAGAGAATTTTGCAGCTGCAAGCGCTTGCAGAGACACAGGGAATATCTGGATGTGATTGAGGGGATCTTTTGTGCACTACTGAAGGATTAAATGCGATTGACTTTACACCCCGGGAAAACAATAACCAGAAAATACACAGGCTTCCAAGGATTTGCTCTGCCTGTTCCTCCTCCGAGCTCAGTCAGTGTTGAATAAAATCTAAACCAGTGTAGCTATTGTCACCTCAGAGAGCTCGGCTTTCAACACGTTGGATCTCCATCTGAAGATAAGAAAAAAAGAGTATGATAAAGTGCAGCTATATACTAATCAATGTCAATATAAACTAAAGACTGAAGATAAATGACTTTTTTCTGAATTGCAGGCTCATATGTGCGAGAGACTTTTTTCTAGCTTTGATTCCTCCTGTGTGATTGCCCAGGTCTGTGAACAGTGAACAGGGTCAAACTCAGTCAGTGATTTGAGCTGTATTGGAGGTGGGGGGGGGGGCACCCACAGGTATAGTGTGTCAGTCTGAGAGCCGGTTGACAAGTGAAGGTGTTTGCTCCTTGACCCGTGGTGGCCTGCCGTTGAGTGGCTTTCTGCTTAGTGGCTGGAGCTGAGAGGAGGCTTTCTCCGCACACTATCCCCCGAATACTGCCGGGAGAATAGTAACAATAAGCAAAGACAAAACAAGCCTGTCAGCTTTGAGCACAAATCTCGCCCCAATTTTTCACTTTCATGTCTCATGTGTTTTGAAGGAACAAAAGCAGCAAAGACAAAAGGAATAAATTAGCATGTGTGTGTTTGACATACGCCTGCATAACTTACAAAATCCTTATTTGATATTTAGAGACAATTTGTAAGGAGTCTGACATCAATGATTTTTACAGACATGCTTTCTGAATCGTGAATCTGTGACAGGTTTGTCCATCTGCAAGCAGTGTGTGTGTGTGTGTGTGTGTGTGTGTGTGTGGTGCTGCTTCTCCATCAGCCTCCTACAGACAGAACAAAAGCAGTCACATTGTTTGTTCTCTCCGTCTCCCTCTTCCTCCTGGCTCACACTGTGCCAAGCCTTCGCCGGGTACCGGGTACAGTCCGAGGCCTCTGCCTGTCTGTCACATGTATACGAATACTTTCGGGAAGCCTGGAAACCAAAGCTCAGATTGTCCATTCATGCTCGGCCAGAGAGGAGAATATTTTGGTCTTGGGGAACTATTGTTGGTTTGTGCTTTCTAATCAAATGCTTTTCTGATTCAGCTGGAAGCCTTAGTTTTTGACAGACACATGACAGATAGTGAAAGGCGCTTTTAGGCATAGCTGGGTCTAAATTTCAAACAAAAACGTAACCATTTGCTAATACACAGGACATAGAAACTAACATTAAAGAGAATTAAAAGCCAGTAAAATCTAAGGAAATGCATGGTTTTGTGCACTCGTGTTAGAGTAAATCTGCTATTCCTACAGATGTCCTGAGGGAATAGAAGCTGAAGGGTGTCTTGCTCGATATGCTGACATGTATATGGATTCATTCTCTTACTGGAGCAGGAGTAACGCAAATACAAAGAAGGAGGCGGGATATGACGGAAGTAAGCCAGAGAAAGTAGCAGAGACACAGAGAGAGAGGAAGAGAATGGAGTGTCGGAGGGAGACTGCAGGGAGACAAAGAGCGAGAGCGAGCGAATGGAAAAAGGGAGGGGAAAGATGGAAAATTACAGACAGGCAGGTGATGCAAGTTTGTCACAGAGGGAGAAATAAACAAAGAGACTGTGACAGGAAGTGGAGGGGAGTGAAGGGAAGAGAAAGTGGGAGAAACAGACACACAAGGAGAGTGGCAAGAATAATACATATGCACAGCGGTGAAGGGCTCTCCGTATCCAGCAGATAATGAACACACATCAGGCGAAACTCACTTCTGATGAAGATAACTGTTACTTACGAGGTGTCGTACTAGCAGTCCACTGCTTCCATCCGTAGTAAACTTTATTATATTACAGGGATGCTTTCACAAGCTTTTCAATGTTGCAACACCCCGATGCAGCTTTATTGTTTCTTGGTGTAATAACTGTGCCTCTTTCCTTTAGTAGAGTAAAGCCAAGCTACACTTAAGTTCACATCAACCCCCCTTAAGACTTTAAGATTTTTTTAAATTTAATTTTGTTTATTGAACATTTACAAAGGTACAACAATAAATGATAACGTTGTTCTCCTTCAGTTCTGAAGATGCAAGATGAAGCATAAACACTTTTCTAGGATGTGTTCTTTGGGGATGAATGCTTTGATTAAAATGATAACATGTTTGCTATCGTAGTTGAGCATGTTAGCCATCTTACATTAACTAAATAGCAAATGAGAAGAGCCACTAGCTGTGCAGGTAATTGTGGATAGACCTAAGCATGTGATCATGGCACAAAGTTGAAAGGTCAGGAGAAAAATGTTTTTACAATTCGCACTCTGGGGAGCATGAAAGTCTCCTAAATGTCCAGAAAATAGATTAAACATAAACAAGCATTGAGATGTTTCACAGGATAAGAGAACGATTTGACCTGCTGTCAGGGGATCACAAAGATCCTTTCCATTAATTCTCAGGGGAACTTGGATATCCTGTACCAAATTTCAGGGCAATCCATCACATAGATGTAGCCGTATTTGACTGATGTCGACCAGGGGACCACCCTTCCCTAGAGCAAGAAGCTGGGATATAATTAAATTTCCTGTTATCATTGAAAGGATTGCTCATTAACAAAGTCAGACATCCCGTAATGAGTGATCAACTGGATTTGCCGTTTAACGTTGGATGAAGTGACGCCCTTGCGAGGCCCCCTGTGATGTGATGCTGCCTGGCTGTGTAACACTGGCAATGCTTCACCTATGCTAATGGCTGTCCACTGCTGCGCCACTGCATGGACGGTGGCATCGATCCTATGCCGGGCACAATCGCAATCACAGCTCGTTAGGATTGAGGTGAAAGCTCATTAATAGGAGATGAATGAGGACAGCTGCTTGGAAAGGTGCCCGTCTACCTACATGAATCACCAAATAAAAAGTCCTGCCTCGCAGCTAACTTGTGCAACTCTGCCGAGAACAACAAAGACACGAGCAGTACATCAACATGATGACAAGGCGACATAAGTACAGATGCGATTAGTCATTCACCGCTGCCGTCAATTGCACTGCAGGAATAGAAACGCAATTTGGACGACAGTCAAACACACAGAAGCTGGAATCTTTTCTCGACACGCCGCATCGAAGACTTAATGTGAAGCAGTGACAGGCTGCTCGGCTGACGCTGGTCCCAGTGCCTTGTGGGAGAGGAGCTGTTTTTCTGCAGGCTGTGGTTCTGAGCTGCGGCTATTGTTCCTGTGCTGAGATAAGAATGGTGGTGGATTAGAGGAGAGTGCAACCAGAGTTCAGGCTATGAATGGTTGCTGGAAGTGGAACACAGCATGGGAATGGGATTGGTTCTGGGAAGGGAACTGGGAAGAGGAGAGGTGATAAACAGCGGCGAGGAGAAAGGAAAGAAGTCGTGCCAGTGAGTGCCTCTTGTCCTGATGCCTAATCTGCCTGTGTGGTCGCAGAGGAGGGCGTTCTGATGACACGTGGATGTTGCTATGAGGAATAGTCACTTTATGCCCCCACCCCATAGAGGGAAATAGCCCATTAATGGTGATAGGCCTTCGGCAAAGAACCACTTGTACCCCCACCACTTCGCGGCTTCAACCTTCGACTGACTCACTCTCCCTCAGGGGAAGTAGAGACTGCAGTTCTCTGCGGGACGGAGGGATTGAGAAAGATATGACATCGCGCCAATTTGTAGCACAAGGGGAGCGCTGTAGCGAGGGTATCATACAGACATCGGTCAGACGGAGGTCATGTATGTATGAAGTCACAGTAACTATACCTATTTGTATGTTTTACATGTTAGCTTTTGATCTGCAGTATCTTGGTTCATTTGTTAAAGTGGCCCATAAAATTTTTTGGGGGGGGTTATACCTTACTGTAGTGTGTTTTATAGATTGTTGTGCATGTCAATGGTCTGCAAATACTAAAATTCAAAAGTTTACACCAGAGGTTCTCTCCCACAACTCCCCCCCCCGCCCCCTGCCAGAAATGCATTGATTGGACTCCTTTGATTTCTTCTGTAACATAATGACATCACTACATAACACTGTTATGCTTATATTGGCTATCACTCCAACACATTGTATATGATAGGCTAAGGAGCGGGACATCTCCAAGTGGTTGACCAAGCACAACAGCGCCAGACAACTAACC
This sequence comes from Eleginops maclovinus, assembly GCF_036324505.1. Taxonomy (NCBI): domain Eukaryota; kingdom Metazoa; phylum Chordata; class Actinopteri; order Perciformes; family Eleginopidae; genus Eleginops; species Eleginops maclovinus. The sequence continues at coordinate 10,256,736 of NC_086352.1, read as the reverse complement.
AATCAGAGCAGACTGGGCTCTGGTTTCAGACAGAGGTTGAAAAGAGGTGCAGCACAGGCAGTATGAGAAAAATAAAGAGCTTTTTGAACATTAAAGCATGTAAGAATGTACAATAATACAGATATGAACCCAAAATCGGCCTAATAGGGCCCCTTTAAATTTGAAAACCAGTCAGTAGCTCCTGGAGAGAGAGCACAACATCATCCTGGTGCTGGATCTCTAACAATTTTACTCAACAGCCTTCTGCAAAGCTAAGACTCAAACAAAGCCAGCATACAGCTGTACACTCTAATAGGTGCCGTGCTGAGTGGGGAAGCGGCTGATACTTTTAAGTCTATCCATCTTTTAAGTTGTATTTTTTTTCCCTTATTGTGAGATAATCTGATAATCTCTCCCTGCAGCACAACAATGCGCACAGAAGCCGCATTCGAGAAATCTGCAGGAAAATTAAGTTCCATCACCTCCACGCTGAGCAGAGCTGACAGTCGCTCTGCTCTCCTTGGGCTGCCTCTCATTAGCGGGGATGGATGCGTGTTCAAACGCTGACACATTTTACTCCCAAACTGGGTTAAAACTGAGGACAGCAGCAAATCCTTTTCTTGTGGCAACATTACACAACCTGAACTGAGTATGACCTCAGTTTCACTATTTCTTAAACGCCAGCATGTCTAATCTCTTGAGACTCTTAGAAATATACCCTAAGAGCACTTAAAAAAAAATAAAGCATGATGCCACTCATACTATTCCTGAACTTCAAAGCCACGGCTCATTATAAAGCATGGAATGAAGGGTGAAACTACAGCAAATTAGAAGAAAAATGGTGTAACTAGTTCAACAGCGTAGCACAAATATTAATTACGTCCAAAAAAAAGGAAACAGTTGCATCTTAGGGCTAAAAGGGAACAGATAGGGAGGCGCTGGGACGCTTGATATTGATTTGTTCCCTTTATCCGAGAAGGCTACTTATGCTGGAGCAGCACTGTGACCTGTTTACCAATCTTCCCAGGACGTGCATGTCCTCTGGGAAACGTGCATTATAGGGCTCTAGCAATGCTAATAGTTACATAGCAGTGACCTCGCTCTCTGTTTGACCTTCAGATTAGAGCAGTTTTTTGGTAGGCGGTCCCCAGATGACTGTACGGGCGGTAGGTAAATACAGTAAGGGTGGATTACCACTGTAAGCTGCTAACATTGTTTACACGACTGTGTGTGACCTGATCCCTGTTGGAGTCTGAACGAGCAAAACCCAACATGACCGCAAACAGATTAAACAATAGGAACCTGACAGCCACTCGTGCCACAGGAGAGATCGAGCCTCAACTGGATGTTTTTCAAAGGTGTTGTTGGGCCAGTGAACAACAGAGGTGTTTCCAAAAGTAGCATCGTTTGTCTACAGTCTACATTTGCAAAATATGGCATTCAAATTTTTAAAATGGGTTCCTATTCGTGTCCTTAAATATATTTATTTTTAATACACTGGACATTTTTTATTGAGTAGAATGACATTATGAATAGAGGTAAGGCTGGGCAATTTACATTATATAAAATGTAACCATATTTTTGACCAATACCGTGATATTGATATTGCAACGTTAGGGTTGGGGTTCAGTAATGGTGCATATAAAACATACTTACACATTGGCAATTCATATATTATCATCAGTAATGTGAATATATAATGACTGTAAAGCAGCTTTAATCATGATATGATACAGACATAATATCAATGTATGGACCAGCCCTAAAGGAAGGTGTCCGTGTCCTACCTCTTCAGCCACGTACCCTTATAGAATCCCCCCCACTCCCCACTCACACTTTTCAGCAGGCACTTCTTTGCCATATATCCTCCATAGAAAAGGCCGGATGGTATTTTTGGCTGACCCCATGTGACTGTTGAAAGGTCACGCCCACACAGGAGACCAAGTTTATATTGACACAATATATACCTCAATGCAGAAATTCTGTATTCATAAAAAGTGTATTCTACTTCAGAATATGAAGCTAGACAAGACTCCAACTCCACATTGTGAGACTGGATAAAGTTCATTTGTTTTGCATGTACTACATTGCTCCATGTCTGCAATTGGCCACAGTCTAATTAAATCCTACTGAGCAAGTGTCTGGATCCGACTAAACCGGCTGTTTAGTTGTTTACACCAGCTCATCTCCATGTGTACGAAATGCTGACTATGCATACTGATAAATATGATACACTTCACCTTCTTCTGCTCTGTCCAAACAATGTTTGCCCACTATGGTCGCTGTTTTTTACCAGGTGACCAGAAGTCAGAAGTACTGGTGGGGGTGTGTGTGTGTGTGTGTGTGTGTGTGTGTGTGTGTGTGTGTGTGTGTGTGTGTGTGTGTTTTCCTGCAGTCTGTCCTCTTCAGCCTCCATTACATCAGACACTCGACAGCCCGGAGAGAAGCTTCTTGAGTCCAGTCAGACCTCTCAGCTCTGTCCGAGCTGATTCAATCTGACAGCGCATGCAGAGCGGTGCAGGGGAGGAACATGAAATATGACCTAACCGCAACTTTACAGATAAAGCTAAACAAAGCAGACACAACAGGAAAGCTACAGCATACTCAGATAAGGGATGTAAACATATATGCATCAGCTTTCGTCTGTGCAACCAAAACATCAGGACATTAGACAGAGATGTTACTTTAATGTAAAAAATAAAGTCATTATATGTCCTCCACTGATGTGTCTAACCCACATGCTAACCAGTTGGCAGAAATATGCTAACCAAGCTCCATGCAGGTGCAGTTGAGTGCGAACCTGTACAGAGACAGACGGGAGGAACGAACGCAGAGTAGCAGATGGCCATTTGCATTATTTTCTGCACCAATGTGTCTCAGAGGACATGGAAGGTATGCAGGGTATCGAGTTCAAGCTCAACTTTACCAACTTTTAAGATGCATCCACGCTGAAGGAAAAAGAACATGCTGACAGAGTTGGTCTCACCATAAAACTTAAAATGCTACAGGCACCATAAGTGAGAAAAACCAGCATGCTGTGAAAGAAAATCAACATTAAAAAAACAATTGTTGGCATTCTTTGAAATAACTAACTAACCTATGCTGAACGTTATCTCCCATTTGTTCTGTGGCTATAAACCTGTCATACGGCATGAACTGAATTTAGTTTTTATTAAACCCTTCATTTTGTCATTCAATTCATAATGTTTTATTACATTTTCCTACCCCTGACATTTCATTGCTCTAGTAAGCTATTTGATTGATTCGTCATACAGAATCAGAATCTAGATCCCTTGTTGGCATTTAAGTCAATATTTGACAACACGGCATGAGACGATGCATCATTTTTTCAAGCGCTGCAATTCTGAAATTTCATCAGTATTTCACATGGCTTTGTGTTAATCAAAGCTCTTTAAAATTCATGGGGAGGGCTTACATATCAATACTGCTGAGCACCTTTCCCTGAGGAGTAAACAAGACACAACACTCGCAGAAAGAAAGGATGTCGCTTCGATTGTCAGGAATACGTTGTGGATTCATGTTGTTTGGCCGACTGAGGCTGATATACGAGTAAACTACTTAACATTGACGTGTGCTCACGGTGACACATAAAACAAAAGAGAACAGAACACAAATCCCTGCGCTTCATAACAGCATGTAACAAACATCAGTTTAGTTTCCCTGCACATGAACTTTCTAATTTAAATATTTTTCAAATTTGCTTTGTGCACACCCTACAAAGAGCTGTCCAATAAAGGCAAACTCATTTTCCTTAATGAATCAACCACACAGCAAAAACCTCCAAAAGACTGCACAATGAATGCAAATGGTCCCCAAGGGGGCCCTGTAGAAAATGAGCTCTTGTAAACAAAACTGATTACCCAGGAAAAAACAAGCTGCAATGTAAACCTTGACTAAGCTAGTTCTATTGCTGCCTAATGAGCAGATCCTTTCACACCTCCCGCTGCACCGCCATCCTTACACGGTATTTACACGCAGCGGCTGATACACTGCGGGAGCGGGACTGGTTTAGAGGCTGCTGACGGAGGGTTCGTGGAATTAGAGTTAAAGATTTTTGGCTTATTCCACAGTGACCCCGGGTTAAAGGACTGATTTGCCAATATTAGCTCGTAATAGAAAAGCCATTGGAATTAGCATATTTAATTTTGAATGCCGGATCTCTGTGATTGCTTCTGGAAATATGATATATATGCAGCAAAATTCTGATTACTGTCTTCTCTTTCCTTTAACAGTGCTTATTTACACCATCGCTCCTTTTGGATAATATTATATAGAAATGCAGCGGCGGAGGAGACCACTTCAGCATTATCATTTTCTCTATTTAATTTAATAATAATTTCATATTTAATAATCTCTGTTTAATTATTTAAAGACATGTCTTTGAGTTAAATTATTTTTTCTTTTTTTATTGTATTCTATGAACTACTGACAATTGTTCTCTGTTTTGAAATTCAACAGAAACTGGAATGGCTGCCGTACATGTAGAGATAAAGATTTAAGACAAAACAGTCTCTTATTTTTTTCTGGAGCTGTAGGTTATAACTTGTTATGTACCATACATCTCTTTACACTCGTTTTCGTCACTTATGTGGAAAATGTTATCACTTTCACTACGAATTCATGTCGTAAAAAAGCAACCTTATATGTATAGGATTATGTTGAGCAAATCAATCTTTATATGTTGAGGTCCTTTAACTAATAGGGATTACACAATCCCAGAAATTAAGCAGTCTCTACTAATACCAGTGACATAGAAAAAAAACATCCAATTCATTTAAACTTAAATTCATCTACAGTCCAACCATTTCAATGCTGCCTGTTTTTTTTAAAGACCTTTATTTCCTGTCTAATATCTTTTTTAAATTGCTGTTAAAACATCACACTCAAACAACTGGCTTTGCAGTTTCTAGAACCACATTATGATAACTTTTTCTTCTTTTTTAGTAGAGCTTTAACACACTGTAATCCCAATATGAACCTCTGCTCACTGGCTGCTACGAGCTAACAGCTAATATTACCTAGCTTTCCACCTGCTGTATTCAGTTTTGTTGTTCAAAATGTAAGAGTAAAATATTAATGCACACACTAAATAAAGACACGATGCCTGATTAGTCTCATAGCTGAACAATGATTACACCACAATATTACTATGTCAGTGTCTGTTGGGCAAGGCCACATACCTGAGTTTTATGACGCCTCTATGTTGGCCGGGCCCCAGACATGTGCAATCAGCGCGCCACGTGGGCTTCTCCACCAACAGCAGCAGCACTAGTCGCTAGGGAAACCTCTGCCAAACATCCGTCAGCATACCACTGCCTTTTATAGCCCAAGCCCCAAAAAAATTAAACACTCCAAAAGAAACTACAACTTTGAGGGAGAGATCTCTGCCAGCACAGAGTTCTAGGAAAGGCAGTGTCACTGTTGCAGGAGAGTCATAAACATCTGCCTGGAATCGTGTTGGGGAGTTGCACGGCAATGTCCCAGAGAGTATATTTGTACCAAGCATTTAAAAAGTCAATTGCAATCCCGTAAAAACACTCATGCCAATAAAAATGTATGATGCTGAGTGAGTAATCTTTGCCTCATCCCCTTCCCGGATCCAATAACGTGCTTCTGTCATTGTGGGTAGACAAACTGCAGTACAAGAATGATAAGAGATCCAAGCTATGGGTCACCCCTCTGAGGTAGCAGAAAGAGTTGAAGGGCTAGTTTAAAGAGATCAGCTTGCTTAGGAGTCATTAACTCATGACCATGCAGTTTAAAAATGAAGATTATCTATGTAGGAGATTTATTCTTTGATGATTTCAAAGACAAATCAAGTAAGAAAAGATAAGAAATATGACTAATAGGTAGGTAATTAATGGTCGAAAGTAGGTGAACATGCAGCAGTGATGTGCCCAACGAGGCTTCCATCTCTCCCTGCATCCGCTGCTTCCCTCAGGAGTGTAATCATCCTCCATGTGGTCTGGCTGCATCCTTCAACCCCAGCAGGAATGCCTTCCTCAACGCCAAAACCTCTCTCATAAAATGTGGATGCAAGCAAATCCCAAAGAGCCTGACCATCGAGCGGGATAAAGCTCACTCTGTCACCGGGGCCGGGAGCGTGTTATCACAGGGTTGTGAGCAGCTGCCGAGCGTGTTTCGTAAAGGAATGCCAGTGTTGATTCAAGCCATCTCTCTCTACACGTCATGCTATACGAAAAAGGAGAACCACACCGCCCATTTTCTACCATAATTATTCACATACACACAAAGAGACATACTAAAAAAACTCCACCTTGTAGAGTAAAACCATCCATTACTGAGGTCTAAAATACCACGCAGGGCCTCACAAGGATACATATCTGCTGCTGGCCTGGTATTCAGCTGGTGAGAGAAGCAGCAAATGGGAGGTTTCTGGATTCCTCCCCCAGCTGTGTGGGCGACTCCACTCAAACAAATCTCTGTTAGCGAAAGGTCAGCCGGCTCACACACTAATATCAGGCCTGTAGTAACGTGTGCATATTTGAGGGGCACACATGACTGGCATAAATGTCCGTACAATACACAAGGGATGGACAACAGTTCACACACCCATGGAGTCACGTCACGCTGTCACTGCCCCCCCACCCCCCACGTCCTTACAGTGTGCAAAGGGTGGGCTGACAAGACCCATCCCGCTCAGAGCTGCTAACACATTCTTGCACCTGCTGCCTCCCTCATGACGGCTGCTTATCCGCTCTCTTCGGGGAGCACACACACACTGGATTCCACACTGGTGAGGCGGATGAATGTGGAACAGTCATAATCTCTCAGCTACGCGCAGTTGTGCCGTTAACCTCTGACAAGTGTAATTCTAACTCCAGCTCTCAGTTTTCTCAGGTGAATAAAACATAGTTTGAGAAGCAGGCTCTAAGGATCTGACAGGAAATGTAGGTAGATGATGAAATGTTAGTGTGTGTGTGTATGTGTGTGTGTGTGTGTGTCTCTGAATGTTAGAAACTTTTGATTTATGCTGAGTGGGAGTTTGGAGTGTATACCGTGTGACTGTAATACTACGTGTGTTTGTACAGGCAGACTAACAAATGAAGGCAGAATATTGCAGCAGTGTGTGGAGCAGCCAGCTAAACACATGGAGACAGAGCCTCAGTCCTGTGGGCGTGGAGATGAAAGCCTAAGAAGTCTGACTTCTTGCACTTCCTGCTGAGACACAGGAAGCTTCCAGAATCCTGTCAGGAACAGGAGGGGCCGTTTTAATTTCTGGCTCAGAGTCTCCAGAACTTGTTCCTTCACACGCTAGAGCCAAAGGAAAAACTGAGAGCGTACACAGTCATGACGGAAACAGCATCATCGCTAATTCCTCTAAATCACTGAATAATGTCGGAAGCATCTTATCACTGTGCTCTCTGTGTACTGACATTTGCTGCTGCTGTTGTGTAAATTCTTGAGGACACACTGCGGAAGATGTGGCACCGGCAAACTCCATTCTCCACCGGCTCAATGATGTCTGACCTTTCTGCTGGCAGTCTGCGAAACAGGGAGCTCAGCTCAGCAGCGAGTCCTGTCAGAGTGGAGTGGCAGGAGCGGCTGAGGAATATTGACGACTCGGTGAACTCATGAATAAACACGTGGATGGATGAAGCAGTTGTTGCGAATGAGGGGGGGGGAACGCTTTTTGTTCCCTTGAAACGGTCGCATTTGAATGGCTGTCTGCTTGCATTAGCAGGCTTCATTTATAACATTCATTAGCCATTCATGGTCTTTTTGAACTGGATCTGCAGCCTCCCCATGGCTCCTGATACACTTACATAGGCCATGTAATGCCTGCAGGACAATTCAATTAGAAGAGGGGCATTTGATCACTATTAAGCCTCAAGACTCACGTACTAAAAGCATCATTTATCCCCATCGAGGTCTATTGTATGACCATAGAAGATTAAGCGTTCTGAACATTTTCTGGAATGCGACACATGGCTTACCAGAACTGTTAGTGCTAAACCAGATTATCCTTGTATGTGGCTGTCCTAAAAATGGAGCCCAGCAGAATTAATGGCAGCTTGTTTTTATTGTTTCTCCTACAATAGATTCTGGTTGAACACGGGCCATTTGTTGGCCCTCTCATCATGATCGCACAGCTTCCTTGAGGGAGCAACAGAGGGAGATGAAATCAATCAAAATAAGCCCATCTGCAGACTTCACTTTAGATCATCATCAAAACAAGTCCTTGAAAACCCTCCACCTAGACAAAAAAAGGGGAATTGTGCTATAAAAAACTCTTCCAAAACCTGTTTATGCTGACTTTGCCAAGTGGGAGAGGAATGAGTAAGAGTCGGCAATGAAAATAAGGGGAATGGATGGATGAAGATGCCAGGAAGTGAGAAAGGGCCGTGTGTGAGCGGCTCCCGGTGCCAGCTGACCCACTGTTGGCAGGTCTGCTGCTCTCAACAGTGTCCCGGCACAGAGGGGGATCCTCGGTAATTTGTCCGCTTGTTTGGATAATCCACCATCTGCCTCCCTGCGAAAGCCCTCAGGCCCGTCCAGAAGCATTCATATTGGACCCTGAATGCTAAACATATGGGGTCAAGCAAAAAGAATCCCAAGATTCTCTGAGGGTGTAACAATTAAAAAACAAGACTCAATCAGGAGGACATGGTTAGAGAGAACATGGGTCTACAAACGTCTTAAATGTATGAACACAGAAAGCCTTGTTTGCATGCTTTATAGGAACCGCCTTGTTATGCCTATAAAAGATGTTTATTGGAAGCCAAGCCCTCATTTTGATTCACTATATTTTTTAAGACGTCTCCATCGGCATCAAACACACAGTAAAGGTGTTATAGGTAAACTGCACTGGTGGAAGACAGACGTGGAAAAAAATATCAATAGTGTGCATCCTAAGAAACTTGTTAGAGCACATCCTCTACATGATTTACCGTTTATCCGTCAGTGGACAAGCGGACCGACTGGCTTTTCACAGCCTCGGATCAAAGTCTATCTGGATCCTCTGATGTTCGAAAACAGTCCTGTGCTTTGCTGTCGTTGATGAGAAATATAGAGCGCTCTCCAGAATGAATGAATCCTTTTCAAATACAGATTGTAAAACAAGTCTGCTCCACCACACAAGCCCAGCAGAAATTATATTTGCCAAAGTGAAGGAAGCAGAAGGATGGTGTACTCAAATGTCATGGAAAATCCATCTCAGACAGGTTTGCCATTCTGTCAAGAAATATTACTTTCAATTTCCTGGTTGTTTATGGGCACGGGGAATGGAGACAGATGTGAAGCTTTTATCTGGCTGGATTCTCAAATGACCTTTAAGAAATAGGAAAATTACTTTCCAGATCCTTTCAGGGTGAGAGCAGGATCAGGGCGAATACTGCATGAGTGATACGGTGATATTCAAAGCAATTGTCAGATGCTAGAAATGGCAAGAAATAAATAACCTGGTTTAAAAAAAGAAAATACAGTGTGTCCCCAATCTCCCCATGAGTCTACTGTATGTACGTTATGTAGAATCTCACTATGAAGAAGGAAGGAAACCAAACATGACCTATTGACATTATGAATCTCATTCCTTACCCACCTTCTTCCTCATACAGATTAGGTATTGTACTTCTAACAGCAGCAACATATGAATTGGTTAAATGTTAGTAGAGCAATGGAGCAACCAGCCAGACTTGGCAGAGATGCATTTTGAGAATGACTCACTTTGTCGTACGCGTACGATTGCCTTTCAGACTTTTCTCCTATTGTATTCCCTTTCTGACAACAGCGTATCGTGGAACCGGCACGCATTGCTTTGAGGTGCCATGAAATGACAAACACAAAGCTTTAATAAGAGGATGTATTGAATCGCCAGGGGGTGTGACCGGGCCTGGAGAGGATCAGTGAGGTTGAAACAGGTTGTTCTTCTTAGTCTTTAGCCTGGCAGTATGGCTGAGTGCCTCAAAGGTGTGTTAATCTCACAAACTGAAATTTATGGTGACTTAAAAACAAATGACTATCACGGTAATAAAAGATGGGCCACCCACACCTGCTGGTCCTACACTAACATTATTCCCTGGAGGACACATCACTGTGGATCTGCTTAATCATTGGGTAATTTACGATGGCTCTGAAGACGATGAAATAAATCCTGAACAGGGCGCTCAGGAAATGGCCATCAGGTCTTTTTTAAGAGGACCAACAGAGGTGTTTTGGGTAGTTTGCTGATTTTTGTGCCATAACTACTAGCTACTTTACATGGGATATAAACAACAAGTACAGAGAATATTCAAACAGAGAAAGACCTTTCTGAGGCTTAATGTCCTTGCTTGATTCTTACCATTGTTGGTGTTGTACCCAAAGAGTTGACTGATTAATAGTAATAGATAGTAATAGGTAATAGAGTTTTACATTTCTTGAAAATTCTAAGACAAGTTTAGTTATACAACCCTTTATTCATGATTGGGACACATTCATGTTGGAACAAAAACACAACACAATTCCCTGTAAAATATTAACTTACCATTCAGTATACCGTGTACTTAATTTTTGGCCAAATTGTTGGTTTTGCCGGGTTGTACTTATTGGGCAAGCCAACACTTTTTAATGATTTATTCCTGCCACTACTACAATATTTGTTTTGGCTCTTGCAAATTCCACCTTTGCTGTATTGACACCTTCTTTTTCAGGGGTAAATCTCACAATCACAATAAGCACAATCTTAGTGAATCCAAAACATAATGATCCTTTATTTATCATTCAATCATTTGCATTAAAAGACACTTACTAGAACTGGCCCATAATATTTGTAATGTAAGGCATGGGACAGGACTGAGACCAAACTTGCAGAAAACAGTCCAACTTTTGAGGAGATGAAGAACAATGACCTGTCAGACTGCAGTAATAAGGGACAGGGTCAGGGAAATGTGACACACAGCTTGTTAAACCAGCGGCTTTTTGCAAATTACCCCTTCGGTGGCACAGCTAGAACTTTTTAAGTGTTTTGTTTCAGTGTTTTAGTCAGCTGGGACATAATCAACCGGAACAACACATGCATATATCTGGATATGTGTCAGAGAGGCCTTAATAATTAATTTGACAAACACATTATGGAAAATTTTCAGTGTCATGCGACGGGCTGTCGTTTCTTGAGGAGCAGGACTACTTCATTGTCTAAACGCTTACCGGTGCAACTTCACATCTGCTCACTCCTCCAGAATGCTGAATGAGTGCAAATTGCTATAATGAAGCTATTTCATTATGGGGATGAGCAGTGCTGAATAAACAGGAACAACAAGGCAGAGTGCTTCATTGAGCCATCTGTGGAAGTGCTTTGGCAAGGAGTGCTGTGTTTACAACACTGAAGGCTGGCAGGAGGACATAGATGACTTCTAGCTAAGTGGAACAACACCGTCTCCAACTTCTAGTGATCTATAAACAAAACTAATGAACAGCTCGGGAGTTGGATGGAAGCACGCTCCAAACTATAGGTCATTAATATTCAAGTGAGGTTGGTGTCATTTTGGAAAGCGTCAGCATCAATGTTTTCTTACTCTTATTTAATAACACCAGGAAGTCAAAGCTTATGCAAAAACTGTCCATAGATACTGAAATTATGGAATTATGGTTTATTATCAACAGAGGGAGGAACTATATCGTTTTAATACGGCAGACAGAGCACAGAAGAAGAAACTACTTTGGGCTGATGTTGAGAAGATAAAAGCTGAAGAACACAGTGATAAAAAAAACACTCTACTGACTTCAGGGAATAGACAGCAAGCGGATAAAATAGGCCAGGGGCAAATTCAACATATTTCACAAACAGCAAGGAGGGAAGGAGAGGTAAGGTAAAGTATTATTATTAACAGTACAACACCATGGGTTGGGAAGGTATTGATGCTCACACTGATTTTAAAGTGTGTATTTCAGGGCCTTTGTATAAAAAATGTGAAGACAATTATTTGAATTCAAAAGATTTTCTTTGACACAAATATTGTCGGGTTATTTTGTTCGGATTGATTTTTTGACTGAAAAAGAGTCCAAGGCAACAACAGAGTCACACAAAAGGCATGCCTAATGAGTGCAAGTTGTTCCCTGCTTTTGAAAGACTTCAGAATTGAAATTCAGGGTATGTATGAGGGTGGAAAAGTGGATAAGAAAAAACTACTTATTTGTGAAATAGACAAAAAAATCCAAAAGCAGAATAGATTTTGTTTTCTGGAATAACTGTGCAGAATACAAATCATACTGAGCATGCTACATATGGTCAATTAAATGCTCTTATGTGATCATATAACACATCATCCATGTATATAAAAACATGTATGCATTTCTACTCAAGCACCTGTGACGTTCTGCTTATGTGGTGACCTCTTTAAGTGCCCCCCCTCCTCTCCTGTAATAAAGACCGTATAAATCAGCTAATGTACATTCACAAGTCACGCTCCAGAGACGGGTACATGCTAAAGACGGACACATCCCCATCCCATAAATCTCTATTCTCACCAACGCATCAGTCTGGATCGGCTCATTTCCATGCCCGAGTCACATTCTCCAGACATGTCATAATTACTCGTCTCCTGACGTTCATTAAGCAACATGCTGATTTCCCTCCTCCCTTCAATTGGGATTAATTTACCACTTTTAAAAGCCGAGCCAGTTCTTCCATTAGAATGAAGGCCAGATAGAGAGATGTGTCGGAAAGCTAGTGTGTGTACAGTGTGTGTGTGAGCACTGTTGATTGCTGTGATGGGCCGGGGCAGCTGCTCTCCCTGTCATCTCTGTCACAGTGATGGGGTTGATATTCAGCCACACAGCATGCGTGTTGCTCGCCGCTCAGGCCTGCGTCTCATCCTCCTGTTTCACTGCTAATACACATCACCACTTAATGAGCTACACATCATGGGGGGGGGGGGGGGTGGCCGATAATTATTCAACAGCAGTAAGTTAGATTGATATCTTTAAAACCTGCTCACTGCAGCAGTTAATATGTGAATGACTTCATGACGTAAACGGAGTAGCCTCCTTAGCATTTCAGATTTTTCATAATGAGTACAGAATAGATAATGGTTACAAATGGCTTAGGGGGGAAAAGGAAAGCATAACACCTGCATGGTACGCTATCTCTACAGTAGTTATTCTAATCTACAGCATGCCCCCAGGAAGTGCTCAGGACTTTGAGAAAATATTCGCAGCGTTCAAACGGCGGTACTACAACTTCTGTATCAGTCCGTGACGTCACCCGGCCCAGAAAGACTTTTCCCATTGACTTACATTGGGAAAGAGACGTCTGTAAATCGGTGGTTAATTTTGTTTAACTAAATAAACGACCCAGTATGAACCTAATTATATCCCCTATTGAAAACATTTGGTCCTTAAAGTTGTAAAATGCCCTAAAGCAGGGCTGGACTGGCATCTGAAAAGGGCCCGGGCACTTTTGATCACCCAAGGGCCAAGCGCCATTTTTTTATATATATATATATAAATCTTCCACTCCCATTTCAACGTTCTGATTTGGCTTTAAACACAACAATATAAGTTGGAAACCAAATCTAGTCAGAGCAATATTTGACACCAAAGCTAAGGCACCACACACACACACACACACACACTACTGTATGTTTTAAGTCTTACTGAATAAAATTAAACCTGTAGTAATAATTTCCTTGGTTAAATGTTTTTATACTTTCAGCTTAAAATTGCTCCAATCCACATACTGTTAGTGAGCTTACTGAATGGAATGTTAACACACACACACCCCCACACAAAATTTGAGGTGATGACTTGGGTCAAGTGAGGGCCTCTAGGGAGGGGCGGGCCTTCGAGAACCAAGGAATTTCATTGGACTAGCCAAATGTGCCTCAAGAGAAGCATCCAATGGGCCACGATGTGTCATGTTTTTACCGTAGCAATCAATAAAAAATATAATATATATAATGTATGTTTTGTTTCCGGCCCTGGGAAGGCCCAAAACGTTGGAAGGCCTGGCGGGATTTGCCCGGTACGCCAGATAGCCAGTCCAGCCATGCCCTAAAGGCTGAATCCATATTTATTTTCTCTCTCCATTCATTCTAGTGAGCCGAGACCGGGAGATCGGGGGCGGGGCTTAAGGGACACCTCAACTGCGCATGCTCTATGGTCTCGACAGCCAGGCATGATGGGTCATTTGTGACGTTTTGCTATCGAGAATCTCAGGCCATTTCGTCTTCATGCGCCAATGAGCAGCTCTCATAGGAATGAACGAGGTCCCGCCTCCGACGCTGTACCCAGTTCTTATTATACGTCCCTGTTCTACAGGCATATTTCGAATGCCAATCAGACGCAAAATAAAATAAACATTAAATGTTCCTCTTGGTTCCGTTTCAAAAGAGTGAACAGATGGGCTTATTCCACTCTCTTCCATTTAAGGTCTGAAGGGTTATCAGAGTAACACAATCAGCAGTTAGGCAGCTTGCCCAATCTCTCATTTCCCCGCCATTTTAACACAGTATTACAGTCAGATTGGTGAGCCATGTCTCAATAACACCTGATCTCACGCAGACGATGATGCTCATTGCATTCTTCATAATGCCATTAGATGTCACGGCCAATCATCAGATCACATATGAATTTAGGTTAATGAAAGCCGGAGAATCCCATTGCAGCTTCTACCTTCAGCATTAAAATAGCTTTGCACAGTAAAAAATTAGGACATTTAAATGATATGTGTCATGAACGATTAGAGTTCTGCTGTTAGAAATTAGAAGTGCTGAGGGTCTGTCAGCTGGCTTAACTGCAGTAGGCTATAACTGTACCTGGCACGAAAATAATCACGTCATTGGTTAACATTATGAATGCATGATAGTGCATTTTTACCAATATCTTCCAAAACTTTCTAGCTGATTGCTAAAACAGATATATGCATATTTGATTCTACCTAATTGAGGAGAACATCAAGAACCACCTAGAGTGGAATTTAGAGATTAGTGATGTTTACTGCTTGAGAGAAACCACCTTTCCCAGATATGAGCTAATGACTTAAGAGTAAAATTAGCATTACATCATTAACATTAGAAATACATTCGACCAACTATTCACCAATAACGATCTCTACTGATTTACATTAGTCAACTCTGTATGTTTTATCATGTTTATTTAGGGTAAGGAGGTCAAAAAGTCAGTAAGTCATCACGCTCACTTGACTTCAGGACTGTTTCCATATTGTAGAACCCAGTCAGGCAGAACCGATATTGTCCTGGAGTTTATCTTGCTGATTTTAACAGCACTTGAGAAACACAGCACTGGTATAGACAAACTTTGCAAGACAGGGAGGCACTGCTCCTGTTTGCACAGATTAAATTCCATGTTAGGAAGAAGACCTTTTTGGTCCAGCATTTCCAAAGAAGTCTGATGAAGGTTTCTCATGAAGTGTCAGGGTGTATTCAGACCAAGCCCATAGCACTTTCACTTTGCTTCTAACAGTGAGGTCTGATGTATAGGATAAAAAGGTCTTTTATTTTACTCGGGAAATTAAAGGTCTCACTTTATCATTCATTCTATTAAAGCCAAATAGAAAGACTGTAACCCTAACATGAAAGATCACAGTTTTAGAGATTACAACTGATGCGTTTCCACTAAAAGTCTTGTCCGTGTCCTTCAGCAAACACTGAATTGAAGTGAGAGCTGTAAATGCATTATCAACCTTCGCTTTCTGGGATTGTTGCATTAGAGCTCTACACTGGCTTCCTATATTCCAAATAATCATGTTTAATTGACTACTGTTGGCTTGTAAACAGTGATGTCGGTAACTTAGTAACGCGTTACTCTAATCTGCCCACTTTTTTCATTAACGAGTAATCTAACGCATTACTATTTCCAAACCAGTAATCAGATTAAAGTTACTTATCCAGGTCACTGTGCGTTACTATTTTTGTCATTTTCCTTAGTAAAAAGATATATTTTTACTTTCTTCTTGCGTCTCGGGGAGTGACGTCTACGCGACAATTAAGTCATGTTTTCAGCATGAGGACAACTCACGTGTAACACCACGCAGTGACACAAACGTAAACAACAATGGAGGGAGGAGAGATATGCGCGTTTTCTAGCTGAAAATACAGTCACTATTCTGAGCTTTTTGAGTCAGCTAAAGATGACAGTATTAAGGTTCGTTGAACACTCTGTGCTGGCGACAAAGTGCTATGTAGATTCAAAAACATTACGTCAAATTTTAAGAAACATTTGGAGTGGGGGGGGGGGGGGCAGCTGCTGAAAGTAACTAATAAAGTAACTTGTAATCTAACGTAGTAGCTGTGGCAACACTGCTTGTAAAGCACTGAAAAGTCTATGGCCCAAATAAATGACTGATCTTCTGTTAAATTATGACATTCAAGAACGAGTCTGCTTTCTGTCCCAGAGTCAAAACTCATAAACAAGGGTTCAGTGCATGCGCCATATACCTGCAACTCAGCTAAACCCTTTAATGCTGCCTTTTTTAAATTCAGAAATAGTTAATTTCATTAAAATGTTTTACCTGGTTTTCTAATCTGTTGTTTCTTTAATGAGTGTTTTGTACTCAAATGTCCTTTTGTTGTTGCCCCTCTTTTGTATCGATGCTTTAAAGGTTTTCTTTGTTGGTTGTTTTCAGAAAAGCTTTTTGAATTGCCTTGTTATTAAAATGTGCTGTATATAGATACAGTTGCCTTGACTTACATTGTTATAATGAGCAAGAGAGTTACATACTGACCAGTTTACTTTCCGATGAGGTTAGGCTCGTTGTTTACTGGCTGCTGTGTTTCTGTGAAATGATTTCACTTGAGTAATAGGAATAAATTAGTTCTGTCATTGTTAAGCTTCAAATAAGGAGTTATGGGAATAATTAGCATGATAAACACCGCGCTGCTTTATTTAGAACATCTGCAGTGCTTATTCTTTATTAATATGATCGCTACGTTGATGTCCATGTGGGAGGACGAGCGTTTATCAAGCAGAGAGATCAGCGGGCGGCTTCCCTACAACAGGGACGCAGCCGATGTCTCAAACAAGAAAATGTGAGGTCAGGTCAGTGCTATGCAGGACGAACCATGAATATAAATCAGCTACAGTATGAAGGAGGGCTGCCAATATAGAAACCAACTTGGCTGTTACACACCAAGCCAGATGGGAGAGAAATACATAGACTTGATGTGTCAGAAACGTCTAATAAAAGCATAGAAACGTTGCTGACCTCTGTTTTAGGGACAGAAATTAACACAAAACGACCTTCCCCTTTTTGTGAAGAAGATATGGCCACGTTTCACTAGAATTTAACCTATCTATGTGCGGCTGATTTGCCTATCTTTTACCTGTTGTTGACAATATTTCTCATTAAAGAGTAAAATGTAGCATGTTGGCCCACAAGAGCAAAACACAAGGGTGGCATTCATATTTCTAGTGATGCATGGTAATAAATTACAGGAATAATGCCAACTGCGAGCGATTGTTGTGGCTCTCTGCATAGAAAAACACACTCACTTGTCTGTAATGTTTGCCATGACTCGACACAAACATACTTATTGTGCTTCAAGAGTACACCAAGTCATCACTCATAAAAAGTGATAAAAGTTACAGCAGCATTATGAAATATTAACACATGCAAATTCAACGCAACATAATTGTTTTCATGTATCCTTTTCTTTTTGGTTCATCATCAGAATACAGTCTTAATCTGGGAATTCAAAGGGAAAGACCAATGTTTGCTAAACGGCTCTCAGGGTGATTGACGTCATGCTATATCACACCCGTTTGAGTTTTGCCTAATTAAAAAAGGGATTGATTGACAAGCTAATGACAGGCATGCTGCTGGAACAACACAACAGTTGCGGTCTGTAGATGAACAAACATCAAATTGTTGACTATTTACCATATTATAATATAGGCTGTTTACCTGCAGCAAATATAGGCTTTATTTAGAAAGCATCAAACAGTTTTCTGTCTTATGTCAGGTTTTATAGATAAACAGTTTTTAATTGCCATTCAGCTAGAGTCACAGTTAACAACTCTGGCAGTAGACATACAATCTGAGCAAGGACAATAGCTTTACTAGCTAGAGAGCTGCTTCATCAAGATTTAACATGTTTTTTTTTTTATATATACTGTATATGAAAACCACTGACAGGTAATTTTCAGCCATCCGTCATCGGTGTATGTAAATGTGTACAATGTTGACTAAGGCGCAGCTGAACACACTCACATTAACAAGCTTCTGCAAAGCAACAATCAACACTTATATGATGTTTCTACAGCATAAATTCCATGCAAGTAAAGCATGTCATAACAAATTGTCCTTTATACAAGAATGTCTTTTCATAGAGGATTTTGCACACTAGTTGAAAACCCATTCATATGAAATCAAGTATCACAATCCTGGGCTTATTTCCAAAAAAGAAAAGTCAATGGAACATTTCAACGGCTCAATTCTCAATCCTATATGAACACATCTCATCTGGCCTATTGAAGCAGAGTTTGGAGGTTTCTTTGCACAGTTGTTCTACGAGTGACTTTGCCAAACAGGCTCTCTGCCCCATATCCAGAGGGCCAGTCTGAACTTCAGGAAAAGTCGTGCCTGAAGCGTGTTGTGAAGCGAGAGTGAATCAATCTGAAGGCCCATATAGACATGGTAGCGCCAACAGCACTATAGTCTGACTTGTCTTAAAGTGTTTTGTGAAGCAGAACATCTTGTGTCTTTCAAACAGGGAGAGCTATTCTTAAACGCATGGATTATTTTAAAAATAAGGATTAAAAGCCTCCAGATACCTGCCTGTTTTCACATCACGCTAAGTGCCCTGACAGCATTTCAGCAAGGCAAGCATTCAGCAATCACCCCATCACTCTGATTCAACACTTTCCAGGGCCCGCCTTTGCTCGCTTAGGCTATTTCAATTATGCATCAACCACTGATCAAAGGCAATTAATAGGCAAAGAAGCCTTTTGACTCCGTGGCTCTTGACCTTGTAAGGCCTTCAGTTCTGTTGAATAAATGATCAGCCAGAGGGATCTTGTGTGTGCATAGTGCCGTTTGTAGATTGAAAGGTCTGCTGTGTTGAGAGCAGCACACACTTATTGTTTTAGACTTAGTCAGGTCTCTGGGGTTCTTCTGAAAGATTTACCTGCAGCCTTTGCAATGCCTGACTTTGTAGAAAGTGCAGATAACCATCAGCTGATCCATTCCCACACCTTCCATCAGTGGACAAGCGATCCCATTAGCAAACATCATCAGTATGCTGACAAAGGTATAAGGATCAGGGCATTGGGGCTCGACAACAGGCCGTTTTTTAAGCACGAGAAACCCGGACAAACAGGTTAGTATTCTCAAAGGAAAGACAGCTGGAGAAACAGATGCTTTATATCTTTGTGCAAGACAGCAGATATGCCCTTTGTCAGTGTGACCTTATTTCACAGTCACACATTATGACAAGCCCAAAACAGCAAGAATATAACTGCTGGGGAAAGAGCAGCTCCACTGAGGCAAGTGAAAGCTCGACCGTGTGCCAGTCACAATCCTGCTCAGGGATGAAAATCAACTGAAACTATTGAAATGGGACTTCCTCTATAACTAGTAAACTGTAGGAGAAAGCTTTAGTGAAGTACAAAGTGTTATACAACATACATCTGTCATCACCAATTCCACTTTGTGCAAAAACAGAGAAATATATAAAGCAGTATACCCATCTCTTTGCTGAAAGTGTACATGAACTCAATATAAAAGCCCATAATTCACAGCCTACATCCCATAGGGGTTTCTGCAATATTGTTTATTACAATGGTTCAGTTCCTTTTATATTATTCTGTACACAAGAGACCAACTCTTTTGTTGCACTTTATTGCAGAAAGCTCCTTCCTTTTCTCTGGACAGAAGAGTATGCGGCACGTAACGACTTTGTTAGAATCAACTAGGAGGGGGGGGCAAAGACATCCAGGATCATTATAGGTAGTGCGGAGATAGGCGGGATGTCAGACTTCCTCTCTTTCATTTTGTTTTAAGAACATGACCTATTTCTTTCACTGACTCCCCCTGTACATTTCGTCTTCTTTCCCCTGGTACATTTCCGTGCTTTTACAGAAGAGAGGCCTGAAAAGGAATGGGAGTTTTCATTCCGGATCTCCTTTTCAATTAAAATGCCTCGCCTGCCAGGAGGAGAAGCCGTCCAGCGCTTATGCAATCCTCTTCCAAAACACTAAGGCTAAGTGGCATTGGGAAGAGAAAGAACCAGAGTGAAAAGACGAAAGAGAGACGGGGAGGAATGAAAGGAGTGCAGGAGGGGCGATCCTCACAAGTGTCTGGCACTGTCTGACCCACTGAGTGGCTTTCCTTTGTCAGGATGTGGAGAGTGTGGGTGGGAGGGAAGCTTCCGTCTCCATTTACACGCTTACTTCACAGACAGGGTCACTCTGACGCCACACGCCTCCACAAAGCTCTCGTAATTGTGCCAGGCGGCAGGTAAACACAAAGCCAGTCCACCTGACGTCACGGGCCCATGCCTCTCATGAAAGTCTCCAACTGATCAAGAAGTTTTCATCAAGGGGGCTGCGGAGCTGGAACTGCAGAGAAACTTTGATAAATATAGGGGGTGATAACCAAACTCCCCAAGGAGCGAGGCTAGAATGAGAAATGGGGAACAAAAGGCAAGCACCAAGGTTTTGCAAAGTGAAACTGCTGTGGTGGCTTTGCGTGAACCCCCTCCTCTTCTCCCAAACCCCTCAGCAGCCCCTGTCTGCAACCTCAGAGGTGCACAGCAGCTTCTGGAAATACTAGGTCAGACGAATCGGCGAGAGGCTGCTGACTAATAATGCAGAGATTTTTTGCGTAGCACTTCATGGCTCCAAGAAAGCCCAAAGAGTGCAATTACTCACGAGGAAACTGCTGCGGTATGCAGATCAGAGTTATAGGGAAGATGTCTACGCCAATGTGACACCACAGATTAGATTTATGCGTAAAAAGTTCAAGCACTCCTGTGATGGTTTCAAACAATCACAGAACTTCTGTCGAATGTAAGGAAACATGACAAGACTTTTCTGAATCTTTTCCAGATGTAAACATGGCAATTTCCAAAGGCACTCTGGCAGTCTGCTCCCTACATAAGTGCATACACAGATTTCCCTACTGTTTGCCTGCATAATCACTACCTGCATATATAAATGTAATATCCACAGCAAACAACCCCCATAGACTTCCAGTTAGGAAGAGGATAAGCTACGCAGAGGAGAGGCCTCTTAAAATGCGATGCATCTTTTAGGTAATGAGGGAAAAGGCTGCTATATTTTGCCCGGGGATGTATACGAATGGGGCTGAGCTGCTGTGCTGCAAGGCAATGAAGTACCATATGCATAACATATGCCTTCTACTTTCTAGCATACACATTTGTCAAATGCTGAACTAGGTTCACTTGATTGCATGCATTGAAAACGTTTCGTTTATATCCATCTATCCATAACGACTTCCTCCAGCTCCTCCATGGGAATCCTAAACTTAATGGCGATGGTATTGTAAGCCTGCCTTGAGGTTTCCTCTCAGTTGCAGGTTCCTGGAGTATTGTAAAAGAGAGGCATCCTTCCTAATCAGATGGCCGAACTACCTCTACTTGCTCCTTTGGGTGGCCCTTACCCTTTCTGTTTTCTTTAAGAGTGGCGTGCATCTGCTCCTTAATTGTTTGGATCGCTACACAAAGATAAAGTAAAGGATTGGATTACTGGTAAATCTTCTTCACGACAAATATTTACCACCAGTGTAACTACTTGATCGATTTGCTTGTCAATCTCAAGGTACACGACCCTCTCACCTTTGAACAAGATCCAGAGGAGGCATCTGCAAATGTTTAACACCAAGCCCTTGAAAAACCTAGAAAGCAGTGATGTCATTTGAGTTTTAGGCTACTACCAACCATGTTCAAATTAAAAACCTCTTCACCTAGCCTCCACAAGCTTTTCTCAAGAGTGTTCAGAGTGTCTGGAATCAAGTCTCTCTTGGTGTTTACTTCCCTCAAAGCTGCTGACCACGTTTATTTGATGCCCTTCAAGATGGCTTTTGTATTGTAATCTTTGTATTGTAATCTTTGGGCTTTGGGTGAAAGACTCATACAGGATGGAAGAAGCCCATTGTTATTCTGATGCTCCTAACTCCTTCCTCTGGTCAGGAAATGACCCACCTGGTGCAATCCAAGTACAGCGGCTTTACAGCTCAAATGTATTGTTGTGCTGAATACTGCCTCTTAACACAGAGGGAGCATTGGCTACTAAGCAGAGGCAGACGAAGGTAAGGGTCTCTTCAGATAACCCCTGAGGAGTTTTAGTAAGTTTCCTTAGCACCATGCATTAATGTTCCAGCAGTGGAGCAGCTGTGGGAGCATATGAGGGTATTCCAGTGTGATGAAAACCCATCGGAGGGTGAAAAGGGAAAGAAAATGAAAGTGGCAAATAGTAGTACGTAAACTAAATGCATGCCTATAGTGTGCACCATCATCCTGAGGGAAAGCAGTATTGGCTAGAAATCAGACTGCCTTTGCTAACCGCTATAATTGTGTTTCCAAGAACCACATGAGAAGGAGTTTGCTGTCAGTCTCTCTTCTCGTTTGATCAGTGTAATCACATTAGCCTGCTGTATTTCTTCACACTTTGAGAAGAGAATGTGAGCTAACACACTGCCTGACTCATTAACAACAACACATACAAGAAGCATTGTCCACAACTTGGGCCTCTCAATCAGTCATGTTCAGAAGCTCTATGACCAGTGGTGAGACCAAGCCCAAAGGCTAGAGTCACATGTTAATTGTTAGATGGTACTTGAATGAACATTACTATACATCACGTAGTTTCTGGTGTTGATAACTGCGGAGAATTGTTTTGACTGAAGTTATCCTGCTTAATCCGTCCCATTTATTCAGCTACAAAATCTTAACAGAGAAGGCAGCCACGGGACACAACGGCAGCAAAATAGAGGAAGAAGGGGAAGACACCGGGCCAAGTCTCCTCCATGTGTTTGTGGGTGCTGATGAACTAGGCTGAGATGATATGGTGAGGGTTTCCTGCGGGGCAGCAGTCTGCTCTGAATGAGCCAGCTGTTCTCTGCTAATTCTGGTGTCCCAGGGCCCGCCGAGCAGCCAGGCTCTGCCAAACAGGACAGACAGAGCCTCGCTACATCGCACACAGTGACAATGCCTGTTCTTGTGAGGGGTTCCATTCAGAGGTGACCAACAGGCTCCAGGATAACTGCGCAGAGCATATGTTCCAATCTGCGCTTCTGTTCCTTCCACAGGGATATAATCCACCTACATTCGCCCCTACGACTGGCCCGGCCTGACCTGGCACGGCTACCCTGCGGGTGACCTCAGGGTCCCCAGGGAGGTGTTGATGGGCTTGGTGTCCCAGCCTGGATGCCCTGCAAGAAGCCAGCTGACAGTGACATGTGGGCCTGCTGACGGAGCAGTGAGGGGGAGCTGAGAGGAGCATGGTGGAGCAATGTAGCTCGACATCTGTGGACTTGTGAGGAGGGGGGGCAGAGGGTCAACACCAAGCCACAGAGGTGGAGAGTAATGGATGCTTCTACTTTGTTTGTCAGCGAGTGCAACGAGTGTAATGGAGTAATGAGTGCAGTAGGTTCATCATTCACTTCTGAAACCCAGAGTGGAATAGCTGAAATGTTTTCACTGTGCGGGGATGTATCCATCCTGGCAGAATACAAAAAGTCTGGAGGTTCAAATTGAAGCGTTACCTTTAGAGTCTCTGAAGAAAAGCTTAACGGTATTCAAATTAACCTTGGTTTCTTATCTCTCTGAAATGATGAGTGTGATAAAAAGCATATGCTCTGATCGCTGAGATGCTCTGGTATCAACATGAATAATAACACGGTTCCAATCCCCTCACATAATCAGCGCAAGGAGAAAAACAGGAATTGTCCTGAGTAAACAACTTGATTGATTATATTCACAAGGCACTAATCATTAGATGCCACAATGTAATTACTATTTAATCTAACTTCCAAAGAATAGCATCGCTGAATCCATTTCTCATCAGCTAGAAATTACACCGATAAGATATACTTGAGCGGCTAAACAAAACCTTATTAAATGCATTGAAAATATTCAAACACTGTCCAGATTACATATGTATTCATGACCCTAACCCTAAAGAGTCGACTGCAATGCTGGCAAACAGTCCAGACAACACTGCCCGCTACTCCGGTTGAACGTACTGGCTTGAAACTCTATGCCAGTTTTTGTTTCATGCAAATTGACCCAGTAAAAACGTAGATATGATGATTTTACGATTACGATGATGCTAAAAACTATGAAAAATGGAAGCGCAGAATTTAAGATCTTCACCATATTTTATAATTTACGGAGCGGAAAATGATGCTGGAAACTTTAGACCCTGCTCAACAGGATGCATTTACCAAGGACGGGGAGGGGTAATTAGGTAAGCGGAGTTATACGAAGCGAGACCAAGAGAGACCAAGGGACACGGCGGGAGATCGAGAGGAACCAAGATAGACGGACTTTTACATTATCATAGTGAGATCCCCTGTATATATTTCCAGCTTTGAAAATGTTTAGTTGTGCATGTTTGTGTACGAAATCCGTTTTTACATATTTTGTGTGATTTTGGGTCCAAAAGTTCATATTGTATGACAAAATGAAAAAAATAGCTATCAGGTTATATAAGTGAGGTTGTCCTAAAAAAACATTGACATGCTAAATATTTCTTAATGGGGTTTCATAGACATAAAAAAAAAATGTTAAATAAATGTCATCGATCGTCAGCACAATACTGAGTATTTTTTCACAGCTCAATATCTGCAACAGGTGAATTTGCTCAATTTCCATGAGCTGTGGTAAGAATGAAACATGTTAAAAACTGTTCAAATGGATGCAAACCTTATCATTCAAACCTTTGTTTCACTAGTTATCTCTTTGGGTGCAAATCAATACTAGCTGCCTCACCAACAGTCATACGAAGCAGCACTATCATCCCCACCGCTCGCCTCTGTAATCCACCTGCTGCTTGTGTAAGCGACACGTCTCTTTGTCTGCCACATCTGCTCGGGCATAATGAGCTCTGAGGCCTGATAATGATATTACTGCCTGCAGAGAACCGCACAGAGCAGAGCTTTCCTTCCTCTCTGCATAAGGGGCAAACCCAAAACAGACGGTCATATGCTGTCAGTAGTCATTACCGAGACCACAGCGCTGATGTGCCTGCATATGTGGAAAAAAAGACGACATGTATATGCCCATGTAGACATGTTGTCAGCCATCTTGTCTGCAGTCATTATCCAAAATACCTTGACGTGTGTAGAATGCAAAATGATGCTTATTATGCACTGGATGTGAGTTTTTAGAAACATGCTGCGTCTCTTTGGTTGGAGCTGACCACTGGCCTACCTTAAAGCCAGTCTTAACAGGATGGGACATTTCCTGTGGCTCTCAGCGAGGCCTGAAAAGCGGACATGTCACCAGTTGAGATTTTAAGATACGTATTGCCAATCTCCCCACTTGTACTCCTCCAGCCCCAAAGCTTAAGATGCTTGTCGGGGACCACTATGAGTCACGCACAAGTCCAAATTTAATTCAGGCTGACAGTGCTTAATACAAATATCCTCTGACGTTAATGTAGGACAGGATGTTGCCTTCCATGTCTGATGTTTTGTGTCTCTGGTTGGTGTTGGCCCAACATGTCCCTATCAAAAGGTTCATTCATATCAAACAGTTTTTATTTATAATGGCAAAATATTCTTCTTTATTTGGAGTGTTAAATAGTTTACACATATGGTATTGAGTGGTGTATAACATCTACATCAGCATGGGTGTCTGTATTCTTTGACACATCTAATATTGGATTTGTCCTACAGTAGTTGTAATCCCATTTATGGTAGCGGCAGATTGGACGGTATTCAGATGCTAAATTTAGTTTAGAAACTCCCCAGCTATTGTCTGGGCTTTCTAGTGTTAGGCTCTGATTACAAAACAGGAAGCCAACAATAACAACTAAATAGGTGACAGATTGATTTACATGACACATCTTCTAGCGGTGGTCCAGTGCAACAGACGAGGGAAGGTATTAGCGTTTCAGAGAACATAAGCAAATGGAATTATTTGTGACTCAGGTCTTCTGTGCTTGTGTTGATCTGATTAACCAGCAGCGAGTGTCAGTGACGCACAGCAAGAGACGGCAAGAAGGTTAAAAGAAATGTTGGGAATTATTGCATGCCACCGTGTGTGTGTGTGTGTGTGTGTGTGTGTGTGTGTGTGTGTGTGTGTGTGTGTGTGTGTGTGTGTGTGTGTGTGTGTGTGTGTTCAGCCTTGCTTGCTAAGCGGCTAGCCTATATAAAGTGATAGGGTGCCATGTTTCTTCAGAGGATGACTCAGAGCACAGATGACATGTCTGGCTTGTTAAACAAGGACACATACTTGTCCAATGTCAAACTGATGTCATCTACATCAAAACAGCAAATTACATGGACTTACAGAGGAAGGCAGTTATTTGGCATAACCTTTGAATGTCTATTTAAGAGATATTAATAATATGGGTGTAAAATAAATGTGCAATGCCCTCTTTAAAAGGCTCAAGTACCCATGGTTTCTTACTCTGAACTGCCCAGTGGTGCATTCCCAAAGCTGTGTAATGTGGACTGAAGTAGCTGTATGATTTGTGTGGTGTCGCCTCATTTCTTGTTCTTAATCTCATTTTTCTTTGGGAATATTTATCATTTTCCTGCAGTGGCATTTTCATAAAAGCAATCAAATAACTAAGAGGTCAACTACTCAAGGTCCACCTATTAAAATGAAATATGAAAGCTTTCACATTCAGCTAGAGTTGAAAATGTTGAGTACATTTTTTTCTTTTGAGTTTTATTTCCAAGGCCAAAAATAAGCAGGATGATTCAGTTTCAAGCCAACACTGGTGAGAGGTCTAAACAGTGCTACAGTACAAATAATAACAGGTACTGATCTCCCAGGTAAACACATTCATGTGTGGTAAAAAGAACAGTGTGTTATAAGTAAAAACTCTGGAAAACGAATGAGTAATTTCACTAGGACATGAAAGTTTCCAAGTACAATTTCTTTCAGTCAAAAATGAATTATGATTGAAACCATGTTTTAATCAGTGGTACAATAAAACAGTTTGCAATTTTAGAGCTTTGAAATAACAAATAGTGTTATTTTGAAAGTATGTGATTCACACACACTCACAACATTACTTAACACTTAAAATTGGGGCTGAAAAACCACTGTCTTTGCTTGTTTCTCACAAAATGTTCAAGGTGAAAAAACAGCTCCTATATATGACAAACCAGGCTTCTCAAAAACAAATCCTGGTGGACACACACACACACGTATACACCGACAAAAAAAAAAGCCCACTGTCCATCTTGGTTGTCCATCCCTTTAAAAATCAATACTGCTGCAATCAAAAAGTCAAACTGTTCTCCACAGACACAGGTCAGGCTGCCTGTGCTTTATCCTCTGAAGTCCCACATGAACAGAGGTCACCTTCCAGCTGGATGTCTCTCAGGTGCTTTCACACTCCACTGAAAATCACACATTTCACTGATTTTTCCCCGTCTCTCACCTTCTCCCTCTCGGCTAAAACTTTAGCTCATCCACCAGTCATGACTCATTCTTGATAGAGAAGTTTTCCAACAACAGATATGCACAGACTGTGATACAAAAATAGGGTATGAATCCATGTGATATATGAGTTACTCAAATATGATAGACCAAGGCATTTTATTGCTCTTTCACACCTTAGCTGGTTTGTATGTTCCCGCAACATCATTGCTCGATAAAGAAAATCTGCCATCAACACCAATACTTACTGATGCCAAGAGCGTGCAACTTACAAATATAAACTGTGCAATTAACGTGGAGACAGAACATGTACCAGACGGATTCATTGGGAAACAAGTGTCTTAAGCAAAAATCATCCCTTCACGGTTGAATAAATACACAGAGGAAATGGGGATAAAGAGGGGGACTTACGAGTTACCAGAAAGAAACACATCAAGCGGCAGAAAAGTTTGTGTGCAGGAATATATCAAACTAGGACTCAAGACAATTTTCCAAATTATTTTTGAAGCCTGGATTCCCTGTGAAAGCTGCATACAGACAGAACGTGTGAGAGGCAGAAGAAGCCAGAAAAAGAGGCAACAGGACGCCAACCAGTCAGCCCTTTAGTGGCTCTCAGCATCCACGGTTCCACATCAATACAGCGACCAGTGTTTCCAGATCAACGAGCCGGAGGTTAACCACCAGCCTGAGCTCTGGACAAAGGTCAACCAGGATAGACAGTGAGGTCCTGTGACCCACCCCTGAGGAGTCAGACTCTGGGCTCCAGTCTGGCTCTGGGGCTCTCTTAATCACCATCACCAGAAAGTCAATACTGCGCACAAGTCAATTACCCAGGGGAGGAGAACTCATGGCGCCACGTGATCCGGGAGTTCCCCGTGTCCAGGCCACCAATCTTTCTGACAGCCAAATCATAAGCCACTTATTGGATTCAGAGGAGAAGGAGATCTGTACATTAATAATTCACTCCGGCCCAACGCTGCGTCTAATCCCCCTCAGAGCTGGAGCGGGACCACACCGAAGCACACAGCGGGCGAGAGAATGCAAAGCACAAATGTAAATGAACCTCTCTGGCTCTGGATCTCATTCTCTGCTTCTTTGCTCCCTCTGTCCTATTATTATTATCATTATTTTTTTTGTTCTTCTTCCACCTCTGCAATCTTTCTGGTCGGGTGATTCCTCTGCTTTTTGTTGCGCTGTCACACAATCTCAATGTTCAACACTTCTTCTCTGTACCGCAGTCCAGAATAAAAATAAATGGATAAATGACGGCGATGACTATAGTTTGTGACTTTCATATCAAAGGATTCATGCCAATGTAAAGAGGTAGGATAACCAAACCATGACAAAAGTTTGTATGCCTATTGCTGGTCTACTTTTTACAGTTTCCTGATATTCCTCTCCATCCTCATTCCCCTCTCCACTGACCCATGCTGCTCTGCTGCCGACAGATCTATATTCTTTTTTACTTCATTTTCATCCTCCTCTCCAAATGACCTGTGTTTCTCTTCCATCCCCCTTGCCTCAATCCCATTTTGCTCTTGCCAGTGGTATCCTGGTGGTGATGGAGAGCCTAATATCCCTCTGTGATCTGCCGTCCCTAATGAGGCTCCTCAGACCACACAGTGTATCAAATTAACAGGCTGCACCAACCCATTATAACCCAAGCCCAGCAGCCGGGCCCCCGGGCAGGCCCAGCGCCTCACCTCATCGCACTGGCGCTCACACTTTGTGATTGATAAGATGTGGTGCAAACAAAGGCAAAAGGGCTGGACAGAGCGGGATAGAGGGAAAGAGACAGAGGAAGTCAAATGTAAAGTAGACACATCTGTATTTTGTCTGCGAGGAAAAGTATCAGCCTTTCCAATGAGAAATCATCCTCCTGATGGAATAAGTAATGAGGAGGAAAGGTCACTGATTGCTTGAGTAAAAAATAGATGTTTTTATTCCTAGAAACAACATTGATTATTGAAAAGACTCTCAAGGCTTCTCTTAAGTGCTAATAAAACACACAGGTCATTTGTCAAACGATTGTACCTACTTTGGCAGTGAAAACATCCAAAAATGCAGTTTGATTGGCTCACGACCAGGCTTGAAATGCACCACTTGGAAGGGAGAGTGTGTGATGCTCGAACCATCCATCTGGCTAATTGGATCTTGAGTCTTGGAACAAACACTTGACATGCTCTGATAAGGTTATAATCTCCCCTGTGCCTTTATGGTGCAAGTTTACTATTTCAATTCATTAGTCGACTCAAGTTTGAGCATGACATTCCTTTATAGCCGTGAAGAGGGAGGGAAGTGTGCCCTCGTGAACAAGCAGAAGCCCCAGAGGAAATTACTTTGGGTGATACAGCATTAAGCACACTGAGATGTATATAGACTCGCAAAGAAATGTTTAAATCCAGCTCCAATAACGGTTGGATTACCCTGCGAGGAAAGAGAGCGCTCAGTGTTTCTGGAAGACAAACCCAGAGAAGGTCACTCCTGAATAAATGTCACAAATAAATTGGCTCCCAGAGAGAAAGAAAGACCCCAGGGTTGTTTTTACAAGACAACAAGGCTCTTATAAAAGAGCTTAGTCCATAGTCTATCAAAGAGAAAACAGGAATGTCCCAGACAATTGCCTCCTGGCGAGACTGATAGAGAGGACCAGAAAGACAGCGGGGAGAATGATGCAGGCAGAGGGGGAGGAGAGAATTCAATGTATATAAAATAGATGGGGACAAGAAGAAGAGAGCAGATAAAAAGGAAACAAAAATAGGCCATGAAGATATTGGAAAGACAAAGAGTAGGAATGGGGGGAAAGAGAACAAAACACAATGTGACAGACGAGAGAAAAAGAAAGAAAACACAGAGAAACTTAAGCTGTTGGCTTCATCTCTGGGCTGAGTTGGATCTCAAACCCTCCTCAACAAACCTTGGTGTCAACCGGCTCCCCCACCTTCATTATTCTCACTGCAACAGTAGGTACAGGCTGCTCCACGGACCAGCTGAGGTTTCAGCAACATATCCATCGTGAATCATGCATTGACATTATAGTTATATATTTGCCTGCAAATCTCTGACATTTTCAATCTGTTAATTAACAACGTTAACAAAACATATAATATTGAGGATTGTTTATCACATTTTCTGTGTCACTTCACAATTTCTAATTTTGGGTACCATAACTAAGCCACAATAGTGTGTTTGTAAGGTCTTACAAACCTTACAAACACACACCCCAACAGGTGCCCAAACAAAATAGAAAGTCAGTGGGGTATTAACATGTGTGTGCTCATAAATCTTGAGTTGCCTTGAACTTTTTTTCAGCCCTCTGTTCGTCCCTCTTTCTGTTTCATAGTTGGCGTGTTGACATACAATAATTGGGTTTTCAATTGGCTCACCCCTTTATTCTCGGTCATGTAAAACCAGGTTGGCCAATAGCTTTTTCAGATATAATAACGGCAAAGGAAAAGTCCTACTGAAAGTAACTAGACGTTAAAGTAAGATGGTTTGAACCAATGAAAGACAGGAAGCATATAACTTAGAGCATATGGGGGAAATCTGACCTCCAGGTATCCACAGACTGACAGTAACTGGTATATTAAGTGCAATGTAAGCACACTCTCTGTCTACCTTTGCTGGTTTCTTGTACGTACCAAAGCCCTGATTCAGAAAAGTTGGCTTTAGCGACCCTCTAAACACACACACATAGTTTTTCCTTGCTCCTGCTTTGTTCTTAAATGAGGTAATATGCATACAGTATGTTTGGCACATCATATGCCACTTTCTATGCAAATGAGCCTCATAGCAAAACCCAATCCAAAAACAGACCGATTCACAAGGATCTGCCTTCACAGCCTCACGCAGGAAAATCATTTCTTGCTTGTCTTCAGAGAATTGGTGGGGACTGAAAAACTGACATGCCAAAAGCGTTTTTCTCTCCGTCACATTTAAATTCCTTGCCTGAAGTTTTGATGAAAGCCTCTTTACCTAATCAATCAGGACCGGCAGCTTAAAAAAACATTTCAGTTTTCTCTCTGCATCAGTACTTTTTCACATGGATAACTGCAATCAGACAAAATAAAAAGTCACATTTTAATCAGCTGCAAAACTTTATGCGCATGTTTGTGCTGTGAAATAGAAGTGCCATGTCTTTCCTAAATCAGATCCTGAGAGCGGCGGGGTAGACAGAAAGGGATGTGCAGCTCATGGTTTTATCAGCAGCCACAATTCATTCTTTGAGAATTTGCCCTTGAGTTTCTTTCTCTCCTCTAGTTCTTTTATTTAATCTCTCTCTCACAAGCGCACACACACACACACAAAGAGTCCAGGACAGCCTCTTGTGAGAGTAAGGGATGAGTCGTGGGTTATGATTGAAAAGCGTCATCAAACAACACAAGGACAAGGTGAATGGAGAGGTATTGATCCTGATGCACTCAGACTGCAGAGGAACGTGTCCAAAACAGAGACGTTAACCAAGGAGGTCGACTCCCACACACACTGGCTCTGAACCTGGACTACATCCCTGTCACAGTTTGTACAGCAGTCCCTCAGGACGACACAATAGACGCAATGTTTCCCCTGCTTCTATTTTATTGAGTTTTTAATTCAATAACATACAGTTTTGTGATGAACAGCCTGTGCGTCCAATGTTGCTTAGACTTGCTAAACTTATTTCCTGTAGCATGTTTGTGACTTCTCCTCCCACACAGCCCAGCTCACTGTGATATGCGTTGTACTGGTTTCAGTGGACTGTGCATGTGTGTCCCCGTGAGTGTTTATCTGTCTCTGTTTTTATGTGTGTGCCCATCTGTTCCCGTCGTGTCCTTCAACAGCTGCAGAGTGGTAGCCGCCCACTAGCATACACTCACACCTAGAAGCTCTCTCTGACGAGAGTGTCAACAGGCCAGATTCCCACTCCAGCCAGACTGTAACCACCGTTAAAAAAAATCTGCAATCAGATCACCAGCCACGTCCCCGTCTATATTCACCAAGTCTGTCATCCTATCTCTGTCTATTACCTCTGTCAAGTTACTGCCTGAACAAAGACCCAAGCTGCAGCCTTTCGTTCCACTACAACTTCAGATCAGATGGATACTCGACATATGAAATGACACAAGTGTGTGTATAACAGCTGTGTATGCATTTATCTGTATCAGTGTGTGTGCATACAGACCTTGTGTGTGTGTGTGTGTGTGTGTGTGTGTGTGTGTGTGTGTGTGTGTGTGTGTGTGTGTGTGTGTGTGTGTGTGTGTGTGTGTGTGTGTGTGTGTGTGTGTGTGTGTGTGTGCGCGCTGCAGGCGTTCAGTTAGACAGCAGCCGGTATGAATTCTGTCCTCCTCTGCAGTGGCCCAGACATGGATTAATGGTGTCGTTAATCTTACCTTTAAAATGAATGACTTCAGGACCTCCAACCTGCACCAGAGGGGCTGCCAACTCCCTAACCTGCATTGCCCCGCCTCCCCCGGCCCATTCAGCTGTAACGGATGGATAGTCGGTCTGCCATCCTATCCATCCTTGGCTTGGCACAGTCTGGCACAGCAGGATATCGGGGGCCAGCAGAATGTGCTTGCCAGTAGACAGCAACTCCTCCGCCAGCCTTGTCTTATTGTTCTGTGCGTGTGTGAGTGTGTGTGTGTTGGCTTGAGTGTGTGTCTACGCGCGCAGCTAGTTTGTTGTGGAAATGCATACCCATTCAAAGAGTTTGTTGTAAAGGTTGCCTAACTGCAGTCAAATGAGCAGATGCAATCATGACAACTGCTGCTCCTGAGGTCTGTGTAGTGATGGAACAAACTGAGCGATAGGACAGCGTTCTAAATGTAAAAGCAAATGCAATGCTCTCTTTTCCATTCTGCCAGTTTAAGCACCAAATGAAAGTTCAGTGTCAGCCTTAGAGAAATCATGTAGTTGTTGTAATTGGATGGTCTGAATCAGAAATGCAATGTGGACATCACCAACTTGCTTACACTAAAACCAGCTGCTCTAAACCTTGTGCTCATGCTGTGTTGGGGGAATATGAAAGTGATCATGTTTTGATCAAAAGTGATACAACCAAAATAAATCTGAGTACAATTCAGGCTGCATGTGCCCTCTGCAGTGAAGGAAGTCATTTCAACAAATCACAATACATATAGTGAGCATAACTGTGTACCTTCAACATTTATTTAAGACACCAGTTAGAACCTAAACAGCAAAAGTAGTGCTGTGCTCCGACCAGATTGAATGTGTCAAATGTGGAAATGTCAGCCGTATTAACAGCTGTCCAGCAATAAATCCATGCACAAAGCTGTGTGTGACAAGTCTGAGCTACTGTGCAGGGCAGCGTTCATCACTAAGTGAGGGGGAGGGAGGTTATCAGGCTGGGGCTGGAGATTTCTCATTTCATCAATAAGTCGTCAATCTTCCTGCTCTTCCCCTCTCCTCCCACGTCCTCTACTTTACGTGCTCTTCAGGTTCAGCAGATGACCCTACACGCCACATTAAACAACCAAAAACTATTTAGAAACCATCAGTTTAGCCAGGATGTTTTCCCCCAACTGACCACAGTTACACATCTCAGTGAGTGCCACTCAGCATCACATAGAAACCCCTCTCTTCTTTGGAGTGGATATTGGCGCTACAAAGCAACGCAAATACACAAAGTCCCGACATGGTTCTAAGAAATGTCATGACTGGTTTTCAGTTCCTCCCACTCTCAACAGTTAATGAGGTGAGATGTGCTGCTGAGTCACTGGTTTAAACCGAGGAAAACAGGAAAACTGCTCATTTACAGAGTGTGTGTTATTTTAAAGATATGTAGCGAAAAGCTTAGTTAATATTTGTCTAGAACAGATTCTATCAGGCTTAACCAGTCTGCCACCATGAACAGAGTATAGTGACACAATATCACATCTTTAACTTGATTTTAATAATATTTTTAGAGACATTTCTGACTTTTCCAGCTAAATTAAACTACAGTTTTAAGTTGTGTTTCACTCCACAAGGATCTCATTAGCTGTTCTTCCTCCGGCTCTGTTTTCATTACACTTTTGTTGACAAAACCATTTTTTAAAACATAAAAAAAGAAAATTCAACAAAAGCCCAAAAATAAAAACACCTGACACCAGCTCTGGCACTGCGGAGCGCCGGTGTTGCATCACTCAGTACCGTGCCCTGTCAGATCACAGCGTAATAACTGTCACTCATCTCTCGTGGGATCATGTAGATGTGACAAGTGGGTAGCTCGCTTCTGACAAATTTGGCAAAGACGTAGCGAATAGGGAGTGAGGTGGAACTGTGTACTGTTTTCTGTTAAATAATTGAACAGCCAGTAGAGAATAGAACATCTTGAGAAAATACGATTATTGCAGACGCGTTGTGAACGTGGAGCCATGTTGTCAACTACGAGGAGACATATCAAATACGACGATTTTAAAATGTGTTATAAGGTGTCTTCATTAAACACATATATGCTGCACCTTTGAGGCCTGAACTTAGCTAGTGCTGCAGCAGAGCCACAATGTATTTACACTTTTTATTTTGGGGACCTTTCCTGGCCGCTTAGTAACCAAAAGTCATTTGCAAATCTTGAATACAGCCCAAAACATAAATAAATATTGCATTTTTAGGCTACTACATGCATGCTGGCTTGGTAATTAAGTAGCAGTTCTTTTTAAGATGTGATTTCAAGTTTTTTTTATGTGAAGTTATGTTATTTTGGAGGATGCAGTAAATTTCGATTCAGATGCTTTATGTGTCACTGCCCTCATGGCTCTTTAAACAGACTTCCTGCTAAACAAAGTGTCTCCTATGGAGACTTCCCACACATGTTGTGCAACAGCATAATAAACACTTTATGTGCTCTATTGTTTCATTGAATTGTATTGATATTGTTTGTTGATGTTCCTCATTATTCTGTGATATAAAAAGGGAGATATTACGGACATATTTTAACCACAACATACTTTTTTTTAATGTATTTTTCTGAATTATTGTCATTTTAAGTGCCCCCCCAAGTCTATAATTTACATAATAAAAGAAACCACATAAAACTATTGAAGTCCCTTAACTTGTCTGTGCAAATTGTATGAAAATAAATAATAGCTGGTGTTAAAAATTACAGTTTTAATTAATTTAAGCTGGTAAAAAGAGCAGTGGCGAGTTTGCATGGCCCTATTACACATCACAATATTTGTGAGCCATGAGATAAAAGAGCAGGGTGTTAATTATTCACCTCCCTGTCCAGTTTTCAGCTACTGGCCTTACAGTCCATGCTTATTTATAGCTGTCCATAATCAGCTGGGGTAATGCATGAGTGTGTTGCTGAGATAATTCTGAAACAATCCCCATGTTAGACGTGAAATAAACCTTAGATGATCGGATAGCTGCAGCATTATGTCATACTTACGACACTGTAAACCAAAATCCCTACACTAACAGCACTGACTTCCAGAACAGCTTTATAAAAAAAACACCTTTGAGAAGTGCCATTGTCGGTGCATGCTCCGGATATGCCTCCAGTCACAGCTCTGGGCAATAAAAGCAGGGTTACAGGCCAAGAAATGTGCCGCCACATGTACCTGCTGTCGCCTGGGGTGAGTTCTCACTCCTGTGAGTGAGTGAGTGAGGAGGAGATGGAAACCATTCAGCACACCATGCCTCCATTCTTTTCTCTTAAAATGTCCCCATAAACTCACATACGGGTGCTGAAACATGAATTTGTTCCCACTCGCTCTGCCTTTAGGTTGCTCTCTATACTTTTCTCTTCTCGACTTGGCAGCGTGGTTCTTTTTTCCACTCTCTTTCTGTCTTGATACTACTTTTCCTTTCCCTTCGTCATCCCTCTTTCAGCAAACGTCTCTGAACTTGTCCTCTCACCCACTCAGGACTTAGCCAAACTAGTAAAATTCCTGGCATTTATACTTTGGATCCAACACGGGGCTTAGTACCACGCTATCATGAGTAATTGAAATAATCAACTCCATGGCTAATGACTCATCTCCTTGGCACTGGATGCTACGCTACATATCACTGGGAGAGCAACACGTGGTGCCAGTGCCCGGAGACATTTCCCAGCACATCTCTCAGAAAGAGGGAGAGAAATGGTAAATTCCCATCTACCATGAGTCAACCATTATGGAAAACATCGAGGACACTTCCTTGCACAACTTTCCTGACGCTAAATGAAGGAGCATGACCTGAAAGATGGGATAAGGACAAATTGATGTTACAAGTTTGACACTGTTTGTAATAAATTCACCAGTGGCGTAAAGTTTTTCACACCAAAGGTTTTTTTTTTGTCTAATACCCCCACGCACATTCACACAAATCACACACTTTGAATGCAGCGTCATGGCTTGAAGACTTGGCGGGAGCGTGTCTCTTCTTTAGGGCTCAATCATACAAGATGTTTGCTCAGCAGGCCTCCTCTGCACTGTGGGAAATCTCTCACATGGTCGTCTGGGAGTATGACGATGGCGAGAGTGTGTTCATTGAGAGTGCAGTACTAGCCAAACCCCTTCTTGCACATGTCAGTCTAACAAGTCTCAACAGATCCAACAATGTATGAGCGCAGAGAGGAGCAAAGCGGAGGAGAATGAGTCACATTCAGAGTCCATTTGAGCTTTTTCTTCCGAGAGCTCTTCTTGTGACTTGGTTTCGCTGCTTGTGTTGAGGTATGCAGGGAATGGCCATGCTGACAGCTGAAGAGGTGTGTGTGTGTGTGTGT
Source organism: Eleginops maclovinus (assembly GCF_036324505.1). Lineage (NCBI taxonomy): Eukaryota > Metazoa > Chordata > Actinopteri > Perciformes > Eleginopidae > Eleginops > Eleginops maclovinus. Next base: position 10,219,506 of record NC_086352.1, on the reverse strand, counting down.
GTGTGTGTGTGTGTGTGTGTGTGTGTGTGTGTGTGTGTGTGTGTGTGTGTGTGTGTGTGTGTGTGTGTGTGTGTGTGTGTGGAGGTCATGATTGTATCTGCGTGTATTTATTTGTGGGAAAGATACAAAAAGACGACTGAATGCTGAGACTTTCACTTTTGATGCATTTAATATTGATTTAATATATAATGTTGCTCGCATGTTTTTATTTCTTGTTATATTGTTGTTTTATTATCTGTGTGAACTCTTTCCTGCTACAATCTCTCCTGCTGTTGCACTATGACCATACATTTGTGGGATCAATTAAAGTATATCTAATATTTCTTTATCCTATTTCAATTTTTATTTGTTATTTTATACACAGTAGTGGCGGGGTTAGGCATCATGAATATCCCGAGATAGTTTATCTATTTAAATGTTAGTTTAGTAATTGGTATGCTCCCCGCCAAGACAATCTTACAAAAATGTAAGAAATGTATAATTTGATATATAGCCTCTCTTTGTTAACTGGAACACAACATTCTCACTTGACACGTTACATTGTACATTTATATTTTATTTAATATTCCATTCACTGCACTACTATGAACTGAAAATTAGACGGAACTACACTTAAATTATTGCACTACAAAATTCCAATATGATTTATTCAAAGGCCATATCGCCCGACATACATGCAACATTTACTTCTTCAGCACAATAGCTCAACATGCCAGAAGACCATCTGACAATGAGGGGAGGTCCTCTCTCAGGATCTCACACACACGTTCGACACACTAACACGGATACAAAGCCAGCACATGCAGTAGCTGACGCGTGTAGACATGACAAACATTCGAGGCACTTAGGAAACACACACGCAGGAAACCAAGACAGAGTGGCCCCGCACACGTCTTCACACAACTGCAGGTGCAGCCGGGGCCAGAGCGGAGCAGCTTAGCGGGGGTGGGGCCTGCTTTTCAGGTTAAGGAAGTCGTGACATGCCCCTCCGGCAGGCCCATAAATCAGTCGGCTCAACCTCACTAAGGATGGCTCTTGGGAGCGGGAGACATGTAGTTCTCACACCCACACACACACACACACACACACACACACACACACACACACACACACACACACACACACACACACACACACACACACACACACACACACACACACACACAGACACACACAGACACACACACACACACACACACACACACAGAGCAGGACTGCACTCTGTTATGTAAACGGCTGTGGCACGTCTCGCCCTCAGGCCTTACATGCCACACCTCCCACTGTGTGGTCTATTTGTGTGTTTGTGTGTCAAAGGTGTGAATATTGTGTAATCAAGGAACTATAATTGTATTTGTAAATCAACACATCCGGTTCAAACTGAATTTTACTTTCCACTATAGTAACACATGTTTAAAAATAAATGCATGCGGTTAATTGTTCATTTTGTTTTAATCCACTGTGGGCGGGGTCTCAGTGCTTTGTGCATTTATGCAGCGATCACCATTATGGTCTAAAGGGTTGCAATTACCAATTACTTTTGAAAACTAAATTATCTGCTCAATTCATCACTCAGTGTTCAGTCTACGAAACATCAATAAATGGTCCCACACCTTGACAGTGCCAAACATGACGCCTTAAAAATGTCTTATTTGGTTAAAACATTTATTTTGAAATAGGGCTGGGTATCGGTTCTTGATACCTCTTAGGTTCTGAGCATAATAACCCTGTGGTAAATAGTATAGACATATTGTTGTTTTTTTTACCTCAATCCAGAAAACAATCAGTATTTCGATATTTTTTTGTATCCAATACGTCAAAATTCCTGCCATTTTATGGCACTCCATCAACTCATTGATTAAAAAGCTAATTGATTGTGATGATAAGTGATTATTTCAGCTCTAATCTGTATGCTTTCAAATTCCTGTTCCAGAAAAAAGGATTTCAAGGTTTCAAGGTTTTATTTGTCATATGCACAGCTTATACAACGTATATGTTGGCAATGAAAATCTTATATCCCATGCTCCTCCAACAACTCAACATACATGGTTACATGGATGGAGGAAGAGCTACAAGGAACAAACGCAGACAACGGTGTGCCGTGAAATAACCTGGACAGTAAAGTTATAGAGGATAGCTTTTGAAAGACTGGAAGGATGTCCTTACATAATTCATTCTGCAGTAAATGGAATTAAATCAGCAGGAAAAGATAGGATACGCAGACATCTGATTGGACGTTTATGGTCGGTGGAGATTATTGTGCTACAAGCGTTTTGTCCTCCATAGAGAGCTAATGGCCTTCCTGTAGCTTGTATTTCATATTGCTTGTAGATGATACATTGTAAAGCATGATAATCAATCAAGTTAACTCAGGAGGCTGGAATGGCTCATAAAAAAAAGCTGTTAAAACAAAAGCCTTTTGTTAAATTGGCATACGAGTTAAAGCTGACTTCATACTTGCTAATCACAGACTTGTACAGAAAGCGCCTGCGCAGACGGCTGCATCGGGTACCAATTGAGCTCATTAACCTTAACGTTTGGAAGAAAAAGTCTCTGCATTCAAAAGATTTATGGTAACCAGTAAAACCATGTACATATGGAGGCTCTAATCCATATTCACTGCAACTTTCTAAATAAAAATGTATGTTTTCACAAGCAAGATTCCCACTTGTTCCCACTGAATTATTGCTGAACAAACCTCCTATAAATGAGATGGTTATGAAGACTATTTTTTTAAGCATTCATGGAACAGCTTAGTCACAGTGTGTCTCTGCAGAGTACCTGCTGACATCCCCTGATCTCTGGTAAGTGCAGGGCAAAAACCACAAGTGATTACTCAACACTAAAGATGCTAATCTGAGGCGTCCACTTCCAAGAGGTTAAGCCCTGCGAAGGCTTCTGCTTGAGTCAGAAATACTTCCCTCGTAAATATGCAAGATTTACAAGGATATAACTGATATGAAGGCCTCTTACAGTATGTAGGAAATTAAAAATATCTGCAGGAGTATCAAATGTCTGAGATTGATCTGAGTGACTGTGATTAAGTTTGTCTGAGGGAGATCCAGGCCGACAGCAGCTCAGAGTAAATCTTGTGTTGAAACTTGAAACGTAAAGGTCGTCTGTGAAGACCAAGTAAAAACGTCAGGCAGTCTGATTTATTCTCAGGCTACTTGTTAGAATTAATTTATAACACTTTTTTACGAGAAAGAATTGGTTACACACCTTTGAATTTTACAAGTTCAGACAGCTGAAGCCCTCTTTATGAAGAGGTAGACTTAGACATGTTATAGGTGATGTGAAATTGGCTGGTGGTAAATTAAAAACTTGCTCCGACAGCCATAAATAGAAATGTTTCTCTTGTGTTGGCATGTTGGGGGCTTTTGTGTCCATCTACACCCATTTGTGAGAGTAAATTGTGAGGAGAGAAGAAGGCTGGAAGAGCTAAGGTTATCTGCAGCCCAGAGTCTGAGAGCCGAAAGAACACACAGGTAGTGCCGACATTGCAGGTTGTCATTGAGAACAAAAGTGCCTGGGGAGGGAAGGAAATGAGAGAGAGCAACAGTGACAGAATGAGAAAGAGAGAGACATGAACGCCTCTCGCTTCACATGAGCAATTTGGTCATTTATTTACTTCAGTGCAGCAGCCCAAGGATTCTTTCCTACCCTTTTTCACCTACTAAGGTCTGAGAGTGCCGTCAGGAAGGGTAGATGCAGCATTAACTCTTTTTCTACGGTCGGTATACTGAAATATATGCATACTGCATGCATACAGTAGGGAGATTGGAGGTACGCGATATGGAGAAAAACATAGAATCACAATCATGTTGACTAAATACCTTGAAATCAATATTGTAAAGATACTCTAGACTACAGATGTGGATATCATGACTAGGAGGGAAAATATAGGACAGTCTGGGCACCCTGCATATCCCGTAAAAGGTGTGATGAAAAGATATTGAATAAACCAAAGATGAGATCTAGTCTCATATCCTGGTACGGATATAACATTGATATATTGACTGAGCGTTTATTTGAGGGCGGCAGGAGCTCAGTCTTTAGGGATTTGGTTTGGGAACTGAAGGGTAGCCTGTTTAATTCCCGATTTGTGGAATAGTGCCAGTTTGCCTAATGGGAACTGACAAGAGAACCCCAAACTGCTTTCTAGAGCCAAACAACCAAGCAGCCTCTCTGCTCTTGCCCCCTAAAAGTGCATGTATTTGTACATATCTGTATTCAGACTTAATCCATAAAGGTCCTATGCATGTGTGTATTTGTATGGAGTAATCACTTTCCCATTGGGGATTAAATAAGGTTCATCCTTAACCTTTCAATGGACTTGAATTGCTTTGTGTAACTCTGGGAAACTTTGAGAATTTGGAGCAAGGTGTTGCTGAAAAACAGCAGTGCTACTGGCCTGGATATAGAAAACGTTGAATGAAACTCAGCAACACTTCATATGCTACCAGAAGCCAGTGAAACATAACATTTTGGTTGTTGGCGCAGTTAGCCATATACTTTTAAATGTTCAACTACCATTATTATGTTCATACGGTTATATGCATGATTCATATTACAGTATATTCTAACCCACAGTCATCAATATGGCCTGTCTGACGTTCATTCAGAGATCTGATTGATTTATTACGTGGACACTTCACATAATTGCCCTGTTTGCAGGTGAACATATCAAACATTGTGAAATTATACCCTCTTCAAGTAATAGCATTGCTACCTTTGTGCCAGCATGTTGGAATTTAATGTATTATTTAGTGCTTGTGAAATCGCTCCTCTAAGGAATAAATCCATGGATCATTATGAATATTAAAAGCATGACAGTACAAAGCCAAAGAAATCCAACAGCTTTATTTAAAACAACGCCCTGCAAGCTCAGTCCAAACAGCAGACACAAAACAAAAAGTGGCAATCAATAGATATGATAGATAAAAGCATCCAGGCTGAAAACAAACCCGCTTCAGGTGTTAAAGACAGGGAGCAACAAACTGAAGACTTCATCCGATCAAACAGCTGCCAGCATAGTTTAGTTTACCATGTGGAAAACTATGTCAAGTTCAACTTCACAAAAAAAACTGGAATCAGTTCAAGATTCAAGCGATACAACAAAAGCCTTGTTCAGAGCGTGCTGTTCTCTACAGCTTCCTCTGCCTCGGAGAGAAGCGATAAATCTTGAGGTTTTTTTTTTAACTCAGCTGAGGCAACGACTGGGCCAGAGGTCAAACCAGTAAGACAGATGAAAACAAGAGATTGTCTGGAGGCCCATTAAACGAAAATTGCTGAGGAGGGACAGAGACATTCATGTCCTGGCCTTTATGGGAGTGTGTGTTAAGTGTACAGTTTGTGTAGGAGGAAAAGAGGCATGGCTGTATCGGTATATCAAGGTACAAATGCTGATATCTCTGTGTCAATCAGAAACATCCACTTGAGGTTTGACAGCCATACAAACATTCCTTTCCTGGGTACGAAGGAGAGGAAAACAGCCGCCAGATGGTCTCTTCTCTTTGTATTTTTCATCATTTCTCCTCTTTCCTGTGTCATCGCTGTGCCACAGAGTGAGTGAGCGCTGTGACAAAGCCGTGTGGAGAATGTGGTTCAGCAGAATTCTTCTGTTAGCACACAGCTATTGTTGTGCCTTCCTGGAAATCAAAGCATGTCGCTATCTCAACATGCAAACAGATCAGCGGGGGGAAAAGCACATTTCCTCTTCATTTGACCTCTGAAGTTTTTAAATGACTTTGTATGGTTTGCAAGGGCCAAAGTCACTGCTTCTGGAAATGTTTTGACAACTTTCACCACAGGCGGGTCATTTATGCTCTGCTGCACCTGTCATGTAATCCCGCATTAGGCCATCTGAGCCTCTATTTCAATGCCCAGCTTGGGGACATACGGTCAAATCACACTGCATACTAATTTAAGCTCCACTGTGATTTACAGGATGAAAGCATCAAAGATGGACAGAAGTAGCTGAAGAGATAAGAAAAGTGGAAACCGATCTACCTGCCATCATCTTCTGGGCCTCGTATGGCTCCATGTAGCCATCATTCTCTGTCGTCGTCACTTTTTCCGTGGTGGTCTGAGTGCCACCGGCCTGCTCGGCATCGAAAGGGTCCGCGTAGTCTTCAAGGATAATGAGCTGCAGAAGAAAAGGAGAAAAAAATAAGGAAAGGTGAAATGGAGGGAGAAGGGAGAAGTGAAACAGCAGGAGGGGAGTATGTGCTCTGTTGAACAGTACATAGGTGTCAGAAGAGCTGCCTGACAGATAATGCTGCCGACCAAGTGATGTCCATGCTGGGGAGATAAAGGAGGATACACATACATAAATTATATCCCACGTCTGTGTAGCTCAGCACACCACCACAATGCCTCGGCTTTTAGCCTTCCAGCACGCTCTCTGCTACTGCTGGTCGGCCTAATTATATGATAGTGACAGGCCTACATTTCAAAAGTAGAGGAAAAGAAAGACCACAACTGCTCAACTTTCTTAAGAGAAACAATTTGGCAGATTTTTCACTGAGCTGGCGGCGAGCCATTGCTAATTGCAGTCTTGCTCTTTTGCTGAGCAGTTTGTGCAGAAGATGGCAATTAGGTGGACGTCCCGGGACCCAGAAATACAGCCGGAGCCTTGAGGGAGCAGTCCGCAGATATAGTGCCTTGGGGGGGATATTTGTTTCCCTGAAATGTTTGCTCCATCTACCAGGACACCGCTTCAAAAGTCAAGATCTTCTATTTGAAGGGAAACAGGCTCCCATCTGAGACATCCGTCCATCTAATGAGGGGGAGTGCCTGTAGGGGTTTGGGCCTGCTGATAGAAAATGAACTCTGTTGAGGCTCCTGAGAGTCTATTCCTGCTAGGCAGTGGGAAGACGTGAAGGGCACCGCATGTTCTGTAACTTGGAAACGTTTCTGTCTAGGGATTTAAAAAAAAAAGAAGCAAATTCTTATGCACACACCTAAGAGAGCATGTGGGCTGAATGCCTGGATTACACCCTATGAGTCATGTGTGAGGGGAAGGGATTTGTTCTCATTATAAATAAGCTCGTCTCCCAAACGGTGGACAGGGGCCGGGCGGGGTAAACTGGACCAAACCTCGTGCCCGCCGTGTTCCTCCAAACCGAGCGAGCTTTCCTGAGACCAACCACGGTCCATCTCTGCCACATTTCCCAGAAGTTACCCCGTATGCCCACCCGTGAGAGTGCACACACACACACCTGTCAAGCCTTCAGGAAGCAAGTCAAATGTACAGATACACCACTACCAGCTCTGGTATTTTACTTCACTTGGGAAAGCACCAACATTTTTGCAGTACTGATCGAGGTCAAGTGTCAAAAGATGCTAAAAGGTTCCCTAGCTATCATGTGTAAGCCGCTTAGTGACGGAGGAATGCTGGCAGGTATATTCCTGCACAGATCATCTCCACTATACATGGATTAGGCAATAATAGCATGGGAGGTGAGCAGCGCGGATGTGTTTCATAGCTGCTACTGTGTGTTAAATCCACCTTCCTCAATGCTCCCTCTCCATCTGTTTTGGGGAAAATAACTAGGACTTGTTTCTGCCACAGCATAATTATGGGTTCCTCAAATGTTTTGCTTCTGTGAGAAACATCCAATACAAACATTGTCCTAGTTTGTTTTTGTGCCACAGCAGTATACATAATTCACTCCAAAATGTAATTACAATTCAGATAAGCAACATGTGTGCAGCCCCAGAGACCCCAAAAGTCTGCACATGTTATGCATGGAAGCCACAGAGTCGCACCTTGTTGGATAGTAACTCAGTCATCTTGGCATGATGCTATGATACAGTCACTGCAAACACAGCCCGAACCTAAGAATAAGTCACCCTCACTGAAAAAACATATGAATCACCTAAATGGGAGGGATGAGGGCCAGTGGCCATTTGACTGCGGTCCACATACTGTAGCAGAGTGGCTCGAGGTTTGAGACCGTAGCCCGCAAATGTGATAAAACACTCCAAACGCTTCATCGCACATTCTCTCCAGAAGCATCAGATGAAAAAGGATGGTTTACATATTTGCGGTTTCAGCAGAGATTACACCTTCAACCTAGACCGCCTTACCCGTGTTATGCACATTAATGAGTAGTAAGTAAGTTTGGGCATGTTTCAGGAAATCATTGCAATCAAGTATTGAGTTACGTGCGGAGAGCCACTCCAAACACATGACATCATCCTTTGCCTTTCCTGTTGACATAATGTTGGACAATAAAAAGGGTGGGGTGTGTCATAAAAATAAAACAAAACTTCTGATTGCATCAGACACAGTTGTGTGTTGGGATTAAAATCCATCATTCATAAAAAACAAACCAAGCAAAGCTTTTATTTACCAATCAAATAGCAATCACTTTGCTTTTAGCTTCAGGCCTGCTGTCCAGAAGTGGTGAATATTTGTGGCTTGGAAATGTTGGTTTGGTCATATGTAAAGTAGCATGGTAATAGATGGCAAATAATCACTTCAATTAAAGTCAAAGTATTTGTTCTTTAGCCACCCTCAAACAATCATAATCAGGATAAATCAGTAAGTACAAAAGGTCTGATATTTCTCATCAGGAAAAGTAGGAATCCCAATCAGTCGATCGGCTCTTTTTAAATTACCTTTTCAGAGGCTAAGCCAGTATTTGGAATAAGCCTTTCATCTCTTTCACTTAAAATATTCAGTTTTGAACCATGAAAAGACAATATGCAATAGGAAAACCAAAGAAAATATCTGCACTCTGCTCTCAAAACACCTGCTAACAATGTCTTAATGATGTCCCTGTATACTTAAATATGGCAGTGAAGGCTCGCCATGAAACAGCTAGCACTACAAAAACAGCATTTACATTTTACAGGCATGTGTATAATTAGCTCAGAGCAGGGCCGCAAAAGCTCATTTCAGCACCTGGCTCGTGTAGGCACGGCCTGTCAACTTTTCTTTTCCCATAAAAAGCCAGTTTAAGCTGATGACAAACCAGTCACCAGTTTGACTGCCCTCGGATAAAATCGAAATAGAAAGAAAGTAGTCACCTGGCCTCTTTCCAGTTTTACTTTCATTTTGAAATATTGGGAAACTGTTAAAACATCAAGGAAGTTCAGGAATCTTTTATGAATGGGGACTTTCTCAACTGCTTCAGCATCCCCCTCTTTATTTTATTTCCCATGCATACCTTTACACACCAGTAATGTGAACTTAGACCTGCACAATCAATGGAAATGTATCAAAATGACAATATGGACTGATTTATTAATGGTAAAATATGTGAAAATACCTGAATGAAGTATTGTGACACTGCAGAGAAGTCCTGGCCTCGAAACAGTATGCTAGAGACTTCAAAAAATCCTAGTTTGGTACAAATCATCTTAAATAAACATCCCACCATGATCATTTTAATATATTTCTCATTGCTGCTGTGAAAAAATGCTTCAAAAACGATCGTCCAATATCCAATCGCAATTAGTTATTCTTTCCAAATTGTGCAGCTTCGTTGTGAACAGATGATTTTATTGTCAACCATTAGCAAGAAGCATTGTCATTAACTTCAGCCCACACAGATCCCTTCTTGGCATTTTGGGATTTGAACCATCAACAAAATAATCGAGGGTGTCGTCGCGCGGCCCCTGCAGCGCAGTTCATGTTTGGCTGGAGGAGGTGGTTAATATTTCCAAATCTTCTCAATGTGTCCTTCCTGTCCCACTGCACTAATGACTGCTCGACAGCAGGAGGAGCATAGGGAAGTGAGGAGAGGGGTGCTAGAGAGCGGCAGTGTCGCCTGGGGAAACACCATCTGCCTTGTGGAATGCCAGGTTGTGTCAGGACTGCAGCCAAGCCACACTTGTCATGAAAGCAAAAATTTCCCCTCAGCACCAGACTGCATTGCTTCAATCCATCGGGTCCCTGCTAAGCCACGGTGTAAGCCCATATGAATCTCACAAAGCCACCTCGCAGGCTTAGGCCGAGTCCCGGATGGTAGCGGGGTCTTTTACTGGTCTGCACCACAGCGAGAGAATTCACTCAATTACTTTCATTCCACAGCTCAGATCCCAGGTTGGCCATGTCTTACACCTGCCAGCGCTCTGGCAGCTCGCAAAGGAGAGAGACTTTTTGAAATGCACTGCAGCTCTCCGGCGATGAAGCTGACTTCAAATCAGTGGGAATAGAGGGGGAACATTAGCAGAGGAGGGAGGCTATAACAGGCACCTGCCACTTTGGCTCAATACTAGATCTTGACGGAGCCGGCGTTTGCAGGATTACGATTCAATTGGCTTTCAGTTTTCCATTAGAAGTAAGAACATATACAACAATTCTCCTCCTGAAATTCTAATGGAGAGTTTGGGCTGACACAACGGCTGACCAGAAGAAATCTGAATTTGATTAGTTGAAATTTGAGCATGGATGGAAATTGGTAATATTGGACATATTAATGGAAACGGCCTGCTTCATTGCTGTGTGCATTTTGAGCAGACTACACATCCAGTGTTCGCACTTTAGAACCAGAATCAAAAGCAATATAACAGCAGATTGATGATTTTGCCAGGCGATAACCAGATAAACACCTTTAGACATTTACATGACGAATGTAAACACCAATCTCACTCTGGCTGAATGAGTGCAGACAGCAATATGATATTAATGTCATGGCTGGTCCAGGAAGGATTTTATGCGTCACGAGCTAGCCAAGGTTGAAGCCCCCTTGAGACTGCCAGAAAAGTCAGCAGGCTGCAGAATGAAGGAGGAGAAAAGAAAGAAAGAGAGAGAGAGGACTGACGTGTGTGATTTATGTCTCACGCCACAAGGGATTTCAGCTACTGATAACCTAATACAACCCACAGCTTAGCAGCTCTTAGGTTTTCAAAAGGCTTTTTATTTTTGCAGCTATTGCTCTTTTGTTCTTTGTTGTATTAAAAAAGAAAGAATGCCACTATTGTAAAGACAGAAAGCCAGTACAAAGAAGCAGGGCGAGGGGAGACAAACGATGACGGGACACTATTTGTTGTTATCTTTCTTCAGGCATACGTTTGCAGTATGTTCACTCACCGTTGGATGGAAAAGTGTTCATGTAAAACCCAAACTCTGCACGCTGAGCCTCATTGCCTCTGCTGATATCTCCTCCACCTTATCTCTGTCTGTAATGCTGTCGTTCTACAAAAACTTGGCCCTCATTTCGAGCATACAAGAAACACTCCCTGAAGGCAGTGTATTTAAACAAGCGTGATCACTACTCCTATGTTGACAAAATGTAGTTCCTATCAATGCGATCCTTTCTTGTTTCTTAGAAGCAAGCGCAAATCTGGTTACAATTCATTCTAGGCCTCATGTGAAGACCGACTGCTGGGTTCTGTATCTACCAAGCAGATTAGGCAGACGGAAAATTGGCTTTGCGTCGAAAGGAGAGACAGTGCAGGAGTGCTTTTCCCACCATACAGGCCTGACATTAATGAAACTTTATTGAAATGTTTCCAAAGAGGCACGGTTGCTGCTTGGGGTCCCGCCTCTGGGAGCTTGGAAGAGTAATGTGCTTCCTCTAAAGGCCTACTTAGGAGTCTGCAGAGGCAGCTAATCAAATTACTATATTTGCTATAAAGACGCTTTTTCACAATCAGTCACAAGCCGCTGCAGTCCACACACCGCTGAAGAGCACTTCACTCGAGATGATCAGACATTCTGTTTATTTCCAGGTATATTCATTAGCTTTGCTTTTAATCTAATTTGAGAATCAATCACGAGTAGCAGCTCAGCGTTAGAAAGCATGCTCTCTTGTGCGTATCAGCACCAAAAAATACCCAGTTTTCACACAGACAACGAGACAAAAGCATTCCAACCCGATAATTAGGTGAAAGCAAACAAATAAATACATCCCTCCTATATATTTATTTTCTACCACTAAGCCTCAAGCAGCTAAGCGATTTTCCTGACCATAACAGCTACCTTAGCAAGCTCAGGGGTTACAGTCTATGTTTCTGCTACATATACTTTAAAGGTCTCCTATTATGCTATATTTGAACAATTTATTGTAGGGCAAACATGTCTCTGAAGTGTTTTGCTCAAAATACCAAACAGATCACCCATTGTAGCATGACTCATCCCCCTCTATTTCAGCCCTGTTTCTGAAGTGCTGATTATGTGACTGTCGCTTTAAATTTGAGTCGCTTTGGAGCATCATGCAGCTCTCTGTCTGAAGAGAGAAGCCTCTAACGGAGATACTCGGCCAAACGCTGCCGTGATTAAACCCCATATTATGTTCAAAACCACATCAAGCATTATTTCTGTATATTGCTGACGATAGGTTGGGACGTGTCACGTGGGCGGGACGTTGCCAGGAGTTCAACGAAAAGCCGGCCCACATTTCCGATATGACATCATAACCGAAGCAAATCTGGATCAGCCCGTTTGTACCCCCGTTTTTAGAGATGTGGGTAAGGAGGAAAAGAGAGACTGTTGTATTTTCTGACACTTTGTGAGTCTTTTCTTACACACCGGGGACACATATTTATGTATAAAAGACAGCAAAAAGTGCATTTTGCATTATAGGGGACCTTTAATGGTGGATTAGATTTACATTTCCCCTTGCACATCAATGTACTCAAACATCAGTTCCACATGTGTCTCTCTCCCTTTGCGACATCTGCTCCGTTCAAAGAGCGACTCATTCCTCTCTGCCGACTTATGTATTACACACCCTCCCCTTTACGATTCAGACCACATTAAGTGTTGGTTCTTCAGATCTCTGCACTCTTACCCGCTTGGGGTGGCTTTCGCACGGCAGTCGGGATGAAGCCGTTTCTTTAGGCCTGTTGTTGATCATGGTTTGCTTGGGAATGCTTCCAGATGCAGCAACAGCGACACTGATAGCATACACCACACTTGTGGGAAAAAGATCAGAACAGCGTTGAATGGAAAGGGATGTAAGACATATAATGTACACCTGGAGAGAACCCACATCAACACTGTAAGTATGGGTTTTGGTGCATTATGGGGCTTTTAAAGCACCTTAAAAGCTGCGCATGTGAACTCTCAAATCAGGTATGTAGGAGTTGCTCAAATACACACACACACACACACACACACACACACACACACACACACACACACACACACACACACACACACACACACACACACACACACACACACACACACACACACACACACACACACACACACACACACACACACACACACACACACACACACACACACACACACACACACACACACACACACACACACACACACACACACACACACACACACACACACACAAAAGGGAGTGGACTAGTTCTCAATCAAGGCTTAAGTAGCATAGGATGTCTAGTTCTCATTATCAGTGCTCTTTATAATCAGACCTACTAAAGAAATTAAGTCCGTACAAATTAATACTCAAGAGGTCCCACGCAATCACAATGAAATTTTACTTAAAGGTGAAAAGAAATCATTAAATCTTTCAGAAATTACAAATACATTAATGAAGATGTTATTTTCTGCCCCAAAATATATTTCAAAACCTTTAGGAATACATTGTTGCATCCCAGATGGCGTTATGTGAATGTGTTCTTCTGTAGGTGTCCACAAAATAAACTTGTTGCATGTTGAAGTTTTTGTATAAAAGCTCGTCCCCAATTAAAAACAATGAAATGTGGCTACTGCAACAAATATTTGCACACAGCACTTTTCTTTCTTGAGGATTTCCTGTGCCAAACGTTGACCTGAAAGACAACTGCTGTGTGTATTTTAAAGGGTAAAAAGGTCACAACTATAGTTGTGAATTAAATAACTAATGTTTCTACATCCACATGAGCTGCAGAAAGATCTACATGCCCCCTCTGTACCATCGATATGCATTCAGGCTATAAAGGAAGTAGCTGTGATCCCCCAAACAAACTAGACTAAACTACACTTGGAGAGAACAGTCTTTGCCCTGCATGCATCCCCCATCCATTCCTTTATTTACCAGAACAAATTGCATAGCAGCTTTCAGAGTTTTAAGTAGCTGAATAACTCTACTTTTCAATAAAATCCTCAATAGCTGCCCTCCTCTCCAAATGAATGATGTTTCTAACGTTAGCACCCGGGGCAGTGAAGCACAAAAAGCAGCCCAACTTGTCCCCAAGGTCCTCTTTCATTGGAAACTACTCCATACTGCCACTTAAGACCTCCAGAGGAGAAAGGGGAGGAGGCCGTGGGTTGCACCCTATGAAGGTGCTCTTAATATGCTACAGATATTCAAGATTAAGTACTTGACGACACGCTTCACAAAATCCAATTTCTTTCCTCTGCTCCCATCCCTCTGTGATAGATGTATTGGCAGTGTTTCTGCTCTGTACGGTTCGAGTCTATAATAACTCAAGTGCTACAAAGGAATGTTTGTGTTTTATAAAATATGATAATCCCGTTGCCCTGTGAACGAGCAATTTGTCCTCAACATGGGCTACACAAATTCCCTCATCAGTGCAGTTACAATTATTATGCATTTCCTTTTTAATGTCTGGATGAAGTAGCAGGCTTAAAGAATAATAGTAAAGTTGTTTTAACCACAAAAGTATGCTGACAAGAACTGTGGACATGCAGTTAATGCCCACGAGATGCTGTAACCACAACGCTCACAGAAACACTTTTGTTTATCGCGGCTCCTGTAAGATCCGAACTGACACAATTAGGAAAGTAGGGCTTCATGAAACAACATGGGGAGATCCACTGGGGACGGAAGCTTTGATTTTTAGGAGAGAGATTTATGGAGCAGGGAGAAAAACCAGCCGCAGTCAGGCCGTAAACAAAGCGACAGATTGTGATTTGAGGACGTTGTGATCTCTGTGGCCTCAGATAGCCTCAGTGTGGTGAGGATGCACTGATGGCCCTGCACGTCGCCTCCACTGACAATAGAGCGAACGCACAGGGTGGAGTACTATACAGCTGCCATTGCGACGTGGCTTCCCACCTCTCAGAGCTGGAGCAAAGGGCTAAAGAAGCTACATTAGGAGGGGTGAGGGACAATCACCAGCATGTTTCCAGTAAGAGCCTTCAGTGGGACATAGCAGCAGCTATGTGTCGTCACCTTTTCCGACATCCAGATAGCTCATGTCGCAACAGCCGATAACGTAAACCCTGGTTATGTTTTAGCAAGCAAGCAGCAGCCAGAACAGCCAGCCTACACACAGGGGCGAGCACAGACTTGTCAAGTTAAAAAGGGAATGTCACCAAGTTGTAAACACTTCCTGACAGGAAGGGAGCACTTCCTTAATCCTGGAGCAACCAAGCAGCCATTCCTTGTTTTCCAGCAAACAAACTGCAGACAGTGGTTTTCATTCTCTCCATGTGTTCATATCACAACAACATATTTAAACCGTGACAAATACAAACATGGAAATGAGACCTCTTGTGAGTAAATCAAAGAAATGAGCAGCGGGATAATTAGAATTGTTTGGTAGATTTGTTTCTCATTCACAGAATAAAACAAAAGCCTGGAATCCCACTAAGAAAAAAATGGAAGTGTTGAGCTTCCTGGTGGGCCGCCGGATCACAGGGCAGCTCTGTTTGCAAGACGGAAGTCTGGCTGCGTCCTGCAGTGTGACACAAAAACAATAGCATGCACTCACATGCACGGGATAAGAGGCAAATCTCCATGACTTCTCCAGTATGCCGTATCTTGATGCAAAATAACTATTTAGTTACAGCTGCAATTTGCAAAGGTTGTAGGGCAGAGCAACTGATTTTGGAAAAAAAAGTCTTCATGTTGATTCTCCCTCTGAGCCTCAGATGGCCATGCAAGATTCGTTTTTTAGATTGGTGTATGAAGATCAGCCCACTAGACTCAGCTACCCATGTGTACACACACACTGTCATTAAACAAAACAGAGCCATGTGTCTGTAACTCCAGGGCGGCAAGAGCGGCAGCTAATTGTGACCTGGTGGAATCATGTGACTGATGTTCCGGTGCAAAGCTAGAAAAAGTCAATCGAGCAGCAAACACAAGAGACTCTATCGGGACTCTTTAAATCCGCGATGAAGACTCCCAGATGGAGGGAAAGAAAAAAAAATAAGCAAACAATTGCTAAAGGGCATCATTTCCAAGACCAATAACTTTCAAGCACATGTGGCGGGATGGCTGTATATAAAACCTAACCATGGCTAGTTATTACACTCAGCGAGGCCGGCTCACAGCGCCATCATGTAAATGTAATAGGATTTGTGGATTCACCAAAATGACATATCGATGAAAAGCCAAACCTTTTGGTGCTCAATTGAATAACCATTACATTAAGGCTTCCTGCGTATGCTCCGCTACAGGATGACTTTATCCTGCCCCAAATGCTGTTGGGCTCTGTGTTGCTTCCTTCCAGGATTCTTGTTCATGTCCCAGGAATTCATTGTAAAGTAAAAAGAAAAAAACGTAAGCTTAAAATATGTCTGGCATGAAAGGAAAATGTGTTTTATTCTGAGCTGTGGGTAATTAGAGCTGAATCTCTTGTAATCCCGAACTAGTGGATGTGACTTTGAGAAAAGATGCTTAATATAGTTCAGGAAATGCATGGCATTCTTCACACCTCAGTGAACAGAAGGTCAAACGGAAACCTCACAATCCTACCTGCCACTTCATGTCAACCATATCACAGTTTAGACTTTAGTCAGCTATCATATTTTCTTAGGTATTTATTTACACAATTGTTCATTATGAAAATAATGATCTATCTGCCCACTACTGACCGGAACTTTTTTTATTAAGAAACAACAGCTGCAAAATCCAAGACATTTTTGGCTTTAACACCAATTAGCTGATGTTTTGTATTTGGGTATCACATTTAACAGCAGTAGAAAATCACACACAATTCTTATTGTTGGGCTATTATTATTTACATTATGTATTCATAGAACTTGGAGGTCCGGAGGTATCAAATACTCTTTATTCTATATAATCCGAGTAAGGAAATATCCCATTGTCCAACACAAATACTTTTACCAATGAGCACGAAAACAGGTTTGTGTAATTGTAGAGCAACAAGGGCACATCCTGTTTCACTCCTCCATCCAGCTAGGCCTGCTATCAACCCATCCAGCCTCTGTCCGATACAGAAAGGTGGAGAGCCTCACTTAAAAGGTGTGCTGTAACAAAACATGATGGGCTCTGATGTTTTCATCCATTTTCTAGCTCCCTGAAGAAAACCACTCTCGCAGACCCAGGTGATATTGACGTTTGCGCTCAACATTTCTCCTATCACTGGCAGAGATGAAGGCGTAAAAGGCCGCTTGGATGCATTTATAAAACCCCACAGATGTTTGGAGTGTTAGGGTGAAAGGCCAGGGGAAGATATTCAGGTTTTGGGGAAATTAAACTGTGCTCTACAGGCGCTGTAATCTGCAGGCCGATCCAACGCGTCCGATCTACCCACGCCAGAAGATAGAAGCTTGGAAGGTGTCAGGTGAGGACGTTATTCAGCTTTTTCAAATGCTGCAGTGCATCCTGTGAAATAAAGTGTGATCATTACACATCCCAATGGAATTAAACATATGCAAAAGATTAATAGAAATAAACTGACCCCGTTTCCTGTTTCCACAAACACATAAAGCCACTCAGCCCGTATGAGGAGGATATTGTTTACTATGAAATACAACATCTGATCTTAATCCCAAACCTGGCAACTACATAAGACTTCTTCTGGGTTTTATTTTGAGGAAATCATGCATGTTTTTGATAATAAATAATTGATGATAAAAGATAAACACATAAACCCTTCTAATGTAATTTTTACACTTTGGTTTTTGTACGGATTAAACAAACAAGATATGGTGTGTTAATTTGTGACCAACAGATATGAGAGTGGTATAAATCAATCAATCACAACAACTAACTCTTTTTTTCGAACTCTCAAACTATTACTTCAGATCCCAAAGGTTCAAGCAGCTGATGTCTACCAGAAGGAGAACATTTAACCTACTATAAAGGCCTCCCTTTCCACTGAAATCTTGGAGGTGATACCAGTGGTTTTTAACCTCCAGCCTACTCTGTTGTAAAGCTGAGCCAGGTCTTGTAGTAAGGTGTGTAGAAAGGATTTAGCAGCATAAGCACAGAGGAAATCTGTCGATCCAGATGCCCCTGTTGGCTCACAACAACTGTCTTGGCATCTAATCCGATTTGGTATAGATAGATATGCATGCTGGATCCCAGCATTGAAAAGACCCCGAGCCATAAAGGGAGCCAAACTCAGACTGGAACAGCGTGTTTCCCAGGTGCAAATACAGGTACTGATGCTGGCGGGCTGCACTTCATAACGATGCCGCAGCCTGTCAGCTCCGCACTACTGCTTTTGTTTACACATTTCCGAGTGGAGACCATTACCACTTTAGCGTGTCCTTGAGAGAAGTTCGGTTAGTGCTGAGCAGAGCGATGAGCTGGGAGATGAGGCCTTTAATTAGCTCCAAGGCGGGATGATAATTGATCATCTCCTTCAACTTCCCTTCACTTCTACTGTGAAGGGCTTGCCACCATTAAAAACAAAAACACCTTGAAAACTCAACACAATCAAGATACAGCTGTGCATATAGAGTTGCAACTTCAAACCAACATCCACTGAATAAATTGACACTTTTTAGATAATGATTTGCACTAAAACCAACACAGAATATGAAAACTGTGCGATGAAGCATATACAGCTCCGAACCACTGCAGCGTCATCAGTTTCTCTGGTTTATTGTGTATAGGTATGTCTTTGAGTTCAATTTTTTACATGTTTTTATTGTATTTTATAAACTACTGCCATACATGTAGACATAAAGATCTAAGAAACATTTGGAGTGGTCTCTTAATTATTTCCAGAGCTGTATAATATACACTTTGCAGTATATCGTTGCGTGTTTCTCAGCTTGCTTTTTTCCCTACATGGAAGCCTGGTTAATAGAAATTGACTGTGGGAAATTCACTTGATGCCACTATTGGCATTTCAGGCATTAGGTAAGCAGTGATATAATTAGCATTCATGAGTCAACTAATTAAAACATCAATGTAACCAAGCAGTGCTGTTAAGACACTTATTTGCTCAGCCTCCAACAGTCAGTGTTTAGTCTGTGCAGTTAAAAGGACAGTTTCTCTGAAGCAGCGGACTCCATTCCCTATCCACTGATGTGAGGGTGTGTCGATGTGTGAGTCAGTAATCCACGCTTTCTTTTGTTTTTAATCATTGTCCAGACGTCAGAACACATTGTCAGTTCAATACTCTTTCAGATATAGCCTGAAGGGAGAGTGTGTGAAAACCAACTGCTAACAGTGCTTCCTCCCATTGAAACAATTGTCTTTATAATAGGACTTTGTCACCTGGAGAGGAGAGTCTCTCTAAAAAAGGACTTACAAACAATTAGCATAGCTTCTGGACAAATTGTAATCCTCACAAAAGCTGAAACACAAAGCCTTGCAACACACATTCTTTCACAAAATGATATTCATGGTAGGAAGTACATACCTAACATTGAAATAAATGTAACACAGACTGCAACAGCACAATATTCTGGAAGGTATTTTTGCCCAAAACATCCCTTCCCTCCTGATCATTTCAGCTGACTGTCAGTGAGCAGTGAAATAACTCCACAGTGTTGAAAACCTAGTCAAAAATGAAATGAAGGCTTACTTATTCTGATAGATTACGCAGTACAGTTTTTAAGTCAGCGGAAGCTTTTTTTATCCCTCAGATACAGATGTAAACCCAATCTAAGGTGGTTTATACGCCTGAATTTCTGCATGGATAAATAAAGTTCTTATCTTATCTTATCTTAAAACACTTCCAGATGTGCCCAGTTTTCTTTTGTCTACTGCTGTGGAAGAGGAGGTACATCATGGACTACAGATGCAAAAAAGAAAACCTGCCAATATTTAATTTTTTCTATCACAATTGCAACTCTACATTAATTTAACCCTTCAGCATCTTGGCAAGAAACCCTTAGCCCCCTCTCTCAACATATTGCTTAAGCCCAGCAGCTGTCAGTACTGATTGAGATGGTCCATAACATCATTTATACTGGTAGGTGTGAGGTATTTAAACCATACTGAACAATCAACAGCCTGTCTGTTAAAGCCATATGTGCACACAGAGAGGAAAATAAGATGGGCAGAGGCAACTGTATTCATGACTGGGGAAAAGCAAATACGCTTCAATTAACATGAGACAACTATAATCTGTTTAATCAGCTTGAACAGCTGCAGTGGCTGGGTGAAAATTGTAAATTCTGGTTGTTTTACTTATAACACATCGCTGTATGAGTATTAAACATGCATACTAAGTGGATGACGGCTGCTGAAAACATGGTTTTGCAAAATAAACATTGGAATAGAAGATTTCTGAGCTTCTATGTCTCCAGGGTCGACGGCGTGTGGG
This sequence comes from Eleginops maclovinus, assembly GCF_036324505.1. Classification (NCBI taxonomy): domain Eukaryota; kingdom Metazoa; phylum Chordata; class Actinopteri; order Perciformes; family Eleginopidae; genus Eleginops; species Eleginops maclovinus. Next base: position 10,199,142 of record NC_086352.1, on the reverse strand, counting down.
AAATATTGCTTTCGGTAAGAGTTGTGTTTTGTGTGATCAAAGCTGGGGTGAGAAAAAAGCGCAGTCTTCCTATACACAACACTCTTGTGACAGGTTGAAGACACTGTGGAATATAAATAAAACTGCAAAACCAAAACCAACTGTGAACTCGCCACACGTCCCAAGACAAGTGCGAAAACAAACACAAGAGTAGGAGGAAGTAACGTGAAGGTGCAATCAAGATGACCACAAAAATGTCAGGTATTGAGATGTGATCCTGAAGAGGAAACAGTGGTGCAGTGTGTATTTTCACAGGGCCATGCTTCCTTCTCTGTACATGAACTATGCAGACACTGAAACATTCTTCAGTGGGATCACACTCATCGTAAGGTATGTCCTTACCGACACTGAAAATCTCAGGTTTCTCCAAATGAACCCAGTGTGTGTGAATTCCCGCGGCCTTACATGACAGTGTTCTCCGAGGTAATGTCTGCATGCCTTTCACATGTCTCCACATTCATGTTGTGCTGACGAGTGTGCGACCAGCTCCTTGCATCAGCCACAACCGCATTGGTAAAAAGAAAAGTGTAAGGCCTTTGCTGTAAATTCAGTTTACTGTGTGTAGAGAGGCTCAAATTAGAGCCATCTATCTATAAACCCATCACTAGTAATTTCCCTGCATGACAATAGCATCACTGCTAAAAGAACATTAACACAATTGATCTCTGTAGTTCAATAACATATTCAAGTTGAATAACATTACATTGTAGTATGGGAATAAGCTTCTCACCCAGCAGAGCAGAGTTTGCCTGCACTTTATAGCAAGATAACTTTCACAAAGTAACAAAAGATCCTTATTTTCAGTGTTAAGTCAAGCCTGCTCTGATACATTGAGCTGTATGTCAACACAGGACATAGACTGCTCCCTCCACAGCACTCCCTGTAGTGCAGGTTATTTATTAGAGAAGAGGTGGATGTCGCAACTCGTGTGGACAGCCGTTGTGATAACAAGTTATGCCAGTTGTAACGATTCATTCCTTTCAGGAGCAGGTCAACTTCTTCATAACAGGACATGTTTCAAACATAGGTATGGGGAACAACTGTAATTCTGTAATTCCAGAGAGAAAACGACACCAAAATATTTAAGTTTAGTAAGGAGTGTTTCTTTATGGTTGCAACTGAAATGTTAAGAAAGATTTAGAAGTTTAGCTGTTGTTGCAAACTTGTCCACATAATAATGTTTGGACTTATTTCACCCACCTTCTCCTTGTTGTCGTGGTCCGAGGGAGGTGAAGTGGGAGATTTAACACTCCCCACAGCAACAGCCTGGGTGACTGTGACACCTCCGCCTGGAGCTGGGCTGGGCTTTTCGATAGTTTCCACCTTGATAAGTCGGTGTTTCGGTGACACATACTTGATATCCGACGACCCCACACTGTTCATGCTCGAGCCGAATGAAATATTTCCACCTGGAGTGTACGGGTCCTCGAAGTCCAGCTCCTTTTGTAGTTTGTACGCAGCGAGGATGTCCGGTTGCGCTGGGCTCGGGAAGGTGGCCCCAGAGCTTGTTTGTTGGTAGCCAGGCGCACCGGGCACACCGGTGTGACAGTGTCTGTAGTCCGGCTTCGGAGGCGCCGGAGGGGGTGCTTTGGTAGTTTTGAATCCTAGGTGCTCCTTGAACCACTTGGCCATGCTGCCAGTGCATCGCTCTCAAGTCAATGAATGTAGTTTAGTTCCAGCTTTCCTGCCAGCGGAGCCCGAGTGTGTTCGTCAAAAGTGGGCTCCTCGGGTCACGCGCGGCCAGCACACCGGTGTCTGAGCGTGTCGCCAGTCTCGTGCGACTCTGTCGGTCCGGAGAGGAGCGCGCAAGGAAGTGTGAGCGCTGCCACAGGCACTTTCTGATCTGCCCTGCTGCAACTCAGTCACTGTACGCTCCGCTCGGCTGCTCTCCACGTCAGGTTTCCAGAATACGCAACATGGGAACGCTTGTGCAAGAGGAACACACGCCCCCCCACAACCTGCCCTCCTCCCTACCTGAGAACATTCACTGCCACCTACCGGACTTGTTAAGCCCCGCTGACTGTTGACTACTGAGATTACCAGTTAAGGGTTGCATGGACGTGTGAATAGTTTTTTTAAAAACCCACAGCTCCAAGCACCCTCTGAGGAGAGTTTTCAGGAATCCCCGGATGTGGACTTGATTAAGTATATCTGGGCTGATAGAATAACAAAAATTAGCCTACATGTTTTGCCTGAACACCATGTTATTGTCCAAGTTTCTTAGAACCATGTTGGCCCCTAACTCCACTTTGGTGGAGTAATTTCAGGATGGATCACATTAGGATTTCATAGAGGTTATAAAAGGAGAAAGTGTTTAAAATATATTCTCAATTTCTCTCCAGAATTAACTCTACAATATTTGTTTTAGACAATTACCTCCTAAAAGTAATACAACCGTTTACCTAAAAGACTGCAGGTCCACATTTTCTTTTCACCCATAGGACTGAAGGGTAAAGCGTCCTATCATTATCAGTGTTCTCATGTCCAGATGGCCACTGCAGACTGTTTTAATTGCAAATTGCATTGCAAATGACCAGTAGAGAGGCATGCTGGAGCCTATATTAACTCCGGGTCCTGTTCTTGCTAAATTCATTACACCATCCACGAGTAGCTGAGGTGAATTGTTCAAAGCAACAATACAAGTGAACAGTTCTCTGCAAGGTGTCTTTCAATCTTTTTGACGCAGAGCATCATAGGTCCACCTGCTAACCACTAATTGCCTTTGCAATCAAAGGACAGATGAAAAAAAAATCCCATTTCCCCTCCCAGAGACATACTCCAGCAACAGTGTGCATTAACACAAGTCATGGCTGCAGTGCGGACGGTTTTTATGAAGCAATATTTCTTTTTAATAACACCAAACACACACTCAGCCTTGAGCTAGTCACAGTGTACAGATCACAGTTTAACCCTGGAAGGCTCCTGGGAGACACAACTCCATGCTCCAGAGATCAAAACAAAATCTATTATTTCTGCCCTGAAATCCTGCCATCGCTGCACTTTGGGAACACAGAGAGAAATTTGACCAGTGCAATTTCCCTGCACTTTATAGGAATCATTTTACCCAAAAGTCAGCAGGGACATTAATCTGTTTAACAAATGCATTATACATAAAAGCTTTGGAAGAAAAGAAAAGCTAAATGGGTTCAGAGGATCCTTTGTTTACGGCAACACTTTGCTTTTGTGGCCAGTTCCTGAAACAACTGTTTAATATAAGAGAAAAGACAAAGGCTTGTTTCAGCTCACATATTACATGGTATATTTTAGGGCTGTTATCTTTACATACCTTAACATCAGTGCTGCATGTACCCAGTATGTGATATAAATATTGCAGGTGCATAGGATTTATAGCCTGACTCATGCTATGGGTATTAGAGGATCTGGTGGGCAGGAGCAGGTGTGTCATTTAGGTTGCCTCACATCACAGATCCTTTATTGCATAGCTTCAATTGCATTCACCCATTTCCTCAAGCTGCCATCGCTGACACCCTTTAAAATGCAAATACTGTAATCCAGCACCTCAAAGGATACAAATAGTCTCCTAAGTAGCCCACGCAGGCAGAAGGCTTGCCGTGATGAATGTAAATATTGTGTAGGATTTTGCTCCGGACACTGGCATGAAAGGTGCAACAGATTGTCAATACCTCTTACAAGATAAAAGACACTGAAAATAAATCTGCGATAAATTCATGCTTGATACAGGATTGCCAGGTACATCTGCAGTGTTTCATACAAACACACATTTATAGATGTCTGTTTTTCCATATTACAGAAAACTAAAATATAGAAAGGACATCAGTATTTGCTAAATGTATCTGACATTATAATCTCAACTGTCACATGCCACCTGTTACCTGCTCATGCTTCATGGCTTAATAAAATCTAAACAACTTCTCAGATTCTAGATACACCTTATTTTCACATGTTTGTCAGTGATAGAGATGTTTGCATTTCATTTGCATGACATTTTCAAAGAAGATGATAAGCTTGGGTTTGCTCTGGGTGCACTTTAATATCTTCAACAGTTGCTGCACACCTCCAACATTTGACATGGTGTGCAATACGTGGAACTTTATCTCCTGTTTTAAGTGTGTTGGCTCCGGGGTTTCTCAGTCGCTGCAGGAGATGATTCCACAGCAGAGCCAGGTAGTGCCGTAAGGGCTAAGACATCAGAGAAACAATTTATAAGAACTTGTCAAGACTATATTTTAGTTCATCTTTTTCGTGATATGAATGTCACCTAACCAGAATATGACCCTCATTTTTTTTTCAGTTCTCCTCTGAAGTTGTATTTTTTCTTGTGCTTCATGTTATATCACTACATCACTGTACTGGTCAGCTTTGATAGACCACAGTGTGAGCAGTTATTGCATGCTCTGCGCTCACACAGTTTTCTTTATGTAATGCCTTGTTCACAGCAGTTTTGCCAAAAGTGCACCCACTCTGTGCAGAATGCTTCTGAATGGCAAAGTGCTTCAGCAAAAGTATTCATGTACTGTATTGTTGTATCATGACATGTGCAGGCTGCTGTGGAAGTGCCAACTGGTAACTAAACAGCTTTTTTAAAACATTAAAGTGTTTCTTTTTGTGATTTAAAAACTGACTTTATGGCATGTGAAATGTTTATTATAAAGAAAGAAATCTCTGTACATATTCTGAAGCTTATGTGCATTTCCTATGTGTACACAAAGCCCTGGTTCATTACAACATCATTTACTTTAAAATGGTTTGAAATGGGACTTAGAAACACGTTTGGTTGCAAAGTGTCTCAAATGACACCTTTTTCATGTAACCACCGAATCCAGAGCATCATTTTTAAATGAATCTCCCAAACTATGTGGCATTTTTGTTATGCTATATTTCCCTCAAGCATGAGAGGCTGACATAGCCCTTACCTAAAATAAATTGAGAAAAATAATGCAGAGCAAGAAAGATAAAAGGATTAAATGTGTGGTGGCAGCAAGTAATCTTATTTTTCCACATTTCTTTATCGGCACTGCTCTCCCTCACTCTTTGCTTTCCCTCATGCGCCTCAACACTCCTATATCCTCACCGCCATGGGATGTTTAAAGCATCATATTTTAAGATTCAAGTCTTGCAAGTCATCCAAATGTGTTTTCCTAGGGTGCTTTTTTCTTACATATACATTATTTATCCAGACATTGCCTGGTAAACATACAGTTTATCACACTCCAGTGGTCTTGCTGAAACATACTAAAGTGATTTAAGTAGCTGCTGAACCTGTGTAGTCCAGGCTATGAAAGATGAGTGCTTTGCATCAGATGCCACTGTCATTCAAGCAGTGTTTTTTTAATTTCATTCTCCTGACCGAAGCATCTGTGAAGGTGTAACTGCTTCCTTTCTGTCAACAACTGCTTCACCAAGGTCCTTAAGCAAGGAAATCAATATCTAATTGCTCAAGTAGACATAAGGAGACGCTGGTTGCTCTGTGAGTCTTTCACTGTGAATGTGTTGTGGGCTAAAACAAAGACGCAGTGCTGACAAAAAGGGAGCAAACTAAACAAAACTTCCTGAATGAGTCAAGTCTGAATAAAGAATAGTTTGCCATCCCTTTGTCTCATGGAGTTTAATCTGTTATGGCTTGAATTGAACATCACAAAGAATGTGTTTCCAAGTTAATTAGACTCCAGGTAGAATAAACATCAAGGACTCTAACATCGTGTTAGCTTTATCCGCCTACACCTGTCCAGTCTGCTGACTTAAAAAACACAATGAACCTGTCTATTATGTTGCTTCCACCTTGTTTGGCAGAATGGATTTCTTAGCAATTACTTTGAAAAGCGATACACACCTTTTTGTTTGCACAGGTTTGTGCATTTCAAATAAGACACAAAGTCAAGCAAACAGAGGAAGTTGATATAACTAATATGCTTGATAACAACACAACACATTCACATTACAGGTTTAAGCACTGTAATATTTCACCTCCATAACGAAATCATTTTACCCTGTGGGGCTCCATCCATTGTTTTTCAGACTGCTGGTGTCAATCCTCCACATTTCATAAGTCTGACTGTGCAGCTTTGTTTGCTTCACCATGCCTGTCAATCAAAATGCCTGCTGGTATCTTAATAGGAGAGTTCATTTTTAGTCTTACCTGTAGCGCTATCTATTTATGAAGATTGTGACGGTATGAGTCACAGGGTGCTGAAGATATAGGTCATGGAGATGTGATAAATGGAACCAGGTCCCACTGGGATTGATGCCCTTTCCCGATATCAACTTTTTGGGGCACTATTTAATATATTTTTCAATATGGTTTGATCTGTCCCTTTAAGAGCTAACTCGTCAAGCTTCCTATCCAGCAACTGTATGGCTGTCACCTTTGGTTCTTCCAGAAAGCCTCCTCACTTCAGAGATGAAATGAAGTATTAATGTGCGCCTCTGCTGTGAAGGAGGACAAGGACAGATTACTAATCTGATTTATGTGTGTGGTCTCCCCATTTGCCCGGCTGCAGGTGTGCATAGATATGAGCTAAACGTAGTTTGGCTGTTTTATCACAGACTTTGATGGCGACAGTGGTTACAGGTGCAGTATATTGCAGTGTAGTGAAGCTTGCCCTCTGTCTAGAGGAGCCCTGTACGTGTCTTCTCACAGAAGTGGTTGTCCTGTTCGGCCAAGGAATTCATTAAAACAGCAATACTTTTATCTTGCTGACAGTCAGTGGTGGAAGTGTGAAAGCTATATAAAAGCAATAGCAAGTATACGGCAATAGTATTAGGTGTAACATGTACTTAAATCCACTTTTGTTCTTACTTTCGTTATTGGAAGAAGAATGTTTATGTGACCAGAATGTGATCAAATATGAGAGGGATCATATTAATATTCAACAAGTCTTTGGATTAATAGTAGTGACACTATAGGCATTAATTCATCTGCCCTTTAACAGAGTTACTATCCATGGAAGACCAAAGCACAGGTGGAAAAAGTATGCACTTTCGTACTATTTGTGAGCGAAAAGAGTAATTTCAGTACTTCTAGGACCAGATCCTTCCTGTTTACATTGCCCAGACACTTGTTCAATCAATCTCCCTGTAAGCAGCTCAGTGGGAAAAGCTTATATTAAAACTCAGCAGAGGTTGTTGTGATTAATAATATCCCAGTGCTGACTGGAGTGCCTGCCACCTGGAATAATTTGGGATAGTTACTTTTTGACTCATTTATCAGACTTATTCCATACATCCAGGCTGAGATTCTACTTTTTCATAGACTTATTCCAGACATTTCTCTGGAACTCCTAAAAGATCATTCCTCACGCTCTCGCACAAATAATGAAAGGCTGTTATTGCAACGTAAACAGAGTATGCAGATTGGCTCGGTGAGGGGAATAGATTTTATTTCAGGTGTTTGATGTTGGCCGAGAGTGACCCTTCGTCAGTGGCAGCCTCTTTCTCTTCTAGTAGTCCTAGCTGCAGGCGGCCCTCTGATCCAATCATGTCTCATCGGACTCTATTTGCTTTTTGCAGATCTAAGAGCATGTAACAGTGAAACCTGCAGCCTTGTCAACTATTGAGGGCATGCATACTGTATTTGAAACCATATTTTCTGCTAGTCTTAATTTTATGATACCTCGGTCACTCTCTAGTGGAAGACTAATATGTGCTGGCAAGAGAAGCACTCCAGTCGACATGTTACCTTTTGAACCCAACTAAGTATGTCAACCAGTTTGATAAAATCCACACTGTCAACCCGTGCAAAATAAGGATTTACTGCCTATTAACTGGGATCCGAGTGTGGAATGCTTAAGATGCTGCCAAGCCCTTGCTGAAGTTGCATTGAAGTGAAATATATGGCATATATCTGGAGTGAAGTATGGCCTTGGTGGAGAACATGAAAGGATGAAAGCACATTGGAATTGCTGATGTGCATTTTCTGACCAACATAAATCCAGTGGTGGAAAGTAAATACAATACTTCTACTCCACTAGGATTTGAACTGAAATATTTTACTTTGAATACCATTGCTTTTATTTTATAACATTAGCTATCGTTAGTTTGCAGGTTTATATTAATAATACAAAAATAAATCAACAAATAAATAATGAATGCACTATTATAGATTAAGATACCTTGTTGTATAAAACCTCATTAAAGTTAGGTCCACCTTTACCAGCTGCATAATTAAAGTTCTCATTAATGGATCAATAATTACAATCCTATGATATTATATGTTATTTAGAGAAAAGGCATTTTAGGTATATTTCAATGCTAATTTTGTGCCTTTACTGTAATGCACTTGAACGCAGGACTTTGACTTGTAACAGTATTTCTACGCTGTGCTATCTTGAGTGAAAGATCTGGGTTTTTCTTCCAAACATGCAAAAATTCTTAACGAATTTCACACAATAAATGTGCTTAATATCAGAAACAATAAGGCAGATGTACTGTTGCTTTCTGTGCTTTCTAAGATGTACTCCTGAAGATGACTCTTTGTGGGGTTTCAAGAGCGGCATTTGTTAAGTACCATAGTTATGGATGTGAGTGTGTTCAGTGTGACTGTGATGGTTCAGGGCAGCACGGTTCACAAGCCTGCATCTTCTCTCAGTCAATGGCCTCTGACGAGTGAACATTTACTCATAGCGCTCATCTCTCCTCACTGTCTTTTTTATAATGCACTGCTGGTATTCAAGCCCATACTTAGGCACCATAGGGGGCTCTGATAAAATCCTAAGAAGTCTGCTAATCGAGTGGTCTCAATGGATTTGGATAATGCTATTGTATAGAGAAAACAATTTCAAGAAAAATGTTCGGACTTCTAAAAACCTATGCTTAAAACAAAGGTTGTTTTTTTTTGTTCAGCCAGTAGTGATACTCTTCTACTTGTCTTGTTTTTTCCCCCTCACTCTCCCTCCGGTCTTCACATCAACAAAACTATTATTATGTTGGTCATGCTTCACCTTGAATATGATTTCATTACTCCAAAACACAATCACCAAGGTGAGAATTGCCAACAGTTAAACTCATATCGATTGCCTTGCTGGAGGCTACAGTAATTGGATACCCCCTCATTGCACCCACTCTCATATTCTTTTTCATTTTCATTTTCATTTAGTAATGTATTTGTTAGATGAGCAAAGTCTCCAACTGTGAGGGTAAACTGTGTCTGGTGTGCGATAAGGTGAGTTTGCAATCTTAAAAGTGGGTCTCATTGCAACCAGTCTTATGGCTGATGCTGAAGTCTTTGGGCATATACTGTAGGAGGGGGGGATATTAGCTTAATGGTGGAGCTGCAGAGAACTATAAAGAACCATAGAGAGTCTCTGGGGTGTTTCAGGCTGAAATACTCTGTGCTGCATTTTTGGGGGGGCTGTAAAGTATGAGAAATGTCTCCCGGCGGCTTCTCTCATTACTGCTATTATCATGCTAATGCCTCAGCAATGCTAGCAGGGAATGTGGCATAACACGCTGATTGGGGTTTCATGCCATGTCAGAGGCAAAATGGATGAAGTGTGGCCTCAATTCTGTTTTGACTGACATATTTTCACCCTAATGGTTGCTTATTCCATTTTTCTTCCTGTGTGGTGAGTGCACAGCTCTAAACAGGGTATTAAAAGGGAAGGCAATATGTACCCATCCACTGCTTTCCAAAAAATGGATGTAGGCAGCCAGGAAGCAACTGAACATCGATAGGCCTCTTTGTTAATGAATTGTCAAACTGATGCTGCTGTGTTTAAGGTGTGTGTTGCTGAATTGCTTCTCCAATAGGATATTGTGTTATAATATACATCTTCCATGTTTCCAAATATTTCTCCCAATTATATAATGCTATTTTTCTAAACCGTGTGCAAAAGAAAACCCTTGACAAACCTCCTAAAAAGTACATTTGTGAACAGGTTCATGGTATAATAATGATACGTAGTCTTTGATGTGATTGTCTGAGATGTAAAAACTGTGTTTGTGTGATTGTATAAATTATAAATCGACCTGTGGTTTAATGTGCGCTTGGCTTCTCCCCTGAATCTTTAGTATATCAATAACTTGTTTGTCTTCTAATTGCGTATTGATTGGGTGAATTCAATATGGCTGTTGGAGTAACTTTTTTTGGGCTGAACTCCCTTTAAGAAACTACAAATCCCCGAGCGTGATACCGTCTCATTTTCTCTTTAGAGTTGTACGAAAACATTATTGTTCTTCCAGGTGCATAATTACTATCTTAAGCATATTGTGGAGCACTGGGAGACACGGACAGTTTACCGTTTACACGCGAAAAACAATGCCTGGGTTGTGGGAAAATCTGCTGTGAGATTCTAATGCCACTAAACATGAACATCCAGCATTTTTGAGTACCTCTCTAACACCTTCCCAGACAAATTAGACACAGCTCAGTTCCACTCAATGGGCTTTACCCCTGGGAAATTATCACAAAACAATGGGCTTATCATCTTCGTTTATGTTCTGAGGTGGAAAATGGATTGAGTTGGAAAAAGAGTTCTGAGACTTTCCTTTTAAAAAACAGGAGAGACTGGCAGTACTTGACAATCACAGAGCTGTGAATGAAAAGTAATCTCCTTGTGGATTTGTCAATGCACAGGAGTGGATCCCCCACACTCCATATAAGTGGGTTTTTCAGAGGGATGATTACATCCTGAAGATGATGGATGTGTCCTGGGTAATGTTGGAGACAGGAGGATGTCCAGGCTGCTCAATGGTTGATGGCTTGCCACTGGCAGCTATAACCACAGCCTCATTACCCACATAGCACGAGCTAAACTCTTTATCCTGTGGCGGGAACAGTAGACAGGTGATCTCAAAAGTCTTGCTCAATTAAGCTGCAGGATTCACACCCCTGTCCTTTGGGGCGGCAGTCTGTTAAAGACTTCCAAACTATAAATGAGCATATCATAAAAAGAAGTGAATCTATTGAGGTGCACAGGCAAAGGAAGATGAATTGATGTCAAAATGGTGAAATTATATTCAACACATCCGAAAGTGGGTCTCATCTTACTTTGCGGGATATTTTCCTGCAGCTCCTCCTTGGTGTGAGCTTACAAAGGTCTTATTTGCATATGATTTTGGAACGGAGAAGGCATGCAGCGACGGCCCTGTTATTCAGACGCACTGACCTGCCTCAAGCTGTTGACCCAAACAATCCAGAGCACATCGCCTCAGTTACTACGGTTCAGTGAGAGGACGAAGAGACAGTCTGAGGACTGAGTCTGAGAATGTCTGTAAAAACAGAAATGTAACTGTTGAGCAGGGAAGAAAATAACACCTCTGTATAATTAGATATATATTGGTTTAAATGATTTGGAGGTACTCATTGGTGTTAAAAAATGTACGTTTTCCTGCTACCACAGCGATGGATTTACAGCTTTCCCATGTTTTCTACAAGAGACATTTATCTGTACAGGTTTTGATAGAGGAAGCAATTTAGGGAAATAACTGTGATGGGTATTACTAAGTATATTCTGACATTCAAGACAAGAGTCTACAGCTACGCTAGGGGCTCAGTGAGGCTGTACAGCAGTGATTTCAGCTTAATGCTAACATAAGCTGCCAACATGCTCACAGTGACACTGTTAACTTGTGTTTAGCTGATACGCTGTTCTCCATGTTCCCTGTCTAAGTAAAATGAGCTCATCAACACAGACTGCAGCTGAGACTTCATCCATTTGCTCATAAACCAAAATAATTGACACCAGATCAAATTAGGGCATAATTAAACTTACAATGCTGTACACATTTCCATGGCAATCCATCCTTGCCGATATTTAAGCCTGCAATGTTGTTTAGATTGAACAACAGTGTCACCCATGTTGAAAATTGAGTTGATGTCATCCTTTGGGTTTTATTTCCCCCTTGAGGATCTTATTCAAAAATGTACTCTCTGAGATTGTTATCTGTTTGGTAAAACGTGTTTGTGTTGTATCCACTATGCACACGCACTTCCCCAGTGCCCACCTCTCCACTGATTAAATCAGTTAGTCTGTTAACCTGATGGCAAAGCACACACCAGACAAACATATATTTCCCACTGAAAAACCCAGAAGTGTTTTCTCTGGGAAACAGCCACCTTGACAATAACCAGCATTATTTTATTAGATGTATCTTTATGGTCTGTGAAAGCTGGGTGAGCTCCAGGTAGTTGTCTTTCTCTTCCTTTCCTCTGCGACTATTTTTCAGAGCAGCTGTAATTCTAGGCCTGTTTGGCTGATAGCAGCCGTCTGAAAGCCTCACATTTAGCACAAAACTCTGAGCAACGTGGAGGAAGGAACAATTTCACCCATTTATTTCTGACAGGTGGCGTGATTACGAGCCGTGATTATGCTGTTCTACATCCTTGCAGTGAAATGTTATATCTTTTTTAACCCTTTGACCTCGGATGTTCGCCCATAAACTCCACGCCTTGTTTGTTTTTTCAACATCTATGTTTTATGGCTTCTTTGAAGATCCAGTGCATCTTGTGGTAACCTTTATAACCCAAAATGCCATTTTTATGTCCATAGCAAGGACACATTTCTGTTGAATTCACCATGACCATGAGATTTGTGCTGTACTTGACTAGAATTTGAATTGGGTTTCCGCTTATGCATAGTTGAACCAAGCTTGGTCATGCAACATGCGTCTGAGTGATGGACTGGAAAAGGAAAAGCAAAACTGTTGCAACAACCATCTGCACTCTTGCTAGAGTATAGCAACCTCGCCACATTTTATAGTCAAACAAAATCCCATTTTGATTATCTGGAGGACAGAAAATGACTCCAAATGAGTTCATGATTCGCACCATTTCTCCACTGTACAGTCTCCAGTGTCCTGATAATGGTATTTGAAAATGTTTGTGTAGGAAAACCAACGATTCCTGTTGCCCAACTGGGCCGAAATATTCACATCCTGCATGTCTACATGGTTACTCACTTTTCCTATGAGGGCTTTAATCAGATTCAGTTTGGCAGTAATGGTGATACAATTGAGTTTGTTACCAGAAGTTCACGAAACAAAAAACTGGTAATATGAATGAGTAATGCTTACTGTAAAAAACAAGATGTCAATGTCAAAAAGACAGGCACTCAGTTGCTTGAATTGTGATCATTCCTGATGAAACCTACCTTGAATATATCAAGGTTTTTTGGGGAAAAAATGACATCCCAGATATTTATAAACTTTGTCAGTTGCTTTAACTTACTAAGAGAGAAATTACCGCAACACTGAAGAACCCTCTAGGACGAAAATAGGAAATCATTAAACCCAGCAGTGCTTAGTGTGCAAAAAATAACTGTTCTTATTTCTTATGTGTGGGGACTGGCTTTAACATGACAGATATGGAGTTATAAATGGAGCGCTGAACACTTCTTCTGGCTCCCTCAGGGTGCAATCCCTGTGACAGCTCCTCCCCTGAGAGAACAGTCCGTGTGTTCGCTGTGAGAAAGTTCTGGGAACAAAAAAAGACAGAAAACTAGGTGTTCTGTACTAAAAATATAAAAATGATATACACCAAGATAGTCTACTTTGCTCTGAGGTCATGACCTTGACATTTTATTCATGTTTTGAATTAAAACTGGCCGAAATTTCCATTTAAGCCTTCCATAGCCTTTCAAGATGAAGATTTTACCGTTTGTATTGCATGGATGGTGATTCATTGCCATCTTTTCGTCTTCTTTTATAGATAAGTTTAGATCAATGACACTTCATTCACAAAATACATGTAGTTTACTGCTATTAGAAGACTACAAGGAGAATTGTGACGAGACAACTTGCTATAGCACACGACTGGAGCATATCCAACGACCAATGCATACATGAAACAGCCTCTTCCTCCCTTTGCAGAGCTCCATTTTTATCATTCCCTTGAATGGATGCAAGCCATGTCCCATCTGAGTGAGCATAATTAACACCCGGTGATAAACACGGAGCCCCGGGGGAGTCGTCCACTCACAATATATTTAATTGAAGTAAATGATATAAAAGGATAAATTGTGATATTGAGCTGCCTTGACCAAAGGGTTCAGCTGTAAAGTGTTTTAGAAGGCACAGTGATTTTCTTTAGAGCATTTATTAAATAAAATGGTTCCAGTGGTGCTCAGTCATCCCATCCTACTCTGGCTTCTTTCCTAACAATACTGGTTGCAGAAAAGTGTGTGGATGTAGAGTGTGTATGTGTTGTGTCTGTGTGCAGGATTTCTTTATGCTAATAAGCCATGCTTTTTAGTCACCTTTTTGCCCTGGTCTGTTTAGCCCTCTGACAAAGAATCAGAGGTCAGGTCTTCTCCAGACAGGCTGCTGGGTGTCTGATTCACTGACTTCATCAGCATGCACACAGTACGCACACAAATGCACGCAAATTCAAGAGAAACATTTCCATAAAAAAGCAAAAAACTGAAGTTGATTGACGTACAAACCCACAATCACTAATCAATTATTTGCACCATGTATGTGGAGTTGTTGGAGGAGCACGCGACATAAGATTTTCATTGCCAATATATACGCTGTATCTGCTGTGCATATGACAAATAAAACCTTGAAACCTTGAAACCTCAATGCAATGCATGCAAACCCCCACACACTTACTCCATTCGTGTTGACAGCCTGCTCAACACTTTGTATTTAAACAGAAAAATATTTCACAGATCACATTTACATCTTTCTTTCCAGACAAACATTTTTGTTTCCAGGTAATTCAGACAGAGAATACAATTCTGTACCAGGTAAATCAGTTTTTTTCAGTAATCACAGCTACAAAACAAGGTGCTATAAAGCAGTAATTGCCCTCCCTGTCTTCGGATCGCTGTGCCCTTTTTACATCCTCAACACAAGCTGTTTAACATCAGTGAAATTAACAGAAATAAAATAAAATGACTGCGTTTAATATGAATAGAAATGTGAAAAATGTGGGCAGTCGACCTTTATTGCAATTAATGTTTTCCTCTTCATAGCATGCGGGGCCCTGTAAAGAGATAGTCACGGACAGGCTTCTCATTAAAGTTTAGAGAACACTTTCACAGGAGATCACAATTAAGACAGGGAGCGGCACTTTACTCACTCTGAATGAGAATACAATACTTGGGCTCATTCATAGAACATAATGTAGAGATAAAATGTATTATACAAATGGAATCTATGAATGAGAGGAGCCCAGTGTGCAGGTTCAGAACATTTATTAATGAAGACTGACAGCAGGTTGAGATTCGGTAGTGAAAGAGCAAAAGGACATGATAGAAAAAAATATTCACAAAAGCTTTATTAAAAGAATATTATCTGGCTCATTTAAATTCCCAGTGGGATTTTATTATATTGTGGAATTCAGCTTGTGCAGTTATCAGGAATGACTTACAAAGAGGGAGCAGGTAAAGGGCCAATGGCGTGTTAAAGGCCACCTTGACACGTGACTCAAATATTTCACCGGTGACCTTTGGATGACAGTAAATCCCATCTAAGTGTGGAGCTTCCAGGAAAAGAGCTAGAGCATCTGTGCTGCTTGTCTTCAGCAGTACCAGCTTTCCAATGAAATTCCCACTGTGGGGCATCATAGCAGGTTTATTTAAATGTAACCATGGTGTCTACAACCTATTATCATTTCCATTAGTAACTAATCCAAACAGTGTATTAGCATTCCAGTAGCCTACCTGAAGAACCAATGGCATTTCTATAAACCCCAGTTGTACTTTATGTTAATTATGCTAACAAGCTCAGCCTTGTACCTGCTTAACTAAACATGCTAAAATTAGCAACAGCATTGAAATTAGCATGAGCCAAAAGCCAAGTAGGCTACAGCTTTGCACAGCCATGCTATGTTGTTTTACATTTACTCATTAGTGTTCAAAAAAGGAAGGAGGAAATGTGACCGGCAAATGATAAGACTTCTGACAAATGAAATGAATCAAACAAAAAATCAACAAATTGACAGTAGGTTTTCTGTTGATTGACTAATTAGCTAATGTCAATACATCCAACAACCTTATAGAGATACCTTATCATCGGTTATTTTGTTACCAGTTGCTTTTCTAATAACGTCTACAGTGTATCAACAGCAGGAGTTTTGCTATGCCTATACATCCTTGTGTGTACATTTACTTTAGTATGCATGCATGACATCATAATATGTGTGATGAAAAGCGCACACTCAGGAAAAGCCATTATGTTTACTAATGGTTAAAATGATGTCAGAGAGGCTTTTTGAACCTCTTAGCTCTGCAAACCAGATCAATAGTGTAGCTTTGGGATTATTTACACCGTCCTCGTCTCAATTTAGGTATTACGTTCTATTCATCGCTCACAGTTAACGGTATGTTTTAGAAGCAGGCAGCTGAAAAGAGTAGTTGTTTGGGTCAAACAACCATTTGGATGAACCTGATTAGGTAAAGTGTGTGTCTATTAGAGTATTGATTTTTGACTCATTCTGGTTGAGATCATCAGCTAAGTGGAGTGACACGAAGAACTGAACATAGACCTGAATGTGCACGGGATTTATTGACCATTGTAGTAAATGAGAAGTGCATGCTCACATTTACAGCCAGTCTGTCATCTTGCTGAGGTCAGTATGGATTGTTGACACTGATCACGTCTCTATAAAAATATCCAAAAGAAACCGAAAGATTGTACACTTACACATGTGTAATGAAACACATGTGTAATAAAATGAATTATTATTATTATGACGCTATTATGTGTGCTTACAGTGTTAAAGACTCAAAAGCGCATGTTGGTAGAGGAACATTTTGGAAAAGAGAGCTGAATGCAGGTCATATGAGTGCATGATGGGGAAGTTATGTGATGCTTTGTTATGAGATATTGATTGGTTTCTGTTTATAACTTCAACAGACAGGGTTACAATTAAAACAGCTGAAGGATAACATTAAGTTTGTGCCAAAAAAGCAAAGAAACACAAATCCAATATTTGGTAGATATTTGGTTCGCAAGCAATCTAAAAATACGTGGTTTTGCAAAGCAATCTGAGAAGGATCACGCTCTCCAGTGTGTTGACTGCTCATTCCTTTTAAATATTCCTTCTGCTTGTGTTTGACATCCCATTGTTTATTTCAGTATCTCTATCCCTGCCCTCAGAGGCCAGGCAGCGAGGAGTGATGGAAAGATCTCGTAACATTGCATCTTTGATTCCTCAAACTCTGCCACAGTCCTGCCAAAGCCCCCGCTGTGCTTTGCTCCCATCTCTCCCCACCTATCCAACCCCGTCACAGATGAGAGAGGAATACAAATGCATGCATCCCCTGAAGCCAAGACGCCCCCCCCCCCCATACCCTCCCTTTTCTCTCTCACATCCAAACCACCCTCTGCCTGCCTCCCTCCATCCCTGACTGCTCTCCTCCAAGGACAGCCAAAGATATTCTCCTGAGTGAGATAAGACTGATTTCAGTCGATACAACATGGCAGAGCTCGCATGGACGTTTGCGGCGTGCGCCTGAGGGTGTTACTGGTGCAGCCATACTGAAATTGAGACTTTGAATCCATATGTTTGACTTCCTGTCGCACCACCAGTGAGGTGTCGCAGTGCAAAAGCATTTATATTTGTCTTTCTTCATCTGTGACAGAAACCTCTGAGTAACACCGCCTTGGAAAGCATGAGACCCCTTGTCATGTTACAGATACACTTATATGTGACACGGGTTAAAAAGCCAAGGCTTGTAAGATGCAACATGAATTATGAATGAATGGGACCATTTTTAACCGTCTGCAGATACCCGTGGATGCATGTTGTGGGTCAGTGTCTTACTTATTTTGCTTTTTAGCGATAGATTAAGAAGTGGACGTAGACCCTGGGCTATTTCACCCCCTGAAGCCCAGTCACTCTGTGAAATAGTCCATTGCTCTATGGACTACCATTTATATGCTCGATTATAAAGGTTCTCAGCCGTAACCATCTTGTTTTTGAAACCAGAAGCGACGCAAGCAGAGTCCAGTACAACCCACCATCTTACAAGACTGTTTTAAGGAATGTTGGTGAACTGAAAACAAACTGTGAAGAGTAAAGGACGATAACATGAAAAACCCTAAAACAAATGAGGCAGTTTGAGTTTAGTTCCGCCTTCAAACATATCCTACGTTAACGTGATTTTACTCTAAATTGGTCCATATTTTACTTGACATGTCATATCAAATCAAAGAAGACTTTAAACTAGCGATTGAGACCATAAACGTTATTATTCATGTGAGAAATGCGATGGAGTAGGGTCATTATCTTCACATTTTCTATACTATTTTGCTTTTTGCTATTGGATTTGTCCCCTACTTGGCCACTATAGAATACATGTGGGTTTCATTCTTCCACATTGGCTTCACTTTACAAATCCAAAAGGTTGCTGGTTGGTTTTACCCCATAACAAATGGATGTTTAATATTTCAAATGGTTGATCACTTGATGCTTGAGTTGCACAAAACAGTCATATTTTCAATCATTGGTAACAAATAAGTCATGATTTGTGATGCAGATGCTGCTAGAGGTATTGGTAAATATTGTATCCCTGCCTGCTAAATCAATTAGGGATTCACCAGCAGACATAAATCCTAGCTTCTCACCATTCAACCTGCTTAGTCGAATATCTTCTGTAACAAATAAAGGAATCCGTATTTTGTGTGAGAACAAAAATAGACATGCTGTGCCTCTGAAAGGTAGAAATGTGGTTAAAGATGTAACAGGTGACATGTGAACTCCAGGACCATACATTTGGGCATGAACACATTCTTGACAGGGAATGTATGGGCTTTATGACCACCTTTATATGAAGTTATTCGGCTCCAGGAGGACGAAGCAGAAAGAGGTGATTAAAAAGCAGAATGGAACGTCAAACCTAATAGACACAGAGAGGGTCACAGGAAATAGAAAAAGAGAGGGGAGGGAAGAGGAAGGGCCAGAATGAAAAGAAAAGAGCATCTATTTAAGTGAGTTTTTTTGCTTGCACACATGTCTCACAGTGTATCGAGACACAATAATGTGTGTGTGTGTGTGTGTGTGTGTGTGTGTGTGTGTGTGTGTGTGTGTGTGTGTGTGTGTGTGTGTGTGTGTGTGTGTGTGTGTGTGTGTGTGTGTGTGTGTGTGTGTGTCCACATGAAAGGCCTGTAAATACATTGGAGAGTGTGTGACTGGAGGTGTTCTTGGCTCCTCCAATTTCAGGTGTAATTACCCAGATAGAAAAGGAGACTTAAGTGGAATAGACAGAGCCTCCCCGAGTCCCCTTGTTTCTAAGATACAGCCTCTTTCATCCTTTTCTCTTCAATGACTGGAAAACAACACTTAAAGGCATAAAAGGTACAGTACATTCCACAATTATATGACAGATGTAGGCCTATAGCAAAATACTATTATCTCTTGGCCAAAAACTAGAGTGAATGTCAATGTGCCTTTGACTTGCATTCTTTCTAACTGCCAACAGGGAGTGATGAATAGGAGTCGGACTGTATAGACATCTATGAGAAAATTTCCCAAATTCTTACTTGTTTTGATGCCTCAGTAAACATTTCAAAAATAGATTTATGGTCTCAATCACTGCTTTCAAGTTTCTTTCAATACAGCCTGTTTTTTAAATGATGGTCCCATATATTAATATTTGAATTACCTTGCCAAAAAAAAAGCTAGCATTACATTACAACTTTTCAGGCTTCTATTCTTTCCAGATCATAACCTCTAATCCAAGATGGTGCAATTAAAATACCATTCAAATTAGTTGTCCACAAACCATGTCTCTTATACAGTGGGGCAAAAAAGTATTTAGTCAGCCACCAATTGTGCAAGTTCTCCCATTTAAAAAGATGAGAGAGGCCTGTAATTTTTATCATAGGTATACCTCAACTATGAGAGACAAAATGAGAAAAGAAATCCAGGAAATCACATTGTAGGATTTTTAAAGAATTTATTTTCAAATGATTGTGGAAAATAAGTATTTGGTCAATAACAAAAGTTCATCTCAATACTTTGTTATATACCCTTTGTTGGCAATGACAGAGGTCAAACGTTTTCTGTAAGTCTTCACAAGGTTTTCACACACTGTTGCTGGTATTTTGGCCCATTCCTCCATGCAGATCTCCTCTAAAGCAGTGATGTTTTGGGGCTGTCGCTGGGCAACACGGACTTTCAACTCCCTCCAAAGATTTTCTATGGGGTTGAGATCTGGAGACTGGCTAGGCCACTCCAGGACCTTGAAATGCTCCACTCCTTCGTTGCCCTGGCGGTGTGTTTGGGATCATTGTCATGCTGAAAGACCCAGCCACGCTTCATCTTCAGTGCCCTTGCTGATGGAAGGAGGTTTTCACCCAAAATGTCACGATACATGGCCCCATTCATTCTTTCCTTTACACGGATCAGTCGTCCTGGTCCCTTTGCAGAAAAACAGCCCAAAGCCTGATGTTTCCACCCCCATGCTTCACAGTAGGTATGGTGTTCTTTGGATGCAACTCTGCATTCTTTCTCCTCCAAACACGAAGAGTTGAGTTTTTACCAAAAAGTTCTATTTTGGTTTCATCTGACCATATGACATTCTCCCAATCCTCTTCTGGATCATCCAAATGCCCTCTAGCAAACTGCAGACGGGCCTGGACATGTACTGGCTTAAGCAGGGGGACAGGTCTGGAACTGCAGGACTTAAGTCCCTGGCGGCGTAGTGTGTTACTGATGGTAGCCTCTGTTACTTTGGTCCCAGCTCTCCGCAGGTCATTCACTAGGTCCCCCCGAGTGGTTCTGGGATTTTTGCTCACCGTTCTTGTGATCATTTTGACCCCACGGGGTGAGATCTTGCGTGGAGCCCCAGATGGAGGGAGATTAGCAGTGGTCTTGTATGTCTTCCATTTTCTAATAATTGCTCCCACAGTTGATTTCTTCACACCAAGCTGCTTACCTATTGCAGATTCAGTTTTCCCAGCCTGGTGCAGGTCTACAATTTTGTCTCTGGTCTCCTTTGACAGCTCTTTGGTCTTGGCCATAGTGGAGTTTGGAGTATGACTGTTTGAGGTTGTGGACAGGTGTCTTTTATACTGATAACGAGTTCAAAAAGGTGCCATTAATACAGGTAACGAGTGGAGGACAGAGGAGCCTCTTAAAGAAGAAGTTACAGGTCTGTGAGAGCCAGAAATCTTGCTTGTTTGTAGGTGACCAAATACTTATTTTACCGAGGAATTTACCAATTAATTCATTAAAAATCCTACAATGTGATTTCCTGGATTGTTTCCCCCATTCTGTCTCTCATAGTTGAAGTGTACCTATGATAAAAATTACAGGCCTCTCTCACCTTTTTAAATGGGAGAACTTGCACAATTGGTGGCTGACTAAATACTTTTTTGCCCCACTGTATAGTCTATGATACTACTATTAGCAAGATTCACCAGCAATAACAAAAGTTACACAAAGGGAAACATTGTGCAATGGCATTGGTTTCGTTGCTGTAGCCTTCATTAAGGTTGCCTGCATGCTGTTGCCTTTGTGCCAGATACAGAACACCTGTTCTGTCGATCTGCTGAATTTGGGCAGCAGATCTGGGATCCAACGTTGAAAATATGGTCTGGTTTCAACATGCCAAGGAAAGCCTGGCAGTTGAAAGCTGCCCAGTCCTCCCACACCCTGCCACATTTTGCTGCAAAGCTTTTCCCTGAAGCAGTTCCAGGTAAGGGATGCGTGTGATCTAGAATCACAACTTTGGATTTTACAGTGTGAACTCTATACCTGCTTTATGGGGTAAATGTTTTGGCCGTTGTAGATGTTTCTTGGTTTTGCATGATGGTGATAGAGTCAAGGCCTCTGCAGTACAGACTGTATTAAAGAAAGCTGCCAGGCAGCAGTTGGAAAGGCAGATGGACAGCTCTTTCAAAAGCTTCAAAGTAAAAAAGGTATTTGCCTTTGTAGTGCACAGGTTGTTGAAGGAAATTAAAATAATCCAGCCTTTGTAAAGCCACGGGCAAAACTGACCGTTCTGTGGACTGATCTGTTTATCAAGGCCTTTTTGTGGACTCTGTTGTGGGCATTGCGATACCCTCCGGAAACATTTGTTGGCACATCAGGATACTGCAATATTATCTGTGTGTTGGTTTATTTATTTAGTTCTAATAAATAAATGTCAAAACAAAACATGTTACTGAGGTGGTAAGTGTTGGAAGTCGACGTAATGGGGAAGTATTTTCACTTAGGAATTACTGGATACTGTAAAATACTTGTTATGCTTATTTGTCCACTGCATTTCCTTCTGTCTGCTGTAATAACAATGACACTTTGCAAAGACAAATTGCAAGCCTATTCAAAGGCTCTAGGGGTTTTCATTGATATTTCTGTGTGTAGCTGCTTACAGGCAACCTGGTTCAAGACCTCAAAACCATCAGCCCTTTACAGATGTCTCTGAAAGTTTGACAAACAACCAGAGGTTTGTATGTGCGATTAAGGAAAATGTCTTCCTGCGTAACCTACCCTTGCCACCCGGCTAAATCCATGATAACAATACAACAGAATCTCAAAAGGACTCCACTGGCATTAGCAATGCTGGCTAATACTGACTGTTGATTTAGCAGAAAGTGTTTTTGAGTGCACTCATCATGATGCTCATTAAGATCAGGCTTTTCTTTCAAGCATATCATTTATATTGAAAAAGATGGAATAAAGAAAGTCATACAGAATTGATAGCAATGACTGCTATTAGTTTCTCCTCCATGTTGTGGTGTATGCAACACCATTATGTATCTACAGGATGTACTGCAGGAATAATAGATCAAAGGATGGACAGATAATAAGCACATGCCGCCTTTTCCCATTTCGCCTCTTTGAACCTGTATGTATTGAAGCATTTATTTAAAATAATGTCCTGCCGCTTCCTGTCTCTCTGCATATATGAAATCAGAAATCCTTTGTTCGTTGTCTCACACAGGTTGCTTTAAACTAATGTATTTCACAGGCAAATTGCTCAAACACAGACAATGTTGAAACTCTGTTAATGTACATGTTTTAGGCCTATTTGCTTGAGAAATCATCCCTAAGAGCTGCAGACCATCTCCTTCCCTCTTTCTAAAGCCCATCCAGCGCTGTGTGGCTGGATGGCTTCCTGTCAAATTGTTAAATTGTTATATTATGATTTTCAGGTCTGCAGCATTTGTACGTAACGAGGTGTAAATGCAAGCAGACATCCAATATGGTGTGACCTTCTCAACAAACACCCCTCCTCTCTCCTCCTGTCTGTCTCCCTGCTTCTACATTCCCACTCTGTCCTTGTTCGTAACATTTCCCCACCTGGCTCAACAGGGGGCTTTGTTTATATAAGATTTATTTGACAGCCTCTACTTCCACCAACCCAAGAAGAAAGTGTCCACACAGAAACACAAACCAGACAAGACCAACAGATATTGGTTTTCATGTGAGAAACAACCGTTTTTTTTAAATCAAAATCAAAATCTTTGGTAAATATGAATCACAAGATCCTTTTTCTAATTATTATTATAATGGAGCAGTGGAAGCCAAACTAAAGTCAAACTAAATTATTATCAGATGAGTTGCAGAGCAGGTTTCACCCTTCGGCAAGGTGATGGAGTTGGCAGGTGGTGTTTACAGGGATGCTGGTAAAATAGGAAACTGAATAATTTACTGTGAAATGTGACCAGGGAAGAGAGCTTTTGACATGCTTTAGAGGGGACAGTACTCACCACAACACTCAGTGGGTGTACAGATCGCAAATATTAAACACACATGTGCGTACCCGTTGTTGTGTGTCTGAGTCAAATGTATTCTGGCTTGTTCTACTGTATTGTACTGTAACGTTTTGTGCAGGTGAATGCAATTTGCATGTGTGCAACATTTCAGTGGATTCACTCTCACACCCTTCCTTCTGTTCTTGTTTCGCTGTCTCACATGTAACACGGCCGATATAACCAAATACATTTTCCAGATATGGGAAACAAGAACATAAAAAAAAGATTAGAATATCAGCCCAGTTTTACAGTTGAGCAAGGCAGGTAGGACCCAAGTGCAGCATGGACAAGGCTTGAACTGAGAATGATCTTTAGTCAAAGTTACAAATATAAAACAGACCGAACTCTTCCTTGTAAACTCAAAGAACCCACAAACACCAACAGAAAACCACAATTTTAATACATAGAAGACCAATCAAGATGGCAAGACACAGCTGGGGAGGGGAGGGAAAACACAAAGGCACCAGGTGAACAGAATCAGATAATCAGACAGGAGGGAAAACACAGAGACAGGAAGCAAAAGCAGACATGAGATAGGGGGTGAACACTTTTCAAAGGAAAACAGGAAAACAGAAACCGATCCTGACACTCAGATGAAGCAGTAACGTTATTTTTTGTATTCCCTTGCTGCTACAATGTTTTGCATTTTAATTAATTGAGCTCCTTACGCTAGACTTGACAAGGGCACTGCACACCCACACAAAAACAGCGCCGACATGACTTCAGTGATGGTTCTGTCGTTTATTTGTTTGGTTTTAGAGCTGTAATATTGCTCTATACTACAGTATAAGGGCTAGAATCAGCATCAAAATCCATGCCCTTTTACAGTCTGGATGGGTGGAGGAAAAATACGTTCCCTCCAGAAGAAAGTGACTGCAGTTGGATCAGCGAAGCCAATCCTCAAGCTGAGGAAAGGATCAATAGTGCATGTTAGTCTTGTTGCTGCTTTGCAATAGCTTTACTGATGCATGTTAACAAGGAACTTCACACAGACTTTGAGCTGATGTAACGTCTTGCAAAGGTCATGCCGACACTGTACACTTTTGAAATAAATCCCTGCTTCATTGTTATGTGAACAAGATATATCTGATGCAGTTGTGTTGGTATTACCATCCATTGGCCATCTGATTATTGGCAGAGGCAGGTCGATATACAGTTTGTCCAGGTGTAGTTAACCCCGGATGTCACATGGTAAGAGGGGTTGTACTTCAGCCGAGCTAAAACCAGATGCTCACTGGTGGCCTGCGAGTCTCCAGCAGCAACTTGCTACATATCCATGAAGTGGTCGAGATTACTGGCTTGGAAGTGGAGGGTTTTAATGTAAGGTGGATAATATTAGGTAGGTAGAAAATAATATACACACATAAAAACATACAACAACACATTTCATCAAGTGTATTAGCATCTTCCTTAAGCATCTGGTTCAATCTGTGAATGATCAGAATAGTATGCATGCTATCAATGTCTAATGGGGGAACAACAAAACTATATTAGGGTTACAGAAAACATATACTAAAATGTGTATTTTTTACAAAATTCATACATTTTTGAAAGGGACTTCTACTTAATGACTAAGACTAAATGCAGTTATGATAAACACATAACTATTGTTGCTTCAAACTACAATCAGACAGCAGGAAGATAGCTCAATTTCACCAAAGAAAACTCTTCCATTTAAGGTCTTTAAGAGTGTTATAAATCAAACCCAATTTTTGAGCATTTATTTATTAGCAGTACCCATTCCATGTATTGCTGTTATCTTTGTTTGCCATTCATGTGCAGTGTTTCTGACAAAGGAGCTGATCATGGAGTGTTTGATGAATTATTCTTGGATACATAACGTTAGTAAATCAGAACGTAATCCCTTTAAAGTTCCATGATGCTATTCTGTTAGTGATGACATTTAAATTAAAGCTACCACCAGCTTCCAATGCTCTCACACTCCTATTCCCTCTCTCTCTCACTCACACACACACACACACACACACACACACACACACACACACACACACACACACACACACACACACACACACACACACACACACACACACACACACACACACACACACATATATTCAAACTCGCAGATGGGTCAGTGTCAGCAGAATGCAGTTTTATAATCAATTTGGACTCGGGGGTGAAGTGGGTTGATGTTCCTCACTGCAAAGTAAATCCCAAAGTGACTGTTGCTCATATATTGTATGAGCAGGATAATCAATTTCACCCGTCGGACTACTGGGGAGAGCTGGGTGCTGTGAAAGATATAAACTGAGCCAGAGTTCAGACAGAGAGCAACTGTTTCCCCCTGCTCCCTCATAGTGAGGTACACGCCTCACACAGATCTCCATTTTGACTCCAATCTGTATATCCGCATCAATGAGGACACATTGTCGAGACGGCTATCAATTCATGTGATAGACCTCGGTTGCATTTACTCCAGGCAGGCTTTCAGTGAAATGAATATCCGTTGGTGCCACTAAATATTAACAGCAGTTCCCTTATGCTAATTTAAGCTGTATACTTAAAACTGATGTGGCAGTAAGGTTTAGGGTTAGCTTATATTGTCTTGGAATAAAAAGAGGAATCAAATAAGTTGACTGAGGGTTAGGGTTAGGGTTAGACCAGAGAAGTAATGACTTTTTTAATGCCTATTCAATAAACATTTTAAACTAATATATGGCTTACTGTACATAGGATATTACAAACATGCTGAAGATAAGAAACACAAAACTGCTAATATAAGAACAAAGTAAAACCATAATGTATCCCCTTGTCTGTGATGCATTTCAAAGCAATATCCATCCTTTACAATAAAGCGATGTAATTTAACAGGATATGCCAATGTGATGCAGATTCATAAGAGTCATTTGTATTCCTTTGAGGTCCTCTGCTTTTATTAGCAATCTCATAAATGTGATTCTCTGAAATTGTAGGCTGAGGCATCGGGTTTTTTTTAATCTGGCTTAAAAGCCCATTAAAAGCCATGAATCAGTTGCAACGATAAGGAACTGTGGAGGACATTGTCGCCGTTCCCCATTCGAGAACTGTGTAATTACGTCTCTCATGTTTTATAGAGATTAATGAAAAGACAATTTTCTGGGAATCCTTGATAAGCTATATCCCCTCCAAAGAGATGAGGACAACTGCCTTCATTGGGGTGAACTCTTTGCCTCTTTCAGATCTTTTGTCTTAAACAAGTTATTTTTAGATTGTCTAGTGTGCATTGGTTGACTTATTGCACTGGAGGTTTTATAGGTTTCAAGGACTTCACAAAGGTAGGAAGAAATGGGGTCCAGAAAACTGCCCATCAGCCCAGTGGGTTTATGGCTCCGTGTCTGTCTGCCAATATTGATCACCAGATGGACCAAGGTGTGTTCAATCATGGACTGAAGATGTTGGACAGAAATATACTTATGGCCCCTGAAGGTGATTGTTCATGTTCTCTTGTGGAACTCCTTGGTTGAGTTTTTAGCTGTATCCTCACAACGATGATCCCACGTGGGGCTGAGGATGTGTCCATGCGACTGCAATCAACATGGGAGGTATATCGGTTTAAT
Source organism: Eleginops maclovinus (assembly GCF_036324505.1). Classification (NCBI taxonomy): domain Eukaryota; kingdom Metazoa; phylum Chordata; class Actinopteri; order Perciformes; family Eleginopidae; genus Eleginops; species Eleginops maclovinus. The sequence goes on along the minus strand of NC_086352.1, from coordinate 10,171,918 downwards.
GGGCACATTTTATGGTTGCCAGAATAAAACCAAAAGCCATAGAAGACAAAAGTGGACACGTTTGATGGGCAGTAAGTGACTGTGGAGAAATGTGCAGCATATCTTTTCTAAAAAGTCACAGAGAGTTCAATCAAACTTAAAGGTGCCCTGTGGAGATAAAACACAATGGATGTGTGTCTCTGACATTTGCAAAGCAATTAAAAAAGATGATAAAAGTTTAGATGCTAGCATTCTTCTTTGTCTTTGTTTTATTTTCGTAGTGCATTGCTACACTAGTTGGAAAAATCACCTGTATCAATGATTTTCAACCACAGTGTAATTCTCCATTGTGCTCGTTGTGTTGGCAAAGGATATCCAACAGTGCCATTATCCCAAGCAAGTCTGCGTGTGATTTTCAAATTAAACACTGTAGACAACAAACTGAGACACAGGTAAGTGTTACGAGAAAAAACACAAAGATGTTGAAGATGTCTAAGCAGCTGAACCTGTCCCCAAATTGAGGGATGTGTCATTAAATACTGTTTGCTTTATAAGACTGCGATGTGTCATTATGTCACTTTCTTTGTTGTTTGTGTGCCGCAGGACGTTTGTAATGTAAAAAATGTTCCCCTGACTAGAAAAAGGTTTAAAAGCACTGACCCAGATCAATCAAAATAACGTTGACATGTGGGTCCTTATGTACAAAATACCAAGATTACAGGGACCCACTGGTATAGCTAGGGTCAAAAACTCCACATGCTATCTTTTACTGATTGCATTACTAATGTGTTATATCAATATTTAGAAGGATCATTAATTTACATACAAAGTATTGCTTTGACGTGTGAACTTTTCTCCTGTTAATATTTAGATAGAAGAATCGGAGGTAGAGCTACTACAAATCAGCAGTCTGTGTTTCATTAGACCACTGCCTCGCAACCTTTTCAGAGCTGTTGTAAAACATGCAAATGTAGCCAGAATACACCTGTTGAAATTCATCGGCTCAAATCCTCCGCCTCTTCAAAACACCCAGAGAAAAAGTCGGACAAGTCTTTCATTCAGCAGCCTCCGCGCTCTGCCCACGCACACCTGTTGAAAATGCTGGACTCTGTTCCTGTCATCTCATCGGAAATTCATATGAAATGGATGCTTTGCTAATGTTGAAACAGTACGCTTGCTGTTCAAAGATATTATCTGGATATATTCCACAACCTGAAAATGAAAGCTCTCAGTATCCTCAGTAGTGTGTTTGTACAAAAGGAAGTAAGAAAGACTTTGATTGTCCAATTCTCCATTCACAGTTATTTATAAGCTAATGCATTTATATTTGTTCTGTTCCATCTGTTTCCTCAGATGGAACAGGGTCAAGACATTTTTCAGTTTTGATTCAATGCAGTCTCTTGTATTACAATAAAATCTTTTGATGAGGTTGAATCATTTCTTCTCTACATACTGGCTGTGAAAAGACCCTTACCTACCCTGTAGCAAATGGGAAACAATATTCATGTCTTCATTTTAGGCAAAATTGCATTTCAAAGTAAAGAAATGGAAAAAAATGGATAAATAAAAAGGTACATTTTAAAGTTAGCTAAAGAAAGTGCAGTTTAAAGTTACAAATAAATGCATTTTTCCCAAACTTTCAGAAAGTGACATGGCTTTTACTGGTAATCTACAGTTCCTAGTTAACAGCAGCAGTTTGAGGACAGCAATATCCCGGACAGAATTGTCATCAAGCACGACTTTTCATTTCATACTTTATCAATATTTCTCTTGTTCTGTAAATTCCTGTTGCTATTGTTGTTCTATTGCATCTCTATATTTTTCTCGTGTATTTCTAAGAGCCCTCATTTGTTTCTCCACCTTCCTCTTCTCGTCGTCCCTTCCTCCTTTTTGCTCCGTCTCTTTTTCTATATCTTCCTTTTCCCCTCCAACAGTGTTATCACACAGTGTTATAGTCTGGATGATGCAAACTGACATGTGAAATATAACTAATTGGAGGATCTGTCACTACTTAAGCCGATCTGACAAAAAAATCTATCTTCCATTTTCTATTCCACATTCATCCGTTCGTAGCTTGAGGTAAGAAAGGATAAATTGAAAACAAGTTATGAATTTCCTTCTTGAAAAGCAGAATGACAGATTATTTCCTAAAGTGATTCTGAGACTCAGACAACATCGATCTTGACATGTGTGTCTGGTAGCCAGCAGTAGTTTTAGAATTAATGTGAGGATTTAAAAAGTATTTGTGATTGGTGGGAAAATATTGACTGTTTGCACTTTTTCCACAATTCGTTGTGTTGCAACCTCAACGGCATTTTCAAATCTACTGTACTGATACATTTTAAATGAATTACAGTCAAATATTGTGATTCCAATGTTTAATGTTCGCAGAGTTAAAGCATTGCAATTTATTTATTACAATACAGTTCGTAAGCACAGGTAATATTACCGTCAAAAAACCTTCCTCCAAATTCTTCCAATCAGCAATCTCTTAGCTATTTGTGCATTATTAAAAATGCAAGTACATATATATTTTTCCATTGAAGCCTATATACTGAACACTGGGTGAACTTACACAGGAGGTGCTTTCATAAACCATAGGTGTGATTTAAGTGCTCTACTAAGGTTACAAAAAGGTATTGGTTTGGGTAGAAATGTTGAAATAACTCCCCTGTGACTGATGGGGAAATTCATTCTTGTAATCAGAGAAAAAGCACTTGCAAACTCGTCCTTCAGCGCTTTTATAATCCTTCCATTTCTCCACAGAGTGGGCCACGGGCAGTGAATTAATAACAGTCTCTGAGGGCTGCGGCTCAAAACCTCTCTAAAAAATTAGGTCTGACAAAGTCTTAGCTCTAATTGTATAAGCATTGCCACTTTTCGTCCGCTTCCAGGCACATCAGTGGGAGCGATGCTAGTGAGAGCTGCCCTCTTGGCCTTGGCGCTGCCGTTGTATCTCTGCCCTGCCAGCCACCCCCTCAGCGGGAAATCAAATACACTTAATGGAGAGCGGAAACATTACGACTGTAATCGAACCTGGAACGAGATAAGTGTGTCACCAATCACCACCTTCCTGCATATCCTGCCTGTGGAGGAAAAACCTTTTACTATAACTCTGGTGTCAGCGGTCCTCCTGATTTCAATTGAATGGTAGGATGACATGGTGCTTTATGCGCTCAAAGTATCCAATGACCTTGAAGCACATGAGACCCATAATTTCATTTTAAATCCCAAAGCACAGAGAATTTGAAAATGACCTTTTCAGTACAGAAAGCATCACAGTTTTCTTTTGCAATGTCTAACAAGCTTGAGATACTTTTCAAATTCTTAAGACAGCAACACAACAAAGTCATCCAATATAAACAATTATTACAAAAACTGCATCGTTATCCTTTCTACCTGTATACAGCAGACAACATGATATACAATGATTTTTATAATTCACTGTCCTTTTATTCCAAATCAGTGTGTGCATTTCTGTCAATGTAGAACAAAAGGCACACAGTGAAAATAATATATATACATATATATATATGAACTGTCTGTTATATCTGATATTCAGCATTGAGTCACACGTCGTCCACATCACTTCTCATGTTGCCTCTCGCTCTGACCCTTGGTAAGAACTCTTGGCAAAGACAAACAGACTCAAAGACAGTTTCTTCCCCGGAGCAATCATCACACTGAACTCTTGCACAAATACATCTCAGTCTTCCTCCCATACATGTGCAATACACAGTACATCATTTATCATACACACATACATATTTACTTTATTGATTCATTATTTCCTGCACATTATTTCGTTATTCTTTTATGTGTGTATGAATCCTGCGTGTCTTTTTCACATGTTGTCTATTCTGACTGTTTTGATGGCACCTCAAAAAGGAGTAGATTATCTCTTTTCATTGTGCTTGTAATATGACAATAAATGCTTCTAATCTGATCCTGGCACCTCATACATCCCTGGCATGCCTGTCTTCTTTACAAAAACTACAGTAAATAGGCTATTGCGCAATGTCTTAAATGACCTGTCCATTCAAAAATGCTGTCTCAATACAGCTTTTGAGCCGCTGTAGCTGCAGAAGCAGGGTTATACTATATGGAAGCCTTTATTAAAAACAGCTGGCCTGCTGTGTGAAAGCAATTCTAAATAAGACATGAAGATCCATAATTTTGGTAATTTAAGCTTGTTAAGAACATTAAGGTATTTTAGAAATGAGCTCATTGGCTGTATAATTTGTGGACACAACATGAACAACAACAAATGGATGAAAGCTTTATTAGTCCAATAGCATCCACCCACAGAAACTATACCGTTATCGGCTGACACAGGCTTTGTGTTTTTGTCTTTGTGTTGCTTACACACACACACACACACACACACACACACACACACACACACACACACACACACACACACACACACACACACACACACACACACACACACACACAGTGAGACACACGTCCATCCACTGATGAGCTACACTCTCCTGGTGGGCTGCAGAGTGCGCGGCCAGTGGATCAAGTTCTTCCTTTGATTGAGGTCAGTGTTCCTGAGAGCAGAGGCTTAGTGGTGCTGGGCTCACCACAATCCAGATCCTGTTTCAGGGGAAATGGGCCGAGCTCAGAGGGCAACCTCAAGGTGAAAGACGTGAGGAGTGTTGGGGAAAAGCGGAGGACTGATGCTGTGTCCATGTTTCATATGTAGATAGTTTCTATTGAGTCAGAGGACAGAGGTTTCTGAGAGATACGGAAAGACTTTAAAGACACATTTGTTTTTTAATGAAATTATTTTGAGGGTTCTACAAATGAGACATGAAGCTAGGTTTAAGAAAGAGGGAATAACTTTTCACTGTGGTTTAAATGCACAAAGAAATTTAACTTTCAAATTGGTTTCTGAACAAATGTCCTATTTTTTAGTAACAGTTTTAAA